>NC_091836.1:84014119-84320785 GCF_037783145.1 Equus przewalskii
CATAGAAAGGCTAAGCTCCTTGCTCTAGGACACATCGACAGAGTGGCAGAGTGGGGATTTGAACCCAGGATGTTTGGCTCTGGAGTCCACACTTTTAACTGTATACATACTTCCTCATCAACGTAGTGTGTTAAAAATGCAAGCTGGGACTAGAACTAAGATCTCCTCATTTCTTTTTAAGTGTCTTCTCCATAATGCCAGGGTTAATTAAAAACAAATCCATTTGCTATATTAAAATATACATGGCAACTGAAATTGCAAAAATGGCTCTCAGAACACCCATGTCGGGAGGCCTTACTTTCTTGCATGGGGCCCCCAGAGGCAACTCTCACCAGCCTCTGTCTCCACACCTCTCAGGAGAAACTCAAGAAACTGGCAGGAATTAGCAGGTAGGAATCATTTATAATCAATGAGTCACATGCTTCAAAGCAAATGGCTGATTATCGAGTGGTTTTAAGATACGTGAAAAGCTTTATCTCAGAAATAAGCTAAACTCTTCTAGAAATAATCTTCATATCTTATTGATTGAAACATTTTCCATTTGCTTTTCTTCCTGGGCCTCCCTGGGTCCTATGTTCGGTTATCCCTGCCCTCTCACCACCAGCCTTGGATCCCTCAGCCTTGATCAGTCCAGCATCAGAGTTATCCACTTTTTGACAGGATGCCCCGTGTTGCTGTTTTAGCCTGGCTAGACACCCCGTGGAATGTCCCTGAGCAGTTAGCTACTCTCGTAGAGTGGAGTGCTTCTCTTGACTCAAGCCCGGAACCCATCGCTCAGCTGGAGTTCCCGTTGGCTGCTAGCCATCCACAGTGAGCTGACTCTTTAGTCATAGCTGTAGCAACTCATTGGTTTTCAACTTGATGGCTTATTTATTTATCTAATGGTTTCTGTTCTCATTAGGAGCCAGTAGCACCACAAAATGGTACTTGCTGGGACCATCAATGCTGAGAGCTGATTTTCTGATCAACTGGAGCAGGGCACATTTGTGGTCCAGACCCCAGGGTTTGAATTTATCCCATATTTCTGAAATGGAGCTCAGACCTCATGCTGACTCGTGTCTTTCCCAAAGCTAGAACCTCATCACCCCCATAGTGGGATGGTGGATGGGACAGGATTATAGATTTAGGGGGCTCCTAGGAGCATGGACCCATTGGTATTCCACTAAGGAAGATGAGCAGAGGGTAGATGGGGGTGAGTAACCATCAGACTTTGCTCTCTTTTCGTAGGCACTGGTGAGAAAAATCGATGCCTCGGACAATATCTACACCACGGAATCCACCACAGGGAACCTGTTCAGCTTGACCCAGGAGGGAGCTGCCTTGTGCCGCATCATAGCCAAGGTGAGCTTCATGGTTTGGGGCCAAAATGACTGGCCTAGGGAGAGTGTGAGGAAACTAGATTGCTGGGACAGCTGGCTCAGGAAGTCTGTCCTGACTCCAGCACTTGCTTGCTGTGTGATGTTGAAAGAGTCATCTCCCCTCTCTGGGCCTTGGTGTCTCCATCTTTAATAGTGGCTGATCCCTCTGATTTTATTCCCTGCTTATCATCTTTCTTTATGAATGATGTCTGTTATAAATATCAACCCTCCTTCTTCATCTCCACATATCACACCAAACCCAAGCTGAATATATCCCCCAACTCAAGTTCTTGGCTGGACCCCCAAAATTCCTGTAGTCACTCCACTACTACATAAAGGGAAGGAAACATTGAAAAGGACAGTGGTTTTCTTCAGTTACAATGGGAGTTGTAATTCATTGGCTTCACGGTCAATTTGCCCGTGCACTTGAGGTCCAAACATTTAGGGCAAATATAGCCAACTGGTAATCCTAGGACCTCACTAGGGTCTGTTTCATTTTCATGTTTTTACTTGAGAAATGACATCATCACTGGGCATAGAACCAGTGATCTAATTGGAAGCAAAGTTGTGTCCTTCAGTTGACTTAAGACACCGGGCACAGGAAGATGCTGCAGCTCGGTGGGTCCTGGTCCTAACTCTGCATCCCAATTCCTCAGGGAGGTTTTGGAAAACCTAGATACTTTTGCTCCACCCAAGATTTACCGAAGTCCTGAGGTAAGATCTGGGAAACTACATTTCAACAAGCTTGACAGGGGTTTCTGAGGCGCGGTCAGACTCTCAGAATCACTGATCCAAGCTGTTAAAGAGCAGGGTAAACGCTTGTTAACTCCGGCGAGGGGAGAGGTCTAACATTTGAGCACTGCTGTCCACCATGCTGAATGCCTCACATACATTATTTCCTTTGCATCGCACAACCATCCTATGAAGTAAGTACCTTGTTGTTCCCATCTGTAGCTGAAGAAAGGGTTTCAGGAACTCGCTCAGGGAGACACAATTGTTAAAGAGAGGAGTCAGAATTGGAACCCTGCTCTTTAATTCAGAGTTTACGGTCTAGGCCCACAGTGGTGGCTTCTGATTCAATCCTTCCTTCAGGTTCTTGGGCCGAAGTGTGACTCAGAATTTCTCAACGCTGTATGCACATTAGAATCACTAGGGAGCTTTAAAAATGTTCTGATTCAGATTTAATTGGTTGAGAATGGAGCCTGGGGTGGATATTTTAGCATTCCAGGTGATTCTAATGTGCTGCTTAGGTTGGCGACCATTACTCTCTCTGAGAGTGATTTAACTTGGAAAGCCTGTGGTGTTTTGGGGGCCCAGGGGATGAAGAGGATGGCATCAGGTTGGTCCTCTCCAGGGATTCTGTGACTCCATCATTCAGCTTGGTCAAGGGTGTGGACCCTCCGGAGGTCTGTCTCCTTGGAGCTGTGGGGGACACAGAGGGGCTCCAACCTGGGGCTGAAACTGATTCAACATCAGTTGGATTGCCTTCAAGCAGAAATTAGCTGGCTCTCTTTTGGAACGATGACTATTTTCCCCTTTCAAAATGAGCCGCAAATACTGGCTGGGTTTGGGCTCCCGGTGTGGATGTGAGGTGTCGAAGGGGCAAGGACCTCTTCTGAGTGGCGCATGGGGCCAGAAGAGGTTTTACGTTTTGGAAATAACAGGCCTTCAAGTTTCCTGGGAAGGAAACTTTGCTAAAGCTCTTGGTCTGCTCCAGGGCCTCACACGCCCAGCTCCGTCTGCCTGAGTTGTAGAGGGCTCCTACCGCTGCCTGCAGTTGTGCTCCACTTCAGAAAAGCAGAGAGGGGCTAGCCAAAGGTCGCATTGGTCTCCTATGGGAACCAGAACTTATGTCTGGTTAAATATTGATCCAAATATTTCCAGTGGTAGAAAGCGGGGGAGAAGGCCTGGGCGGGGACCCCCTCCTCAGCTACTCAACTATCTTCCATCCCAATACCAGCCTGGGTTCTTAAGAACTGCGACCAGTAGTTGTGTAAAGATTTGGATGGCCCTTTGAGTGTGGACATGGGCTATACCCTACCAGAGCCTACCCAAGGAATACATGTGTCTCAGCAAATATGAATAATAACAACAACAAGAATGACTGTTACTGGTTGCTTTCAATGTGCCAGGCCTGGTGCTGGGCACTATCAGCAGTCATCATATCTTAGCTACAGGCCCCCTCTGAGATGGGTCTCAGTGACCCTGTTTACTGGACACCAGGACTCACGGTATTTGAGTACCTTGAGCAGTTGACTTGTGAAACTACATTCGTCCAGCTCCGGAGTCAATGTTCTTTCTATTTCACCAGCTCAGTTGGCTAAGAGACTTAGGGTGCTTCCCCTTCCAGGCGAAGCCCCTGTCTCAACAATTCTGTTTCCCTCTTCATCAGGATTTCCTCTTTCTCCGCTCCTGGTATAACACACAACAGTCAGCGTGCCCACGCCAGGCATGAGGCTGGTGAAGGCTGGCACTGGGAGGCATTGTCAGGAGTAGGGAAGAAATGGGAGAACCTGACATTTCTTTTCTTTTTAATTTTTTTGCAAGGAAGATTGGCCCTGAGCTAACATCTGCTGCCAATATTCCTCTTCCTTTTTTTTTTTTCTCACCAAAGCCCAAGTACATAGTTGAATACCATAGCTATGAGTCCTTTTAGTTCTTCTGTGTAGGATGCCACCACAGCATGGCTTGATGAGTGGCGCGTAGGTCTGCACCCGGGATCTGAACCCACCAACCCCGTGCTGCCAAAGCAGAGCCCATGAACTCAACCACTATGCTGCTGGGCCGGCCCCCGGAACTTGAGATTTCTAGAGCTAGAGATGGTCACCTTTGATGATGCTAGAGGTGGTGGTGCTTTAGTAGTAGTAGAAATAAAAAATAAACCTCTATATAGTATTTACTACATGCCAGATAATGTTCTAAGGGATTTTTACTTAATAATCTATTTAAACCTCATGACAATCCTCTATGGTAGATAGTACTTATCCCCATGTGCAGGTGGAGAAGCTGAGACAGCTAGAAGGTCGCACGGGTAGTAAGTGACTGAGCTGGAATTTGACCCTGGCTGTTCGGCAGCAGAGGCTCGGCTCTTGGTTCCTATTCTGACCTGCCTCTCAGCAGCACCTGCTCCTCCCCTTCCTCCTGCCTTCCTCCTCTTTCTCACCCCCTTCCTCCCTCTGCCCTCCTCCCCCCTTCCACAACCTTTATTATTTACTGCATCCTTTCTATACGGCAAGCACTGTGCTAAGCTTTCCATTCATTATGTCATCTGACCCTCCGAATAATCGTATGATGTGTTATAATTATCATTCCCATTTTTAAGATGAAGAAACAGAGGCTCAGAGAGGAGGTAACCCACATTCAGTGCAGAGCTAGGATTTTAACTGGATCTGCTGACTCCAGAATCTTAATCTCAGCTTCTCGTGTCTCTGGTCCTTGGGAGAGAGTAGACAGAAGGTTGAAGCACAGAGGGAAGATTCGGTGATGACTCTCACCTTTCCAGCCTGGAAGATGGTGAGATTGGTTTCTCTCGCGGGATCACTGCGTTGGGTTTGAAGTCCTGACGGTGGTGTATAGGCTGGGAGTCCCTGGTACACCCTGCACAGCATTCTCACCACTGATGCTCAGGAAATGCGCCCAACGTTGTGAGAGAGATGGGGCAGGTCCTCCCAGTGACCTTTCCCAGCCACCTCTTTGGGGCCCAGGGTGCTCTGTCTTTGGGTCCTCCATCCATCTGAACTGTCTCCAGGGGATGATTTGGGCAGCCTGTCTGAGGTCTGTCCTCTTAGCCTCTTGGGTTCCTCTGAAGGCCGAATAAAGCCAGTCCTCCCTATGATGGTGGTGGCAAACCCCATCCGTTCCTGAGTACAGAGCACAGAAAATTCTGTGTGCTTTGTCAAACTTGCCCCCACCCCAGCTCCTCTATTATTCCCTTTACTGCTAGCCTACGCACCCCACAAGTAGCCTCCTCCAGCTTTATGACGGGCTATCCCAAGTCTGTATGAATAATGCATACCGTGACACAACTGGGCTCTGAGCCCAGAGCTTTCTATAAAATGAAGCAAGCTCTGGCCAGCAGTGTCATTCTGCTAGCTCCAGCAATTCTGGGCTCTGCTCTAAGATGGGTGCTCCTCTTGGGTCCTTGATGGGGGCTTCAGGGTGGTCCATGCCACTAATCTACCTCACTTCCTCTGTAGCGTCCTTCCTCCTCTTGCTGCCACGTGTCCCAGCCCTCAGGACACCTTTCACGAGAGTATGAGACACTCTTCCAACCAGGAAGCTGTCCACAGCCTGACCCTCACCCTGCCGTCCAGAGCCGGGTGCAGGCCCTTCACAGACATTCAGTCAATTGCTCCCCCAACAGCTCTGTCATGTAGCTGTCAGGACCCCATTTTCAGCCAAAGGTAACCTGCAGCAGAGCCAGGATTTGAACCAGAATCCCCTCAGTCTGGGTTCAGGATGTCCCTCCTTCCTCTCCCAGTAGCTAAAAATGCTAAGGCCATTTTTCATAGGATTAGGAAAGGATGTAATGAGAATCCAATGCAAATGCATGCAGAGGCTTAAATACAGTTATGCTGGGCTCAGTGCCTCCTGAGCCAAAGGACGGCTCCACATGGATCCTGGCTCTCAGCCTGCGTTCTTTGGCATCATGTCTTCGTTGTCTGCTCCAGACGTAAATATCTATCTATCTATCACTTATTTATGGCTCTCTATCATTTATTTATCATATCTATCATTCATTTATTGTCTATTATTCTGCTTATATAAATAATATTTATACAATATATATGATTAAATATAAATATATATATTTAAATATAAATAAATAAATATATATATATATATACATGTATCTAAATATTTACATCTGGAAGGAGGTCATTAGCGACCATAAAGTTTGGCTGAAAAGAGCTTAGGACTCTGCTTTCTGTTTTCTCACTTTAAAGAGTAACTCGATTTTACTTCAGTGACTCTCTGAGTAGGATCTTCATGCAGAACCCTCATCAGATGTCTGAGGAGCCCTGGGAATAAAGCGCAGGGATAAAGGATTGTGGAGCATGCAATCAGAGGGGGGCTTGTCCAGTACCAGAGCGTATTTTTATCGGAGTAATGATGTGCATTTAAAACCACAGTGTTTCTCTTTGACCCTTCTGCAAACCCCCTCAGATTATGTTAGGGGTTCCTGCTCTGTGATCCTTTAAACCTGCAGCCCCCCCATTACACTGCTTGTCTATGCAGATTTGTATTTTTTAAAATTGTCTTCCTGCCAGACTGTGAGTTCAGTGTGGATGGGGACTGAGGCAGCGTGCTCAGTGCTCAGCACAGTATCTGCCATCTAATAAACCATTAGTGTTTTTTGGCTGTGTGAATGAATTTACCAGCCCTGAGCTGTACTCTTTTCCCACCAAATGAACAACCCAAAAGGAAGTAAGAATATAAAAGTTAAGGACCACTCTTAGCTGGTTATAAAATGTCAGAAATGATCAGCTCCCCCTAAGTCGGACGCTTCCATCTTGGTCTCTGCAAAAATATGTTGCTAAACTCTTAGGATGAAAAGGTCTCTGTGCCTTTTTGTGGGTGAGAAGAAGGAAGAGCTGGGGTGACTTGTTTGAGTGAGTGTGTGCTGGGCTGTGGTGGTCCTCACTTCCCCTTCCACTTGCTTGTTCGTTGTCCTTTCGGTCATTGCTGCTGCGTCCTCAGAACACGGGACAACGCCTGGTGCGTTGGAGGTGCTCAGTGTATTTTTTGTTGAAAGAGTTCTAAAAAATGAGACAGGGGGTGGTATTTAGCTGAACCCATCTTCTTCTTGTAACATTTTTCTTCGTTTTGGGGGATAGAGAGCAGGGGCTTAGTCAGAACCAGCAAAAGGGAGGTTAAAGGGGAGTGTCCCTCAGGATTAAGGTCAGATCACGTGCTCCCACATTCTTCACTGCTGCCACCCCCTGGGGACCTTCCAGCCCTCAGGGAAGGGGAGAGGAGGAAACAGACAAAGCCAGCTGGGGGGTACCCAGCTTCTCCTGCCCTGGATGCCGGCATTGGTGTTGCCACCAGTTTCCTGGGCACCTTGATGAGTCACCTTTGTGATCTATTAGCTGCCTCACTTTGCTCCGAGAACTAAGGTGGCTCCAGTGACTGTTATGGAATAAATATGACCAGTTAGGATGAGTGCCTCACTCACTCCCAGCTTCTTCCCAGAAGTCCTCCCAGACTTCTCCTGGGAAGTCTCCTCAAGTTCAAGGGGCTTCCACGAACAGAGCTCACAAAACAGAAAGTACACACTCACATTCGAGAGCTGGCTGATTGGTCCTAAAGGTTTTTTGCTTTTTTTTTTTTTTTCCACAAACTGGAGTAAAAGAGTGAAAGCAAGGAGAATATGGATTTGGGACAAGTTATTTCACCCATCTGGACTTCAATTTTTTCCATCACAAAATGGGAATAAATTATAGCATTGATATAAATGAAACTCCTTTTTGTGGGCCTGCCATGGTGGTTGGGAGAATCTGAGAAGTAACGGGTGGGTGGGGGCAGAGTGAGAACCAGCACTGGGCATCTAGGCTTTAGTTCCCTTCACCTGCCTTAGATTTGTTTCTAGAACCTATTTCAGATGCCTCCAGGCTTGCTCCATGGCAGACTGCTGAGAGGAGTTGCCAGGAGTGTGGGAGCAGCGTTGGATGGTGTTGAGCCAGGCCCTAGCAAATATGCCTGCCCTCCAGCCCCAGAAGCATTTGGGGGATCCCACCTCCAGTTAGACTATCGAGGGTGACGTTATTTCTGGAGATAGCATTTCACTGCAGCATGCATGTGAGCATGGGAAGTGTGTGTGCGTAGGAACTGTAGGGGAGGAAAAAAATCTTTTTTTCTACTACCTTCTAGGTTCTCTGGCTGGTGCCCTGTAAATTGGGCTGACGAAAGACAGATTAATAAGAGAAAACAAACAGAAGTTTGTTAGCATATGCATTTCGCTCACACACGAGAGCATCGGAGATGAGTAACTCAAAGGATTGGTTAGAACTTGGGCTTATATAGCATCTTAGCAAAGGAACCATACATTTTTAGAGAAGTGACACGATAAAGGAAAAGGACCTTGAGTCTCTAGGGGTGGCAAATTATGGGAAGACAAATATATGGGAAACTAATCATAGATAAAGTCTGGTTAGTAAAGTTATGTAGATTCCTCCAGTGCTGTCTCCAGGCTGAGAACGGTCTAAAGTTGTCTTGGGTGATTAACTTTTGTCTTTCCTGGCAGAGAGGGGAGGGGGGCATCTTTGTAGATTTATGTCTTACTTTTAAGCAAATGGGGGAGGGCAGAGATCTTTTCTTGTTCTGCTTCTTCTCAATTACCTTTAGCTCAAAATAATCCTTACGCCAAAGCAGCATACTTTGACGGGGCATATTTTCCCATCCTATAGACCCAAAAGCATACTGCTGACTGAGGGATGTCACTTATTCTTGTCCAGCCCAGCAAAGGTCACACAGTGAGGTCCTGTGACACTTTCTTTTCCTTGGCAGGAGGGTGGGGTCGTGGCGCTCTTCAAGGTCTGCCGGCAGGACAGCTTCCGCTGCTTGTACCCCCAGGCACTGCGCACGCTGGCCTCCATCTGCTGCGTGGAAGAGGGCGTCCACCAGCTGGAGAAGGTAAGAGCCAAGCTGGCTGGCTGGGGGGGCGCTGAGGTGCCTGAGCCAGGCGGACGGTGGAGGGGGACAGACCTCCTGGGGGCCATGTGCGCCTCTTCAGGGAGCAAGTCCCCTGAGCCCCTCATTTTCCCAGGCCTCATTCAGATGGGGCTGCTGGGATCTTGACTAGGGAAGTTGATGAAGACGTGAAGGGGCTGGGGACTGAGGAGCTCGGGCAGGAAAGGTAGGGCCCAGAGGGGCGCTCAGCACCTCCTGGGAGGAGTGGCCGACAGAGTCCAATGGGTGGAACACAGCAGGAGGCAGGCAAGTCAGGTAGGGAGCGGTGTCGAGGTTCGGGGCAGTTGGTCCTTCGCTCACCGCAGGACCCCAGCAGGAGGAACAGGATCCAGCTCCTCGGGGACAGAACGGGCAAGAGCAGGGTGGGGTTGGATGCCTTGGCAAGCAGGTAGGGCTCCCCCGGGGCTAGAGGGCTTGGGTAAGGGAAACTGAGGCCTAAGGCCAAGCGTGTCCTTGGTTGAGAAATCCCTAAATGGCAGTCCAGGCCTCCCCAACCCTCCTGGTTAGAGTGCCTGAGGGCCCTTCTGCAGGCTCAGACCCACTCAGGTCCCGGTGGAGGAGCAGCTTCAGCCCTGCACCCTGGGGCCAGTGGGAGGTGAGAGCTGGAACGAGTCATGTCGCCCTAGGTTGGCCTGGAGCTGAGGCGCCTGGGCCTGTCAGATCACCACCTCCCCTCTAACTCCGCCCACCCCAGGCCAACCAAGTTTCAAGGAAAGATGCTGAAAATTTTTATGGAAGAAAGGTAGAAAGGCCTGATATGGCCTGGTGACAGTTGTGGTGCTTGCAGGGTTGGGGGAAGTACCTTGAGTCTGTTCCTGTGACTGGTCTATGTGGGGATGGTACAAGCAAACTGCTCTCCATCTGTGTCTCACACTCTGGTCCCGACCGCCCCGAAAACCCACACCCTACCCCCAGCTTCTTGACTTTGGTCTGGACTCCCAGACAGATGGTCATCTTACTTTATGCCCGACCTCTTTCCAAATCTAGTGAGAGACAGGGTCACAGGATCACGGCTCAGAGATGCTCGTAGCTGCGGATGGAGAGTGGATGGGGAATCTGCTCATTTTATAGACAGGAAGGCTGTGGCTCAGAATGGGGAGGTAATTTATCTGAGGCCACACAGCAAGGTAGTGGAGGAGCTAGTGCCAGTTCCTCTGAATAGAGTGTCCCCTCCCACGGGGTCGGAAGCCTTTGTATGTGTGTGCTCACCTAGATGGCTAAATGGAGGAGGGGGCGGTGGCGAGATAGGTAGATAGACGGACAGACTTCATGAAGCAAATGCATTGAGCATCTCCAGCTTCATGTGCTGAAAAATCTTCTCTTTTCCCATAAAATCTTCTTCCTTGGACAGTGGAAAAATGGCCAGGCAGGATTTGTTTCTCATCTTCTTTCACACTTATTGGCAGGAAGAATAGGAGGAGAAAAGAGCAGGGACTGGAATTGCCGATCCTCTAAGAGCAGTGGATTTCTTGGCTGTAGAGGGTTTGCAGAGCAGCAGGGAAATTTCAATCCAGGGAAGAAAACCGGCAGGGTTTTTTGTTTAGAGTTGAAAACCTGTGTAGCTGGGAACGCTGGAGGTAATTTTTCCTTCCACCTTCTCGATGCTGCTCCAAAGCCAGAAGGCACAAATGCATGTTGGCCAGGCCAGATGGGCCACCTGCCCCACAAGCATCATCTGAGTGCTTACTCAGTGCCCAAGACTGAGTTAGCCTCTTCCACACATCCCTTCATTAACCCACCAAAACCTGGTAAGGTGAGCACTATTCACATCTCCTTCCTAAAGACGAGGAAACTGAGGCTCAGGCAGTTTAAATGACTTGCCTAAAATCACATAGTAAGTTTCGGAGCCAGGATTTGGACCCCGTCTGTCTGAGTCCAATCCCCAGTCTGCCTCCCGCCTTGCTGGTCTCATAGATACTCTCAGAGCCCCAAAAGGTCCCCACAGCTAAACCGCCGCCACCTTGCTGCTCCTGGCCAAGGTCCTAATCCTCCACCCCCAGCTGGCACAGGAGAAGGAAGCCTATCTGGGCATCCCGTCCTCCAGGTCAGACACCTTCCAGACATGGACACTCCTGAAACACCCGCTCTGTGCCAGGCACTGAGTAGGAGGGAGAGGGGAAGAGCCCCCCGGGGGCCTGAAACAGCAACTACATTGTACAGCAATTGTGGGGCTTGCACAGCAGCTCCACATGCATTTTCATTTCACTGGATGCCTGCACATTTGAGGCCTTGTGTGCAAGCATCCCCATTGCACAGATGCAGAAGCCAAGGCCTATAGAGGTGAAATGACTTGTTGCACAGAATCAAATGGCTTGTAATGCACTCATTCAGCAAATATTTATTGACTCTCTGCTGTTTGCCAGGCACTGTTTTAGGTGCCGGGAGCGCAGCAGTGAACAGAACAGACAACCCCTGTCCCCATGGAGCTGGCCTCCTGGAGCAGAGGGGGTAAGCTGCGGCCTGCGGGCCAGAGTCAGCCTGCTGCCTGCTTTTGTATATATGGCCCATGAGCTAAGAGTGGTTTTCTCATTTTTAAATGGCTGAAAAAAATCAGAAGAATAATGTTTTGTGTCAGAGGAAAGTTATGTGAAATTCAAATTTTTGATCCATAGTTTTATGGGAGTACTGCTGTTCTCATTGTTGAGGGGTTGTCTGTGTCTGCTTTCACCTCACAACAGCAGAATCGATCATTGCAAGAGCCCATAGGGCCCGCAAAGTCAAAAATATTTACTATCTGGCCCTCTGCAGCAAATGTTGGTGGACCCCTGTTCTATCAGGTAATAAGGATGTCACGATGATGACAAAAAGGACAATCCCTACCACATACCACATACTTGCTTTGGGCGAGCACTTTGCTAAGCCCCTCCTTTCCTTGTGTCATTTAATCGTTAATCCATTGGCACTGTTATTATCCTCATTGTTTATGGAAGGAAGGGAGACTCAGAGACTTGAAGCAACTTGCTCAAGAGCACACAGCTAATAAATGGCTTTGCAGTAATTTAATAGCAGCTCTGCCGAGTCAGAGCCAGCCTGGGCCGCGAACCATTAGGCGAACCCAGGACCTAAATCTGATATTGTGAGGCCAGTGTCCACACTGTTTTCCTCCGCATCATGCTGCTTCCCAAGTTCTGAGAAGTTCCAGAGACACCCAGGGAGGACTTGGCCCACACCTGTCACCATCTGTGATCCAGATGGCTGAGCGCTGGCCTCAGGCTGTGGTGTGGTGGACCATTGTCAGTGCTTACAGTGGGGAAATCCAAGGACTGGGGGGGGGGGGAGGGGGCGGTGAAGGTGGGGTGCTGAAGCAGTGCCCAGGGGCTCTTGCCAGCCGCCCACTCCCCCGGCACAGTCATGCCCTAATCAGATAATGTCAAAGTCCCAGCCTTCCCCTGATTTACTGGCCTGGCCACCACGCTGAGGCTCGCTTAATTAATTGGCAGTAAGAAATGCACCGGATTTGGTGAAATTCATCTCTGTCATGTGGTTCCCCCCACTCCCATCCAACCTTGAGGTGGTTCATTAAATCATGCACAGACCTCAGCAGCGGAGGTGTGGGTCTAGTCGGGTCACCAGGCACCCCCATCCGTCCCCAGCCCTGCCGTGTGATGCCCAGCTCTGTTGGCTTTGGGGCATTTGTGGTCAAAGACTCAGTGGAGGGTTCATTCATTCACTCACAGGAAGTCACTTCATCATCGGCTTCTTCATTTCTCTGTCATCCAGTTGGTCAGTTACTTTAACTTACTCAGCTCACTCCTTCAGTTAACTCACTCACGCAGTGGGGAAACCATGGCCTCTGAGAGCCAGGCTCTCCTGGGTTGGAACCCAGACTTCTCTACCTATGATCTTGGATGCATTTCCCTGGGAAAGTTGCTTAGCTTCCCTGAAGCATGACTTCCTCATCAGTCAAATGGGCGTGATGACGTCTCCCTCCTAGGACTGTCCGAGAAGAACAGACGTACAGTAACCTGGTGCCTGGCAAACACCTGTCACCGAAGAAATGGTGGCCATGTGATTGCAGCAGGTCCGAGACTCCTCTCTGGGGTTTGGAAATCAGAGGCCTCAGGGAGGTTACTGTCTGTTGGAGGAGGGAGCACTAGCATGCCAGCAGGAGGGGCCAGCGTGCAAAGAGGCCACCCGGTGCACAGGATGGAGAAGCTGGGTAGGGCTGGAACTCAAGTTCTCACAACCTTTCCATTTTGCAGGTGAGGAAACTGAGACTCAGAGACTGTGTGTCCTCAGCTTGGGTCCAAACCCAAGTCTGGCTGGTTCCAAAGCCCATGTTCTTTATACTGTGCTGCCCTGGGAAGAGCTGGCCCTTCTGAGGTGGGAACCGCAGGAACAGCTCCCTGGGAGCCAGGCTCTGGGTGTTGATCTGGGCAGAGGGCAGACATGGACGCTCCCCGAGCAGGGCTGGAGATGTCTAAACACAGCAAAGCCCTCCCCAGAGGTATCGGAAGGGTCTTTCAAGCCTCCATTCTCTCTTTCCAGAGGTCTGATTCATCCTGGCTGTGGCCTCCTCACCATCGTGTTCCCCCTGTATCAGCGAGTTTCAGGAAGTCTGTCCTGCCTTCCCTGTGTCCTCGGCAGACAATCACCCCTGAACCCCCAGTCCCCGTGCTGGGCTCTGGGAAGGAGAGACAAGCAGCTGTGTTCCCTGCCTCCCTAGATGGCCAAGTGGGGAGAGGCCCAGCAGTACACACAGTGGGAAGGGCTGTCCCAGGCCATGAGAGGCACAGGCCCACAGTACCACCTCCGCCTGGGGTGCTGGTGAAGGCAAGACCAAGGAAGCAGTGAGGCTGGACCCAGAGTGCCAAGGAGGAGCTCCCAGGTGGGCTGGGGAGAGTGGCCGTGGTAGAGGCAGAGGGACTCTGCTGGCCAGTCGGCGGTGGGGCTATCAGCCTTTTAGGAGCTCAGTGAGTTCAGGGAGCCCAGAAGAGGAGGTGGTGTCCTCTGGACCTGACCTTGGAGAAGACTAGAGGAAGAAAATGAAGGCCAAGGAGGGAGTGAGGGCCCCAGAGCACATAGCCTGATGACAGCCGATGCAGCCAATTCAGCCTGGGTGGTCAGGTGACCCAGCCTGCCTGCGCCGGTCAGGGCAGCCTTCCTGGAGGACTAGAGCTGGGAGGGTGGATGGGCACTAACAAAAGAGAGGACTGTGGGGTTTGGGTGAGGCTGCAAGGGGGCCAGGGAGCAAGTCACTCCTCTCTGGATCTCAGTTTCCTCTTCATAAAATGAGGACGACCCCTCCTTCGTGGGGCCACCGTGATGATGCAGTGCAGCAGTGGGGGTGGGGCCCCCAGCCTGGAGCCTGTGTGGAGGAAGCACTCAGCCTGTGTCTGCTTCTCGTCCCTCCTCCTTGCCCCTTTGTCTCCAACTTTTCAGGCTCATCTGGGGAAAACTCTGCATACCCCAAAAAGGTTGAGTCCTCGGGATTTTGCACCAGTCCTGGCAGAGTTCTGGGTGTTCCAAGTGGCTAAAGGGATGGTTAGGGCACTGTTGGTGCAGAGGCTGGGGTTGGACAGGGCCAGGGGCCAGGATGGGGTTCGAGGGGGCTGTGGAGTAGAGCTGGACTGGGGGCTGTGATCCAGGTGAGGGGCCGAGGACCTGAGGGGCAGGAACCAACAGATCCGGGGCCATAATAGGTGGGGGACACTCAAAGCCCCGTGCTCAGACAGCCTCAGACAACCTCCAAGGTGGTTCTAACAATTGCCTCCTCCAGCCTTGAGATCAGAGACAATCTTGCTTTCCAGAGAGCTTCCTTTTATTACCACCCCCTGCCTCTTGTTTTATTTTTCAAATAAGAAGTTCACCCTGTGCTGGAGCCAAGGGGAGAATTTAATGAAAATCGATGGAGAAATTAAAAATGAACAGGAGGAGGAGGGCTCAATTTCAAGTCCAAGAAGAAATTCATCAGTGGCAAGAGATGGGAAACCGCTGCCTGTCTGCATGCATCTCCCTCACTCCCTACCCCGTTTCCTGGGGCAGCTTTTTGGGATTGAGATGCCCTAACATCTGAAGGGCTGGCTGGAGACAGAGACAGGGAGGCCTGGACCCAGCTACTGAAACCCCAGAGACCCTGGGCAGGAAGGAGCGGGGTGCAGGGGGGCGGTGGGAGCTCTGCCATTCCAGCTACTGTTTTACAGAAATTTCTCTCCACTGCTTGCTCCTTGTAGAGTTGCAGAAGGTCAGAAATAGGTAATATTTGCAAAAAAGAAAAGTTAACCAGTTTTTCTTATCCTTTTGCTTATTTGATTCTCACAATCATTTTGCAAGGAAGGCAGGGAGAGATGGTCACACCCATTTTACAGAAGGGGAGGTTGAGGCTAGAAAGCATAGAGACACTGGGAGAGGCAGAGCCTGGGCTGAGAACCCCAATCTTTTGCTCCCAGCCCTATGGGAGTTCAGTTTGCTACAAGCCCCTCCCCACCCCACCCCATTAGCTGAAAGAGGTAGTGGCATAGCAGGCAGACCCCAGGGGGAGGGAGCTGCTTATCTGGATTGAGTGAGTTCTCATATGTAAGGCTGGGTGGGGAGAGAGGGGCTGTGGATGCTAGGTAAGAAATCTTTGGTGAATTTGACTTGCAGCCCCTTCTGTATATAGGAGTATCCCCTCGAGAGAGGGAGAATGCCTCTGAATGGAGATCCACATGCCTCCCCATCCCTCTTTGGGGCTCAACCCACCTAGGCTTATCAGCTAGGCCTTCACCTGCCCAGAGAATGAGCTAGGACTGCGCAGAGAATCCCAGGGTGCCAGGTCAGCTGTCTGTGCTGTGACTGGCCTACAGGCAGACAGCAGTGGGGACTGCCATGGTCACCTTCCCCAGCCCTGCAAAGAGGCTTTCTAGAGGGAGCGTGGCTCGTTCCCTTCCCCACTGCCAAGTCTCCCAACCTCCTCCATCTGCCTTGAAGGTAGAGGTTGGGCGGACTTGAAGGAGGCCAGGGTGTGAAGAGACAGAACAAAATTAGGCACACTGTCCCACCCCCTCCGCCTCTCCCCGCGAGGATTCACGCTGAGATTACGGGCCAGTATTACCCAGGCTGCAGGAAGGCCTGGCTGGCCGGGGGGCTGCATCCCACAGGCAAGGTCCAGCCTGAGTTTGGAGAAGACGCGGGGCCTCCCGGCAGCCAGAGCGGCAGCGGGCGGAGGCTGCGCTTGCCTGGCCTCGCCGGGTCCCCATGCGCTGTGCAACAGCGGCCCCTGGTGGACCAGAGCGGCAGCGGCAGCCCTGCCACGCTGCCTGGGGCTGTGTTCTCTTGGAGCTGGCCAGGCTGGTGGGCTCTGGGCCCCAAAACGGTGGTCAGGGCCAATGTGTCCTTGTGTAACATGTGTGTGTGTGCGCATAGAGGGCGGGGGCTTGCAAATTCGAGGCAACAGGCGCTTCTTCCGGCTGAGCCAGCCTCCTCTAGGCGGAGGATGTGGATACTTCTAACAAGTCTCTAGCTTCCAGGCTTCCCCAGCGAGTGTGTCCTGTGCTTTCCTGGAGCAGAATGCTTCATAAGCCCCCTAGTTCTCACTGGACAAAATACAAACCTATCGGCCTGTCACTGAAGGTGCCCTCCAGCAAGCAGCCTCCAGCACACTGCCTGTGTGGTACACAGGTCTGGGCTCCATGCCCAGCTTCACCACCTTCTCACACCCCTCCCACCCCTGGGCTCATCACATGGAAAGCAGAGCAATAATCATTGCCTTGCAGTTTGTGAGGACACAATGAGTCAGTGCGCCATAAATGTGAGTTATTTCCCCCTTCCCGCTGGATTCCTCCCCTGAGCGTCCAAGGGGCTTCCTTGTCTTGGAGCCCCTGCCTGGGCTGGGGTCTCCCAGTGGAGTGTTCCACTTGCACTTGCTGACATGCCTCAAATACTCCTTCCCTGGACAGCCTCCCCGACTGCTCTCCTTCCTCTGGGTGCTCACACCATGCTCATGCTCAGTGCTGCTCCTGGAGCGTGTTCCCCCTGCCTGGCCTCAGAGCTCAGTCTGAGCTTCCCCACCAGCAGGCACCGTCCGGCCCCCTTGGTCCATCAGAGAAGAAGCTGCACACAGGTGAACAATGTTGGCTGTGTGACTGAGTAAACACTGTTGGAAGAGCTCTGGTGCCTTATTCCGCATTGCAGATGGGAGGATAGAGTCCCAGAGGGAGGAAGGACATACATGCCACGTGCCCACTGTTAGCAGCATGGCTGACACCAGGATGCAGGTGCCTGACTTCACTCAGACACAGCCTGGCAGGGCCTCTGGGAGCAGTTTCAGGCCCCTGTGTGGGGTGGCAGGATGGGAGCAAAGACATTGTCCCTCAGCAAGGACAGAATGACTACAAATCTTCATGTGGGATTTGCCCTGAGCCCCCTCTTGTATCATCTAACCCTGGTAATTTGTTCTAGCTCCCCCCGCCCCCCATTCCTCTAGCCCTGAACCCATGTTCTTGGGTCCCCAAACAGACCTTGTCCCCAGGTTGGGGGTCATCAGAGAGAACCTGGGGCCAGCCCTTCCTTTGCCACCGGTTTGCTGAGGAGCCACAGGAAGTTTCCTAATCCCCATGAGTCTCGATTTTCTCACTTGGTGGAGGGAGATACTGGTCTGCTGGTCTGTGCGCCACGTGCAATAATTTTGGAAGACAAATGTGGTTAACAGAAGCTAGAAGGTGTTCAGCTGGCTGGGCTGCAATTTCTGGTGCCTCTTCTCTGGGACTGGGTGTGTGTTGAGGGGGTGGTGTTCCTCTCGGAGTTGTCAGAAGAGAGCTGGGCACCTCCCTCTCCCTGTGAGTTCACAGACGGAGGCCTGTGTGTGTGTGTGTGTGTGTGTGTGTGTGTGTCTGGTGAGACGAGGGGTTCCAAGCTCAGCAGGGTAAAATGTTGGTCAAAGCGGGCTTCCTGGCTGCACCCCCAGCAACCTGGCGAGAGCAGAAAATGAATAAGAAATCAGATGTCAGCATGATGCTCGTGCTGGGAGAAGGGAAGCTGTGCTGCAGGGAAGCAAGGGTCACTCAGGGCACTGGATGGGTGCAGGGATGGGGCCTACTGTCTTCACCCTTTAGCTTCTGGAGTGGGGCAAGGGCTAGTTTGGAGAGGAGCAGGGGAAAGGAAGTTTCTGGGGCAGGGAAAGGAGACGGTGAGGAGACTGAGAAGATGATAGAGGATGCAGGTTTGGGGGCAGAATCTGACTAGGGAGGACCCACTTCCTGGGAACAGCCTGGCACTGACAGCACAGTATTGGCAGCAGGCCAGCCCTCAAAGCACAACGTCCACCAACCCCTGACAGGACGTGGTGGGTCCTCTGATCACGCGCAGAGACAAAGAGAGACAGGGAGAGAGAAGAGTGATGAGAAAGAGGAAGAGACTTAGAGAAGGAGGAGAGATGGAGGAGAGATGGAAAGACACAGATAATGAACACCACAGTTGCCAAAGGAGAGTTTCATTCTCCTTTGGGACGCTTCAGAAGTCGGGATAAGTAGTTTGCAGCCTTGTGACAGCTGACAAGGAGGTGCCCTGACTGTGACCTGCTTGGAGACATAGTGATCTCTCATGATGGTTTTAATTTTCATTTTCCAGATGAGTAATGATTTTGAGCATTTTTCCATATCCTTACTGACCATTTGGTTATCTTCTTTTTGTGAAATGTCTGTCTGAGACTTTGGCCCATTTTAAGAAATTGAGTTGTTTGTCTTTTTCTTATTGAATTATAAACTTTAAAAAATATATTCTGCATACGAATTCTTTGTTGGGTACATTTATTGAGAATATAGACTCTTAGCCTGTAGTTTGCTTTTTCATTCAATTAATGGTGTCTTCTGATGAATAGAAATTCTTAACTTTGATGAAGTCCAATTTATTGAGCTTTTCTTTTGTAGTTAATACTTCTTGTGTCCATTTAAGAAATGTTTGTTTTCCCCCAGCTCATGAAGATAGTCTCCTATATTTTCTTCCAGGAGCTGTATTGTTTTACCTTTCACATTCCGGTCTATGATCTACTTCAGATTAATTGTTTTTAATGGTGTTCAAGGTTCAGTGTTTTCAATATGATGCTCAGTTGAGCCAGCACCGTTTATCAAAAAGACCATCTTTTCATCACTGAATTAAAGTGGTGCCTTTGTTGTAAGATGACGACATATGTATGAGTCCATTTCTGGACTTTTTTTCTGTTCCATTAGTCTTTTTGTCCGTCCTTGTGCCAATATGGCACTGTCTGAGTCTTTGTAGTTTATAATAAAATTTTGCTATTTTGTAGAATAAATCCTCCAACTTTGTTCTTCTTTAAGATTATCTTGGTAATTCTAAGTTCTTTGCATTTTTATATATATTTTAAGATCAGCTTGTTAATTTCCACACAAACACCTGCCGAAAATTTGATTGGGATTTCTTTAAATTTATAAATAAATTTTGGGATATTTGACATCTTAAACAGTATAAGGTACTCCAACCAATAAATGTAATATATCTCTCTACTTAGATAGATTGTCTTTAATTTCTCTCAGCAAGGTTTTGAATTTTCAGTGTTGACATCTTGCACATCTTTTTTAGACTTATTTCTAGGTATATGTTTTTTTAATTAAAAAAATTTTATTGAGGTAATATTGGTTTATAAAATTACATAAATTTCAGGTGCACATCATTGTATTTCAACTTCTGTATAGACTACATCATGTTAACTACTAAATGTCTACTTTCAATACTAGGTATGTTTTTATACTAATGTAAGTGTTATTTTAAAATTTTTATTTTCTAATTCTTTCTTGCTAATACATAGAAAGTACAATTTTGAATGTTATACCTAATGACCTTGCTAAATTCACTTATTAATTTTAATGGTGTGTAGATTTTTTTGGATTTTATGTGGATTCGGATTGTGTACCCAATCATGTGATCTGGAAATTATGACAACTTTACTTCCTTTTTTCAAATTGTTTGTTTTATCTATTTCTTTTTCTTGTCTTACTGCATTGGCCAGGGCCACCATAAAATGTTAAATAGGAGTGCTGGAATGGATCTCTCTGTCTTGTTACTGATTTCAGGAGAAGCACTTTCAATATTTTATTCACTATTTAATTATTAAGTACGATATTATTATCATATGAAGGATTAGAAAGTTGAGAGAAGGTGAGTACCTTGCTCACTTCACCTACTCAGCAGGTAGCACAGCTGAGGTGTAAACCCAGGCTCTCATCTCCCCCGGGATTGTGAACTTCCAGTGCATCACAGGGACCTCTAGAGCAGTGGCGCTCGACCCAGGATCTCCATCAGAGTCACTTGAGGAGTCTTTAACAATATTGATGCCAAGGCTCCACCCCAGACAGATTAACTCAGGATTTCTGGTGGTGATGCCCAGGTATTAGTGTTTTAAAACTTTCCCAGATGATTTTAATCATCTGAGAACCACTAATCTAGAAGCACTTTGGGTGCATTTCAGATGCCAGCTGTGCCCAGTAGTGCTTTGCTGAAAATTTCACATCAGCACAAACCTAGAAACCCTAACCCAAGGGGAAATGGGCTTGTTCCTAGTGACCTTTTGATGCCTTCTCCCAAACTTCGCTCCTCCCCCCTCTAAATGCCTTCAGAGCGTCGTTTGATTATCAGCTTTGAGGAAAATCATCTGCTTGACAGGGAAATTATTTCCTATTTATATCCTTAAGTGACCCAATCCTGGAATTCTCTCCACCTCAATAACTCGCCTCTCTTTACCTTACTGACTTGTTTGCCAAGCTGGCTATATCATCCCTTTCATCCATTGTCCCATTCCTTATTACATATTAACACCGGTATTTATCCATTTGGGAACTTAGCTCTTAATCAAAGATTCTTGTTTGAAATAGCAAAAGAGGTTGAATGGGATCTTGGATCTGTGAGTTTGGGTGGAGGATAATATTAGCCTCCTAAAGGCCCGTTATACTTTCTGTAGCTTTCTGTTGAGCTGTCAGCTCTGCCACTAATCCTTAAAACAAATGCCTCATTTTATAAAGTGAGCCTTTAACCCCTTGTGTTGTTCACAGACTTTGTCCTGATCCTGCACTGATCCAGTTTACATGCACATTCAGATCCTGCTTCTGGCCCTGGGGTTCATTTACTACCCCTAATGCTTCGCCCTGTCCCTTGGCTCACACATGCTTTCTCGGGCATGACCCTTGCTTCCATCTCTGACTATGACTGAATTTTCCCTCTGGCTGCACCCTGGGCCAACAGATCTGTTCTACCTGGAACCATGAGCAGGCTTCCAACTGCTCTTTTTTTTTTCCTGTAGACTTTAGGTGTCTGAGTGGATAGAAAGGTGAAGCAGGAAATTTGGGGGTCTTTAGGTCATGCTCCCTCCCCTGAAGCACGCTCATGATTCTGTTTAACTGTTAAAACCCAGCAGCTAACTCCTCTTTCTCTCCCTAAAAACTAAATGTGCAAAAAGTTACTGGAAAACAGCAGCCCAGCACCCATGATAGGTGATGGGCCTTTGTATACCAGCCTGTGTCCCTTAGGTATTCGCATAAAAGCCAGCACTGATGCTTTTCCATTAATCAGTAGGAGAACATTGCTCAAAAATCTGATGTGATGTTTACTGTATATTTTGGGTTTCTCAACCGTGTGGCTTCCATGCTTCTTCTCTGACTTCCTGGGGAGAATGTCAGCATTCACCAGCTCCCTCCATGTCCAGACTCCAGGTGCATCGGCCCTGCTGCCCAGGTGATGACAGGCCAGAGCATCCTTGTCACCATTTGCGTGCCCTCCCATGAGGAAAGCTTGGCCTCGGGCCCAGGCCCATCCTACTCCATGGAAAAGCTAATTACCTCTAAGTGCTTCCAGCAGCAGTTCTTTAGGGATGTGAAAGTGCTTTGATTAGATTGCTCTTTTGGCATCATTAAGGTTATGACTGGGGATGGGAAGTGGGTGGTTGGGGATGGAGAATTTCCAGAAATGGGACCAGTGTTTGAGGAAGCTGGCCTCAGGCTGAGCTACTCTATGACACGGTCCGTCATAGGAGCTGAGCTGAGCAGCCCCCACCGACTTGGCCATCTCTTTAGCTTCTCCCTTCGTCGCTCTTCCCAAAGGCCCCACAGAGGGGGCGCAGGGCGAGGAATGAGGAGCCCAGGATGGGAGTCCTAGCCTAGCATTAACTTGCTTCGTGGTCCAGGCAATCTCTCCCCCAACCTGGGCCTCTGTTTTTTCATCATTCAGCCCACACTTCACAACTTAACTGTGTGTGTCAGGCTTCAGCTGGGTGCTGGGGACCAGAGAGATGATTCAGTACAGGAGCTGCCCCGAGCAGCTCAGATCTAGTGTGGGGATAGGCACATAAACTGATGAGGAAATTCCAACATGGGAAGTGCTCCAGCTGTGGTCAGACCAGAGTGGTGTGGCAGCTGAGAAAACAGAGGCTCTCAGGTCCGTGTTCACAGAGGAAGTCACTTCTGAGAGGGGTCTGAGACGGGAGTGAGGAGGGAAGACAGGGAAGACGACAACTTCAGCTGTAGAGTGCACCAGGTTTGAGGTGCCGTGGAATACCCAGGCAACTTAGTTTGAGAATTAAACATAAAGAGATCCAGTAGTAGGTTGGAAATGTAGATGCGGATTTCAGAAAAGAAGGTCCAGGCTGGAGGCTAGGTTTGGGGGTCATCGTAGGAGTCATTGAGGTCCCTTGGGTTAGGGTGCTGTTGACGGAGATGGTACAAAGTGGGCTGACAGGAAAACCTGGGGCTAAGAAGCAGTTAACTAGGGAGGAGCTGAGCCCAAAAAGTAGGGTATCATGGAGGCCCAGGAAGGAGCGAGGGCCAAGATGGAGGGAGTTCTCCGCAGGGGAGGGGCTGGGCTTTGCTCTGGTCGAGGTCCCAAATCCTTCTTAAGCATATGCTCTCTCTCGCTCTCTCATTTTTTGTTTCTCTCTGTGTCTGTCTGTCTCTCTTTCTCTGTCTCTTATTTCTTGCTGATTCATCTCTGTATCAGGACCTTGCTCAGCGCCATCACGAGATAGGTGCTCAGTCAGCATCTGTGGAACTATAAAGAGATACAGGGACCCTCCTACTTTTTTCTGTTTCTTTCTGAGAGATTGTAATTGTTCATCTTATCATTCCTGGTTAGGAATTAAAACAGGAGTCACTGACCTTTTAGAAGTTCTAGTTCTGGGCTGCATGATCCAAGGACATCCAAAGAGGCAGGTAAACCTGGAGGCCCCAACCCAAAGGGCTGAGGTTCCCCATGGGGTCTCAGTCCCAGAGGAGCCTGCAGAAAGATGCCCTGGAGAGAAGTCCCATTGAGAGACCTTGGCTGGGGTGGCAGAAGTGAGGGGAGCTAACTCAGGGCCTCACCTCTAGGGTTACTGCCTACAACCACCAGGCGGAGATGAGGTGGAATGATGGCGCCACCATGTGGCAGGCACTGTACATGCATTCTCCCAGTAAATGATTCCAATATCCTCTGGGGTTGGTATTTTTATCCCTAGTTTATGTACAACGGCTCAAAGCAGGCACAAAAATTGTCCAGCTAGTAAGATACAGAAGTAGGATTCAGACGCAGGTAGGTGTGAGTCCAGAGCCCTGCGTGTTCTGACACTACTGGAACTGGTTCGCGCACTGGGAAGCCCAGAGCCCGGGTGGGGGTCGGGGTGGGCATTCAGGGCCTCCTGTTGTGATGAGCTGGCTGGGTTGGAGCTGCCAAGATGGTGATGGGTACAGAGACCAATTTGGGTGGGTGGCAGAAGGCTAAGTGGCAGGTCAGTAGCATCAGAGCCAAAGGCCTGGGAAATTGGCCCTCGTGACAATCTACCCAATAGAAAAAGGAAAACTCATAAACAGGCAGTTCATAGAAGAAGACATCCAAATGGCAAAAACCAAATCAGAGCAAATCAAAAACATACGAAAGGACGCCTAGCTTCCTTATAGTAAGGAGACATGCATATTAAAATAAAAATTTTACACGCCCATCAAAATGGCAACAATTTAAAATATGACAGTATCAAATGTTGGCAAGAATATGGGGTTAAGTGAGTTTATTCATTGCTGGTGGGAATGTATAAATTGCTCCAACTGTTTTGCAAAGCAGTTTGGTAACATTGGTAAAATTAAAGATGTGCAATCCCTCTGAGCCAGTAATTCCACTCCTAGACTGAGACACCGAGAGACTCTGGCACATGTGCGCCAGAAGGCATTTAGAAGAATATTCATATCAGCATTTGTATTATAGCAAAACCTGGGAAACAGCTCAAATATTCATCGACAGGAGAATACGTAAATGAATTGTGATTGATTTATACCACGAAATACCACACAGCAGTGAAAATAATGGACTTTGCCACATGCAACAATAGGAAGGAGCTTCCCAAACATAATGCTGCCTGGGGACAAAAGCACCATACAGTATGATCCCCTTATGTCAAGTTCAAAACCTTGTGAAACTAAACAATATACACAGGCAATAAATCTCTAAAGAAAACAATGGAATAATAAGCACAAAATTCAGGGTAGTGGCTTATCCATCAGGGAAAAGCAGAGGCATGAGATCGAGAATGGTGAACAGGGGCTTTCTGGTTGTATTTTATCACTAATATTAGAATTTCTGGCTATTAGGCATATACATAAACACATGTAGGTGTTCATTTTATTATTTTTTAATATCTTGTAAATTTGCTATATATATATATATATATATATATATATATATATATATATTCTCTTTTGAAAGGATGATATATTTCATAAGTAGGAAGCTACCAAAAGAGATCTGAAGCATATAAACCAAATTAGAAGGAAATCAAGACAGTGGGCACTTGGCTAGGCAGGACGCCCCAGATCCTCTTCTCTGGGAAACCTGAGGGCGGAGAAGGAACGGGGTCTTCACCAGGCTGGGGTCAGGGTCATTTTCCCGGAGTCAGGAATCTGTGGATACCATGTTTCTGGCTGTTTCTCCAAAGCTGCCTTTCCTAAGCAGCCTTTGCTCATGATGTCACAATGTCATTCCTCTCCTTTACTTGTCTAAGTGTGTCCTCAAGTCTGCAGCCAAGTTTTACCTCCTTGCATTTAGTCCTCATTTACCAAAAGCCTACTGCGTGCCAGGCCTGGAGTACCACGAGCAGACAAACCGAGGTCCCCAGGCTTGCAGAGCCCCCAGGGAAACAGGCAGACAGACAGGGGAGCAGAGAATCTCATCACAGCGGTGCTTCTCCAAATTGCTGGCACATAGAGTCAGCTGGGGACCTTGTTAAAAGGCAGATTCCAGGCTCCCCAGAGAGTCCAATTGAACAGGTCTAGGTGGGACCAAAAATGTGCTTTGAAGAAACTCTCAGGGAATTTGGTGCAGCTGGTCCACAGACCCCACTTGGAGTAAAAGGGCCCATCACGGTGATAAATGCTACGAGGATAGCAGACTGTGAGTGGGCATGAGCTCCAAGGAGGGCTATCTCCCCCAGCTGGGGTGTGGGCATTAAGTCAGGGCGGCTTTCAGGAGGTCTCCCCATGGAGGATCCTCATTGAAGTCACCCGTGTAACAGTTATTTGTGGATGAGTCACCTCCCTCACTGCAGGGGACACCCAGCCCTGGTTCACCTCTGCTCCTGTGCAAGGCTTGGCACACAGTATGTGCTCAGTGGGCTTGCCGAGCAGCATTCTGGGCTGGGAGGAGGCCTAGCATCCAGGCCTTGGGTGGCACCAGGCCCTCAGGGACCATCAACTCCTTGGCCTCTCTACTGTGTTCAGATTGGTCCTTCTCCAAGCATGTGTTGGGGACTGGGTTTGGGTCTGGTTTGGAAATGACCAGTGTTCCCAGCTGGATTGGGGATGCCACTTCATCTGCATCCAAGACGAGATTAGGAAGACTGGACTGATTGAGACAGTCCCCCACTAGGGACCCTGTAGCTCCCTAGCTACAGCCTTGGATGGTGCTGGAAGGAGGAAAAGGGGTGAAGGCCAGACAGGCCTGAGAGGTTCCTTATGTTGGCGGTAGGGTTGCTTCCTGTTTCTAGGCCCAGAGGAAGGCCCGCCCTCCTTCCCTGGGCCCAAGTGAGGCCTCTCTCCGAGGGCCTGTCAGTTAAACACCAGGCATGAATCCAGTCCTGCCAGGGGCTGCCTGGCTGCTGTTTGTTCTCTTTTATTAAGCACATCCAGGTGAGTTTTACTGCGGACAGTTTCCACATTTGTCTCTTTTGAGTCTGAGACTGCCAAAGGCTTTCACAGCTAATGGACCTTAGAGCTCCCAAGAGCCACTAAAGGGAGGCCCAGGACTCAGTGGGGGTAATTAGTCAAAGGAAACGCAGACCTCCGGAGACCTGCTGAAGCTGAGTGGCAGGAAGCGAGGGTGTAGGGACAGGAGCCTCAGGCCTGTGGCAGGTGTGGGGAGCATCAGCACAGGCCTCTCCTCACCTTACCTCTTCCTGGTTCTTTCTCTGCCTCATCCCTACGCCCCGCTCCTAACAGGGAAGGACTCCTTGGCGCTTGGTGGCGGGGCGCTCAGGAAGGCTCGTGTCCTGGGGCACCTGAGGGGCTGCAGTAGGCCCATGGAGCTAACCTTCACAGGTTACTACCCTCCCTTTCCTCTAAGCAGGTCTCATCTACTGACTTTTGATGGAGGCTGAGGTCTGAGCTCAGATGTCGCTTCTGAGAAGGCAGCATAACGTCCTGTTCAAAACCAGGGGCTTTGAAACCAAACCATTTGGGTTCAAATCCCAAACCAGCTACTTTTAAAGTTTGTGATCTGGGGCAAGTCAATGAACATTTGTGCCTCAGTTTCTTCATCTGTAAGTGAGGGTAATCCTAACGCTGACCTCAGAGGGTTATTGTAAGGATCAAATGGTGTAATAACATATGCGCTGTTCTTAGAGTGGTAGCCGGCACCTGTTAAACACTGAATAAGCGGAAGCTCTTTTTTAGCTTCTTCTCTCATAAGAGCTTGCTCTTATGCCAAGAGCAGATCTGATTGGGGCAGAACTGGGAAGCTGAAGTCTTTATCTGGCGTTCATGTCCCGCCATGCCCAGGTTTGCTCCTCTCTGGTTGGGCAGAGAGAGCAAGGCCTGCGGGGACATGGCCTTCTTTCTATAGGGGAGGATGGTGGAGGGCAAGATGGGGAAGGAAAGACATTGAGCTCAGCCTGCTGCTAGCGCAAGGGAGGGAAGAGGGAGCCAAGATTTGTCGAGCATCTCTTCTGGATTCAGCATCACCTACTTCATCTCTTTAAGCTCCCCTCCCCCGCCCCACTCAACACCCTGTTGGTGGATGAGAAAACAGTCTCAGAAAGGCTGAGTGACTAATGCCAAATCATGCAATGTAAGTAAGAGGGAGCCAGGATGAGAGCTCGGATGTGAGATTTCTAAGTGACTGATCTTTCTGCTCCAGTTGGCTGTGGTAGATGACCAGGGCCTCGCCCTTAGATGCTTGGCTTGATGTCTGCTATATAGGAAGCTCATGGGAGGTCGCTGATCTCTGCTGGAGCCAAAGGATAGGCCCCCAGAGTCACGGGGCATCCAGCACTGGACCACGTAGGGGGGCTTGAGTCTCTGTCTCATTACTATCATGAATAGTGGTGCTTTCCCAGAATGCACAGGGACGTGCTCTCTCTCCATCTGCAGGTGGATGGTGTTCTGTGCTTGGCCGATATCCTGACTGATGACAGCCACTCAGAGGCCACGCGGGCTGAGGCCGCGGCTGTGGTGGCCCAGGTCACCTCCCCACACCTGCCCTTCACCCAGCACCTCAGCAGCTTCCTGGAGAGCATGGAGGAGATCGTGACAGCTCTTGTCAGTGAGTCATCCTGGGCCGGAAGGGACTGCTCGGGGAGGGGGCCTTGTCACAGTTGTCTTCAGGAAGGGACTAGAAGGTCCCCCTGCACCTCACACATCTCCTACACAGAGGATCACAAGAGGTGAAATCCCACCACCGAAGGATAAGAGTCAGGCTTTAAAGAGTTCTGGTGTCGTCTTCTACTAAAATGCGTGCAGCCCTCCGAGAGGCTCCTTGAAGTGAGGTCAGATTGGGATTAATTGGCCTTTGAGAACGGAGACCAGGAAAAGCCCCGGGGAGGAGTGAGGTCTCTAATTTTGAGGTTCAGATCCTTGGTCAGAAAGACTCTGATGGCCTTTGTTCCTGACATCTCAGTGTCTTGTACCCAACGAATGTGGCAGCAATGACCGGGGGCAAACAGCTTCTCAGAGAGCGCTGGCTCACCCCAGTCTGCTGCCTGTAGTCTCACTACTGGTCTCACATTATGGGGCCTGCAAGGCTTTGAGTCCTCGAGGTTTCCCGTCTGGACATGTGAAGTCCTGGCTGGAGAATCATAGCCTGATATCTAGAACACATTCTTCCTCCAGCTTTCCTTCGCAAAACTGCAGGAACTAGAAGGACTCTTCTGGATAGCAATCCTCAGGAAAGTTGTTTTACAAACCACGTCCTTTCTTTTATAAGTGCTGGTGATGATCTGTGTTTCTACTTCTATCCCTGTCTCTGGCACTGTCTCGATGTCCGTATCTTTTGAAACTGAATGAGAAGTAACTTCAGGAATTGTAAAGTAGCTCTGGGAGTCACCAAACCAGGGCTGGGGGGATCTGGAATTGCACAAATTTAGGAGCTGCACAGGACGCTGGACTTGGAACACTCGGGTTTGGATTTTTTGTCTTTTCATTCGTCCACACAGTGAGTAGCTATTGACCAAGAGCCCTGTGCAGACACTGTCTGAGATGCTGCCACTCACTTGCCAGGTCACACTGGAAAGCTCATTTTACAATTTTCCTAATAATACATAAAAGAAGGGGTTGGAACCATTTCTCTCAAGCTCTAGAATTTCTCCTTCTAGCTCTAGAATGTTAAGATCTGCAAGTACTTTGCACATCCAAGGCATCAGTTAAGTTGACTTCCTGGCTGATTCTAGTCCCTGGGGCAGTGGCACCCACGAGCCAGGCTGGCATAAGTCTATTTGCCAACATCCACATTTATTCAAAGTTGAGAAAACATGGAAGCTGACTGTTGAAAGTCTTGGCTGGATGGAACTCAAGGGACCCTAGAGTTCAATGCTAACTCTATAGGAGAAGAAATCTAGGCCCGGAGAGGTTAAGGAACTTTCTTGAGGCAACATAACAATGTTAGGATTCACTTAAGCCAGGAGTTTCATACTTCACACTGGAGCCGGGGAGGAAACATAAAGGAGTTGATGAAGCCAGATGGAAGAAGAAAATTAGCAGATTTGAGTCCTGTATGGAATTGAAAAGCAGGCGCACTGACTAAAGTGGAGGCAGTCACTGATAAACTCCAGTTGATTGTTGCCACATAGAAAAGGCTAGGTTTTAAAGATAAGACAAAAATCCTAAGTTTTATAGGAAGATCTCCCAATTTATAAATGATAGAACATAATAAAACAAATAAGCATCCCAAAACACATATAGTCCAAATGACCTTTCACTATTGCCGTATGTCCATTCCGACTTCTTTGCCCAGACTGGTTTTCTCCCTGGAGAAGAGGAGTCTCCTCATTTATTTCACCCTGAGGAAGACGCATCGTGGGGTCTGCTCGGAGAGTCAGCAGATGGGATGTATCTTCTGGGCAGGACGCCAGGGCTCTGTTCTTTGGTGGGAATAAGCCCTCCAATTTCTTGCCATTCCCTGGAAACATTTATAAATGAGCCACTGGAATCCTCAATTTAATCTTCCTAACACTTCCCAGGTGACTCAGACTGCAGTTTAAATAAATGCGCACCAAAATTAAATGGCACTTAGACGGTTGTGTTAATAATTGCTGTGTCGGCAGCAATGGTGGCTGCATAAGAATGAGGGTGGGTGTTTGGACCTTTAAGAAATCTTACAGCAAAGTGGGCCGGTGAGTCTTGTGGTCTTACTCCAAACCCTGGACGGAGGGAGGTGGCCTGGAAGGGGTTGGCTGTACCCAGTGGTTCCCCTCAAGTCAGAGGATAGGACAGTCGTTGGAAAAGGGGAATTACCGAGTTCTTAATTCCTTGGCTAATCCGTTGTCCCAGCCCTGGGCACTTAGATCAAGATTCTGAGTTGTTTAGTTGATCACTTCTGGGCTTCGGGGAGCAGCGCCGCCCAGAGACAGACATTGCCCTCCTGACAGAACTGAAACCTAGATCCGCAGGAGCATCGCTGGGGCTGAGTCAAAGAGGCCAAGAGGAAGCCTGGAGTATAGAAGGAATGGGGATTGTGGAGTCACCCAGACCTGGATTTGCTTCTAGGCCCCAACAATTGCCAAAAGTCCTCAGTTTCATAATTTTTGAAAAATCACTTAACATTTGAATCCTCAGTTCCTTTGTCTAGAAACTGTGATGAAATCTAGGATGTCGTAAAGATAGAATGACTTAATGATGTAAGAATGAATAGCAGTGCTTTGCACAGAGGAAATACTCAACGGATGGTAGCTACTGCTGCTCCTACCAGCTTCTCTGGGTGTCAGCTTCTACATCTGTAAACAGAGGCAACCATTTTCTACTTTAAGGGTGCTCAGAACTTAATGGCACAGTGCAAGGCACACTGCAGGTGGTTCAATTAATGTTATTTTCTCTCCCATTATAGTTAGGGACCAGTAATGGCACTCTCTGGAAGGTGCCAAGAGGTGCTAGTTTCAATATCAGAGCCCAGTGGAAGTATAGACTCTTTGTCTGGAAGGAAGAACTAGAGATCAGGATAGGATATAGCTCAACTCTGCCTCCTGAACTGTCTCTCCTGGGGCTATTGCCCTGAAGTGTGGCTTCTCTTCCTGTATTTTCATAGAGATGTTATCAGTAGGAGAGGGCGTGGACCCAGGAAGCACCCTGATTGTTGCTCAAGTTGGAGCTGAGGGTCAGAAGTCAGGTCCATTGGGGTGGATGGGTGGTACCATGGGCAGAACCCTTTCTTGCCTCCATTCCAGATCATGCGGAGCCCATAGGAGGATGTTAGATGGTGGAAGGATGCAGAGGTTGAGGGTGAGCTCCTCCTCCTTAAAGACCCATCAAACCCATCAGTACAATTACAGATGCAAGTTGGGGAATCTGAGTAGGACTAGTAATGGCCAGTAGGATCAGAGGGAATGAGCGTGACATTCGGGGGCTTGGTGTAGGACTTTTCTGCAGCCAGATGACCCTTCTCTTGGGACCAAAAAGAAATAATGAAGCTCTGCTGTTGGCAGCTGGAGAGGCAGAGTCTTTATGTTTTAACTTCAGCCTCTTTCTCAAGGCAAATTCAATGGCAGTCTAGTGTACATTACCGGAGACAAATGGACTAGGAGCTCTTTCCTGCTTTAGGGCCTTTGTAAACGCTGTTCCTTTGGCCTGTGACATACTCATCCTCCAAATAGTTTCAAGATTGACCTCATTTTCTTCTCAAGGTCCTAGCTGTACATTCATTCCTAAGGAGAGCTTCCTTATGCACCCCAGTGGACCTCAAGTTATTCTCTCTCTTAGCACTTGTTTATTTTCTCTCTTACATTGGTCAGATTTTACAACTATTTATATTAATTTTTTAAAAACTCATTTTCTCTTGCCTACTAGTAGGATGTAAGCCTAAAACTGGCAAAGACCCGATGTTTCTTGTTCACCATGCCATCCCAAGACACCAGCAGTGCCTCATTCCCAGTGCTCACTCAGTAAATAATAGCTGGACGAAGGAATGAACAGGAGTCACACATCAGGATTCAAATCCCAGTTCTGCCACCTTTTTAGAGAGATAAATTTCCCTCTGTAGTAACTACTTCCCCATCTGTAAAATGGATATTATAACACCTGCATGAGTTTTCGCCCAGGGCTGTTGTGGGAACCAAATGAGATAGGATGTGAAAGCACTTAGCAGTGAAGATCTTTTCTTCCTCTTTGCCATCCAGAACTGTGCCAAGAGGCCTCATCTGGAGAAGTCTTCCTGCTGGCCTCTGCGGCCCTTGCCAACATCACCTTCTTTGACACAATGGCCTGTGAGATGCTCCTGCAGCTGAATGCCATCCGCGTCCTCCTGGAAGCCTGCAGTGACAAGCAGAGAGTGGACACGCCTTATACCCGGGACCAGGTGAGAAGCTCAAGTGGGACCAAGAACAAGGCCCTGACCTGAAGACAGAGGTTGGGAGGCCAGGACTGGGGAGAGGGACACAACATGGCCTGGCATCACGCAGTCAGTCCTGTTGGTCACATTCTGTAGAACAGTAAAGGAAAGTGTTCTCAACATGCCCTGTTGCCCTTGAAGGATCTCCACAAGCACCCTCTCTACCCACTTTTCACCTCCCAACCACTGTAGGGCCTTTCTCTTTCTCCATTCACACCTGTCCATCCCAGGAGGCGGAGACACCATGGGAAGATCCCTGGACCTCCTCTGAAGCTCTGTCTCCCAGTCCTGTTGGTGCCTGTCTGACATTGTACCCTGCAGCGAGCTGCTTCCCTTCTCTGACTCCACAAAAACAGGGGCTTGGAGCAGAGCCTTGATTCTGGCCTCAACTCCTCTTGTCATTCTCAATGTTTTCATATACTTGAGCTCCATGTAAAGTTTTGTTTGAGGAAAAACGATTTTAATGCTAAACGTTTTTGAAAACATTGAATGAAGGGGTTTTAAAGGGCCTTTGAGCTCTGAGGTTATGGAATTATATCCTGTCCCACCTCTGCCATACTCAGCTTGCCATTTCCCTACCAAAGGGTGGGGCTGATGGACTCTATAAATTCCATGAGGCGCCCCAGCTCTACATTAGATGATCCCCAACCTCCAACCCAGCTCATCCCTGTCTACATCTTGGCCTCCCTCCCTGTCTGTTTCTTCCAGCCTCATCCCCTAGTCGAAGCTGCCACAAAAATTTTGCATCCCAGCTCCTAACCCAGCGCTCCTGGAAAGCCTTCGTTGATGGCTCCAGCTCTCTGGAATTGCCTCCTTTCCTCGGAGGCCACGTCTCACAATGCAGTGTTGACTTTTCCAATGATATTTATTTCTTCCTAGTTATTTCATGTCAGTTTTTTCCCCTGAGGGCATGGTCCATGATTGTACTTCACCAGGATCTCTTAAGACCTCTAGCCCAGAGCTGGCCATGGCGAAGTTCTCTAAATGCTTGTTTAGGGAGTGAAAGAGAAGAAGCAGGATGGCACCTCATCAGTTCTTTTTTATCCTTAGAATCTCTGATCATAGAAACTCCCATTTAGAGAGAATTTTCTAGTATATAAGCATTTGCATGTGAGGCTCTAATAATACTATAAGGCTGATAATATTTGCTCCATTTTATCGATAAGAGTACTGAGGCTCAAGAGGATGTCCCCAAAATCTTATAGTTGGCAAGTAGCTAGCCAGCATTTAAATCCTGGCCTGACTTAGACTTTAGTCTTTGACTCTCAACTACTACCTGCTTTGAAAATGAAGTGGAGGTAGTGTAGCTGTGGGGTCAGAGAGACGGAGGGTTGATCCTGCTCAGGCCATTTGTTAACTGGGTGACTTTCATCAAGTCACAGCCTCTTTGGTGTTGGTTTTCTCATATATTAATTGAGACATGAATGTCTACCCTGCAGGGTTATTGTGAGGGTCAGTGAGCTAATACATATATAGGACCTGATATAATGCTTAGCTCCTGCTAAGTCCTCAATAAATGAGGAATATCATTATTTTGCAAACTTGATGCCCCAAGGAAGAGCACATCCAAAGTCCTCAACTTGGCCTTCCAAGCCATGCATGATACAGTTCCCCATTTCTTTTCCAGTCTAATCTCTCACTTCTTAGAGTTGGGCAAGCCTCCTATAGAGGAAAGTTATGACAGTACAAACAGACAAGGAGTGATGGCCCACTGGGCTGGCTGGTGGTCACTTGGCTCCTGAGGGGGCATGTCCAATGTCCACTGGAGTCTCAGCCCTTGGCTGTGGGCAATGGAGCTGGAGAGCCCAATCTGCATTGTCTGCCTTGCTCCTGCTCTGCCCTTCCTCAGCTAGACACCTCCAGTTGCTGGGTCTCTCACCTACCGAACATGATTTTAGGTCCCTTTGCCTTCAAGTGCCTCTCCTGTGGCCAACCCTGGTCATTTCTTACAAGATCCAGGAGTGAGGCCATAAGAACAGGGATTTCTGGGTCACATGACCTAGGTTCAAAGCTTCTGTGCTATTAATAATCATGTAATTTTGGGCAGCTCACTCCAAGCCTCACTTTCCTCATCTGCGAATGGGGTTGAATAACACATTCTTCCCAAAGTTGAAATAAGAATGAATAAACTAATGAATATAAACTTTTGGTACATGAAATAAATGGAAGCCACTGTGAATGTTATTATTGCTCCTGGCCTTGGAGTGTGTGGCACACAGCCCTGAGTAGGGAACCTCCAGAGTGGAGTTTCTCCATCTGTAATATGGGCATAGTGTCTTCCAGCTCAGACATCCTGTGGCTCTATGGGCAGAGACCCTTTTTCATCATGAGGAGTGACTGGACGCCTCTTGAAACACCATTGATTCCCAAGAAGGAGGGGACTCGGGGTGGGGCGAGAATGTGGTCCAGTTCTCTGCAGATGGCAGTTCTTTCTGAACATGGAGTCAGGAGTTTTCCTGCCCACTTCCCAACCGCTCTGTTCCCCCAACCCTGTCCTCCCCCCCTCCCCGACTCTGGTCTGAGCCAGGCCCGTCTCCCACCCTCCTCAGGATGGCTTCACCTTCTGCCCTGGCTCAGAGCAACCGCTTAGCTAGTGGGAGTGCACCTGTTAAAGAAACAAATGGCTCTTTCCTGTGGCATAGGGAGGATTAAGGCACTCAGAGGGCTCTCTGTAATGAAGACAAAGAAGATGAATTAGACTCTGCAGTGCTCACCGCCCCCTGAAGCATTTAGGAGATTAAATGCCCCTGAGGCTTCCGGTAATACATCTGCCAGTGACGCCAGCGCTGTGCGAGGCCTCCGGATCTACACGTTGTCCACCTCCGCTTGGACATCTCAGTGAGATCTCTTCGTCGTCTCCACAAGCTGAGTCTGCTTAATTTGTCCAGCAGAAGCCTCCGCAGCCGTGCCTATCCTGTAGCCCCGTTGGGGTGTGGACAGGGGTGAGGGCAGCCTGCGGCCTGGGCTCTTCCTCCCCCCTCTGCTAATCTGGGGGAGCCGGATGTGGCCAGGCATCCAGGAGCACTCTCTGCCTCAGGAGCCCTCTGTGTGGCCTGCGTTTTCATCCCCGGAAGTATTTTCCAGGGGTCATGTTGCCCAGGGAATCCAGCCACAGGTGAGGCCTGGGGTGGTGGGAAGGGGGCTGCCTGGTGCCGGTGCTGGTGCTGGCTCGCCTCGCCCACCCTGCCTGCCTGTTGATCAGTGACCACCTAGGGTGAAAGGGACCTGGCTGTCTCATCTAACTCACAACAGACCCTCTCACTGAGCATGACTTTTTGTGGCCTTCAGAAATTCATTGCTTTCATAGAGGCAGAGGTGCTGGTATATTCTTCCCGTGAAAGCGCAGTGTCTTCTTGGCATTTTAGAATGCCCGGATTTTGTAGCATTTCTGAGACCTCCCTGTGAATATCATTTTCTGGAGTCTATTTCTCAGAAATGCCAGTTTCTAGTGATGCTAATTTTGACTCACACCACAAAAGCCTTCTATAGTTTGTAAACCGCTGTCGTATATACATATGACATATGTGACACAGTAGAAACAGCATAGGCTTTGAGTTCATTTGACCTGAGTTCAAATCCTGGCTCTGCCGTTTCCTAGCTGTATGACCTTAGACAAATCACTTAACCTCTCTGAGCCACCATTTCCTCATCCATGTAATGGAGATAATAATATTTCCTTCCTCCTTGTGTCATTATGTTCATAAATGCATAATGCTCATAGAGAACTTAGAACCAAAGTGGATACTCAAACACAAGTAGGGCAGGGGGCTCTGATAGAACCAGGGATTGGGATGGTCTGAGACAGGGAGGGTCGGCTTTGGAGCCAGAAGAAAGGGTCAGGAAATGTAGTTAATGTGGTGGTGAATGCAGTGTGGTGTGAGTCAATGGGTGGTGTGTGTTATTTCAGTCTGTGTGTGGGTATCTACGAGGTGTGTGTGTGTGTGAGGGGCTGATGAGGACTATAAGCCACTTGAAGAGGTTGGTACCTCTATTTGCGTATGAATACATATACATATAGACCTATCTGGAGGGGATTGGAGGAAACCAGGACCTGGTCCTGATCTGCCCCATAATCCCCTCCCTAAAAGTCAAGGGAAAGCGAGGCAGACAGTGTGGTCTGGCATTTACCCGCTCTCTAATACCGTGAGGCCCACACCCCAGCCTCGGCGCAGTCCCCAGAGACAGTCCTCTGCCCCGTCGCCAACAGCTTAGGACCTACATCCAAGGCAGTTCCATGGCCTTTGTGGCTCTCTCTCCTAAGCCGGAATCTCAGCCCACCAGTGTTTCCTCTCTGGTAGTGAGGAGGGACAGCCAGGCCTGGCAGTGAGAAGACCCCAGAACCAGAGAGCGGGAGCAGTGTGCTTGTCTCAGGCCTGGGCAGGTGCCCTCCTGGTCTCTACACCCGTCCAGCTCTCAGCTTCTGGGCCCCCCAGACAAAACCTAACAGACGGAGAGAGAGGCTCAACAGAGAGAGGAGGAGAAGGAGAGGGCTGGACCTTCTCCTGGGCCCCCTGGTTTGCTGGCCTGGGGAAGATAGGGTGTTTAAAGAGACCACACCCTTCCTCTCTCAGACCCCTTCATTCTTCAGACCTGCGTCCTGGCCTCGATTATTTCTGCTCTTCCTGCTCTTTAGCAGAGGAGTGGTGTGGAGGGAAGACCTGATGGCAGGGCAGAGAAAAGCCCTGAGCTTCCCCGAGAGGCATTTTTCTGGCTGGTCTCAGGGCTGCAGTTGACATTGTTGCTCTAGCTTCTAGAGAGTTAACACAGTGATAATAGAAATCTAAATATTCCATCTAGCAATTAAAGAGTAATTCTAATTACAGTCTCATGAACTGTTGGCCTTTTTGTCCTAATTACTGCACAGCATAAAAGCAATCATAACTTTTCATTAAATCTAAGTCAGAGTTTCTGTATTGCAAGTTCTGTTAGATCAGAGCACCTGCCTCTCCTTGGGTCTCCTGCGTAATCCTCGCTTGTCTTTTATGTGGTATGGACCTCAGTGTTGGTTTACAACAAAGCAAACAAAGGGGACAGAGGTAGAGTGGGAGTGGATCCCAGGCAGACATTGCTGCGTATGTGAGACAAGCCTGGTGCGCGCCGTGGGGCTGGTTGTCGACAAGTGCTCACCTGCCCTGGGCCAGCACAGAGCAAACCTTTTCCTCCATGTGTGTGCTGACGTCAAAAGGCTTTGCCAGCCGCCTTCTTCCCACACAGGGCCATTTCTTCCTGAATCAGTGACACGGGAGGTCCTCTGCCATTCTGGTTCAATTTGCTATTCACCTCAATTTTCCTAAGGTGGTCAGTCAGTCTTTGGGAGGCCAAAGGAAAAATGATTTCCGGTGCCACAGAAGGTAGGAAGCACACAGTTGGCTGGGTTCTCTGCTGGGAGGAGCTCCTGCTCTGGGATCGTGCCTCCCTTTGGGGATGATCTCACGTTAGCAGCACGTTTGTCAACACCGGGTCTTGCCTTGGGAGGTATTGCTTAACACAGTCTTTGAGGCCTGGGTACTTTTGGGCTCTGTTCTCCAGAGGCAGGTTAGACTCATTTGATTTAACAAATGTTCTGGGTGCTTGACGAAACATTGGGTCATTTAATACACACAACAGTCTTAGGAATTATCTTATTTTTCTCTTCTGTAGTGGACCAAATAATGGTCCTCAGAGATATCTACATCCTAATCCCCACTACCTGTGAATGTGCCGCCTTACATGGCAAAAGGGGTTTTGCAGATGGGATTACGTGAAGGATCTGGATACAGGAATTTTGTCCTGGATTATCCATGTGGGTCCAATGTAACCACAAGGGCTCCTTTAAGAAGGAGGCAGAAGGGGCGGAGTCAGAGAATGAGATGTGATCGAGGAGGCAGAGGTCAGAGTGACCGTGTACTAAGAGCCAAGAATGTGAGCAGCTTCTAGAAAGTGGAAAAGGGGAGGACGTGGACTCTCCTCTAGAGCCTCCAGAAGGAATGCAGCTCTGTCAACACCTTGATTTTAGCTCCGTAAGATGCACTTGGGCCTTCTGGCCTCCAGAACCGCAAGGTAAAATTGTGGTGTTTTAAGCCATTAAGTTTGTGGTCATTTGTTTTAGCAGCAATAGAAAACGAATAGACCTTCGTTAACCAAGGCACAGAAAGCTTGAGCAAATTGGCCAAGATCAGGGGGAAAGTAAATGATAGAGCCATGATTTGGGACTAGGCTGATCCATGCCCATAGCCACTACACTACCTGCCTCTCACTGGGGCCTCCTTGAGGCTGATCTCCATCTTTGACAAATAACTGCAGAGGGAGTAGTGCCCCTTGTTTAGGAGGAAAGGGACTTAACTGAAAACCGTCAGACAGGAATGAATTAGCCCGGATCAGGGAAAACTGTCTGCCGGCTCCTGTTCTCTGTCTGCCGACAGCACTGCTATCACGTACCAGCAAGGTAAACGGTTGTCCCTAAAAGCCCAGGCCTGGGCTTGACTGCACGAGGAACGGTGACCCCTTCCCCTCGACGTCACGGTGCATACAAGGATGTTTCCAAAGGGGTACTCAAAGCAGGGCATAATTGGCGTTTATTCAAATTGTGCTTAATTGAGTTCTTCATCTGAACCTCAGAAAACCACATGGGGTACAGGCTCTGCAAAGAGGAAGTAATTTTCATTAACAGGATCTAAATTAGTCTGACACAAAGACCTACCTGTGCCTGTGACACAGCTCATAATTGCCGTGTAATGAACCCGATGCTGCCGACAAAGGTTTCCTTTTCCTTTTTTATTTTACCCTTCCTCCCTTTCTTCCTTCCTCCCCACTGCCTCCCTCCTTCCTTCCCTCCTTTTCTTTTGGATCTGTATGTCAAGCTAGTGTCTTTATTCAGAGGCCAGGCTGGTGATGGTTGGTGTGTAGCGGCCCCTGTGTGGTGGGAACAGAGGCCGTGCTCCCTGCTCCTGCTCTCAGCCCAGAGAAGGCCACATGAACTGCAGTCTGACAGACGTGGCCTGTGTCTCCCTCCTCGTAAGACTGTGCACTTTCTGCCTTTTGGGAAACCTTCGATTGTTTGACTGCTTCTTCAACCCATATTTTTCCTCTAAGTCCTTCCACTCAGCCCACAAACACTCACGATCTTAAAGGGAGAGGGGAGCTCCAAGGACTAAATCTCCTTTAATTCCATTATCTTCCTAAAATGCAAATGGGAGATTGCCACTCTCTTCATAAAACATCCCACTGGGGCAGAGTTGTCTTTGGGGTAAAGATTTTGGGGTACTCTCTGGCCCCTCCCCTGGCAATACCCCAAGTCCTGCTTACCCAACCAGGCCCCTGACAGGTCTGAGCTGGAAGGGGCTGACACACACGGATGCCACAGCACCCTGAGAATATGTATCCCTTTTCCACATGTGTTTAGTGAAGAAAGGGGAGATAGACATTCTATTAATATGGCAAACATTTTTGTTTCTGTTTAAAGAACAGATTTGTTATATGCATTCATTATCCAGAATAACATGCTGATATTGAGCCTCTTAACATCTGGATCATCTTTCTTGGTAGCATCACATTACTATGCGTTATCCAGTTTCAATATTTAAGCTGCCCGAACCGTCCTCAGGGGACTGCCAGCCACTGCCTCAGAGGCGGGGGCACGGCCTGCAGTTACACTGTGCCACAAGCTTTGAAGAAACCTTTCAAGAGAGAGAGGCCTACACCAACGAGAAGCGTTTTTCATTTTATTTTGTTACTTATTTTAATTACCATTTGAGAGTGCTGGCGGCTTCTGTGGAAGCGAGTGGACTTTCCTCTTGCTGTGTGTGTCAGGAACACGGTCATGGCGGTATCTGCATTAACAGGTGCCAAGTTTCCAGTGTTTTCTGGTGGTGTTTTGTTACCCTGTACAGTTTGGGGTCTGCGGTGGGTCCCTTGATGGTCCATTCCGTATTCCAGTTTTGTGCTGTGAGTTTTCTCTGCAACCTTGACTTTGCCAAGGGGTGGGCATGGGCTGGGCTGTTGGCCCCCCAGCCCATGAGGTTGTAGCAAGGCTCACTGTCACCTGGTGTCAGCATCTCTTCACTACAAGTAAAGCCCTTCAGCAATGACCAAAAGCAAGGTTTGGAGGCCACAGACTTGTCAAGTGCAGCTGAGCATGAGCTTTCTCATCAGATTCCATATAATACCTGATGCTTAGGATGTAATCCTGCCCTTTTATCCTGCTCATGTTCTCTAACTTCACCTTAGTCTCCATGAATTTCAGTTGAAAGTAGGTAGGGTTCGGTTTCAGGGCAAGAAGCTAGGATGGGGAGAACCCAACCCAGGGTAGGGGTAGCCAGGAACCGGCCAGTTCTATCTGCATTTCAGGGTCTGGGGCCAGAGGGACCCTGCAGAAAAATGACGGGAGCCCCATCTTCACTCAGGTGGCGCTGTTCTCTCCAGTGGGCTCGTTGGGTGCCTGGGGGCCATCCTAGGGCCACATGATGAGGATTGGACATCAGTCACTGGGGAAGCACATCTGGTGGCAGGAGCCCATGGGGATGGAAGAAAATCCCATAGAAAGATGGGCCAGGTGGACAGTAAGGAGTCACGGGCTGAAGGAAGGCTTTTAGCCTCTGGCTCCCCGGTCTGTAGGGAGCACCTTTTGGCTCAGGTGTGCCCATTTTCTTAGCTTCTCAATTCTCTTTTTTCAGATTGTGACCATCTTGGCGAACATGTCTGTCCTGGAGCAGTGCGCCTCTGACATCATTCAGGAGAATGGTATGCCTTTTCAGCAGTGTGCATGTTGCATGGATTGTGTGGCCATACAGGAACACGTGCCTTTGTGTTTGTGTGAAGGCCTATGTGTAGGTGTGTAAATGTGTACAGGTGGGTCTCCACAGTTGCGTGAGCACATATACGTGTGCTTCTGTGTGCAACTGAGCCAATATGTAAATATTTGCTTGCCTTCACGGAGCTTCAATTCCAGTGGGAGGCAGACAATGAACAAGAAGAAAGAGAATATCAGATGGTGACAGTGCCATGCAGAAAATAAAGCAAGGAAGGGGTAAGGTAGACCCAGAGTAGGGGTGGCAGTTACCATTTTAACTAGGATGCTGAAGAGAAGACAGAGGTTTCATTATGATCCAAGAAGTAAAAATTTATTCTTACAAAAAGGTGCATTTAACTTTAAGGCATTTCTATTGTATTGGATTTGGCCTCACTAGAAAGCTGAAGTGCCTGGAAAGGGGTGAGGTGGGCGAGCAGGTCAGGGCCAGCCGGATCCCTTGACCCCTCAGGTGAGGACCCAGAGCATCCCTTCCCCACTTGCTCCCCGGCCCCCACCTTGTGCTGAGGGTGTCACCAATGTCCAGGTGAGGAGGCCAGGTTTCCCTGGCCAGGAAGCTGATCTAAGCAGTCTCTGCTGGAGGACAGGTCAGCTGCCTTGCAGCTGGGGACAGAGAGTGGGGAGGGCTTCCTGTGACTAGGAAATAAGGGAGCAATTAGCAACCGGTTGGAAACCAGAGACGCTAATGAGGACAAGTGAGCTGGGAGCCTGGGCCAGCTGCCTCTGCTCTTGTTAAAGCCCCTTCTCCCAGGTTGCCTGCTGTCTTAGCAAACACACACATTCCCCATCCCCCATTGCTTTATTGCTAATTGAAAGGCATCGTTTTGTGTTCATTTCATGTGATTGAGCTAATAATGAATAACTTTACTGAGCCAGCTGAGGCTGAGAGGCTGAGGGGTATCATCTGTGGCCTCTTTCTCTAGCCCTCAGAGCCTCATGTTCAAGTGGCCAATGGGAAAAGGTCTCCATAGGCCCACGGACCTGAGGTTGGATTAGCTGGCACGTATAGAGGGTTTTATGGTTTACAAAGTGCTGTTTACTGACTCATTCAGTCAGCAGTTTTGAGACCTACTATGTGCTTGGCATTGTGCTAACAATGGAGGGTCTCGCTGTCTAGAAGACAAAAGGGATAAGGTGCCAAAAGTGTGACACCTGTAATAAAATAATGCCACAGAGGGAGGATGGCACAGTAACTGAGACCGTGAAAACTGGAAACAGACTGTCTGAGCTTGAATTCTGGCTCTGTTATTTATTGGCTGTATGACTTCTGTTTTTCCATCAGCAAAATGGGAACAAACATAATACCTGCCTCATAAGGATGATGTGAGGATTAATATAAAGCAAATGAGAAAGGTATCTGACACAGAACGAGCACTGTGCTAAGTGTATCTGCTCTTTCAGGAAACGGTGTCAGTCTCGCAGGGTTTAATTGAGGAGAGTTTGAAGAAGAGACTATTTACCCAAGTGGAGCAGGATTTGAGGGATCAGCAATGGTGATGACACAACCATGGGCCACCAGAAGACAGCAGAACTCCTGAACTGGACAGAGTAGGCCCCGTTGTGCAGGCTGGGCTTTGAAAGGCACTCCTCTTACCAGGATGCTTGAGACTGATGCACGTTGCCCCCGGCAGCCTGGTGATTTTGTCTCTGTCCTGCCCTGAATTGTGTGTGAGTGTCGTTGGTGGCCCTGGGTGAAGGGGGCCATACCAGGAGGTCAGAGAATGTGACCACTGGTCATCCTCACACTGGGAGGCCGCCCAGGCTCTCGCTTGTCAACCCATTGGCATCAATAGTCCCCTTTCAGCTGGTTCTGCTTCTCCCTCAGGGGCTGGGGCTGAGCTGGCAAGAATACTGGGGAGGGAACATGGCCTTGGGAGCTGCTCTCTAAGCTGTAACTCCCCACAGTTTTCAGGCAGTTTTTCTGGCAGAGCCTGGCCAGAACCTAGGAAACATATTCTAGATTTTCCTAGGCAGCCCCGATTGCATAACATCTTTTTCTAGATAAGACTTCTAAAATGTATATTTAAGGGAAACTTTGTTTTTATATGTTTATAAGGCTTTTCACATGAATACATTTGCATTCACTCATTTGATATTCATTCAACAAATATTTGAGCTAAGCACTATTCTGGGTACTTTAGATATATCCATGCAGGAGATGGACAAAAATCTTTGCCCTGTGGAGCTTTCCTCCTAGCATATGAGAAACTCTTCTTTGGCAGATTCTAGGTACAAAGCTGCAGTCTGGAAAACGGCTTCTTTATGAGAACCTTGACCAAGGGAGTTAGTAAAATTTCTTAAGTTTGTAGCACTTCCTGAAATTGTCATTTTGGTATCCCCTGTTTATGCCCCCCGGCCATACATACATACCTCAGGATATTAACAGGCACTGTCTTAGGGACATTGTGGGCATAGGGAACCTGAAGGCCTATTCCATTTAGCAGCCAAGGAGTGGGTCTGGGAGAGAAGCCCTGGGCCCCAAGATTAGAGCATGTGGTGGCAGAGTTAATAAGAGCCCAAGGCAGGGCCTGCAGAGTCCCTTGAACCTTAGGAGGGAGAAATGGGGCAATTCAGGCCTAAATTTCCCAGTCCAACTACTCCACGCTCTTCCAGTGCATGAATCCCCTCTAAAGCATCTGATCTAGTGATTATCCAGCCTAGATTTGGGTCACCCGCCATCAGGGGGACCCGTCATCTTTGGACCCGTCAGATGCAGCCGACATCAGAGATGAAGAGGTGATGGAGAGTAACCAGATTATCTGAGTTCTGATACCAGCTCCCCAACTACTCACTGCATGACCCTGGGCAAGACACTTCACTTCTCTCTGGGCCTCAAAGTGAATTCCCATATAACTAGTTCCTGAGGCTATTGGGAGGTGTTAGAGGATCAAGCATTAACTGTACATTTAGCACTGCATCAGGGATGTAGTGAAAGTTCAGTAATGGCGTTAAAAGAAATAAAAAGGGATGTCCTCCAGATGGCCCCTCCAAGTCTAGGAACTTGGTACAGAGAATCAGAGACACCCCCGGGGCAGAAGGAGAGAAGCCTTGCCCAGCTTCCCCCTGTGGTTGAGACCCCTAAGTCATTCTGACAGCCTTTGCTTGAGCCCTGCAGCCATCCATCCAGCTGGCCCCGAAGGGAAGCCTCCCTGCTGGGGTGGGGACCAACTGTTCACCACTTCCCACCCAGGGGTCCAGCTTATCATGGGCATGCTGTCCGAGAAGCCAAGGTCTGGGACCCCTGCCGAGGTGGCAGCCTGCGAGCGAGTCCAGCAGAAGGCTGCAGTGACCCTGGCCCGTCTCAGCCGAGACCCGGAAGTGGCACGAGAGGCTGTGCGGCTGAGCTGTAAGTGATGCTGGCTGTGGCAGGAGTGGAGCGGGGGACTTGGGGACAGGTGTGGCCCTGATTTCACAGTGGCAACCGAGGGCTCAGAGTAGGAGCTGGCTGGGGTGAGCCCTACTCTCTGGGTGCTGAGAAATACTGGGATGGAGGCCCAGGGTGCAGCCCCTAGTCTAGCTTGCTTTAACCTGGGGCTGAAGCAAGAGAGGGGAAGGGCCCAGAGAGGTTTAAGTGGGCCAGAAGAGTGGCTCACCTGCAGACTTCCTGGTAGTTAAGACCCCATCCTTTCATTCACTCATTCGTTTTTCTCATTCATTCACTCATTTGGTTATTCGCTTACTCATTTATTTACTTATCCACTCATTTGTTCATTACTCATTGTCTCACTCATTAATTCATCCTTTTGTTCATTCATTCACTAACTCATTCATTACTTTACTTATTGTCCATTAACTTATTAGTCCATTCATTAAATCACCCATTCATTCAGTTAGTCACTTACTTACCCAACAAATATTTTCAGAGGACCCACTCTATACTAGGCTCTGTTCCTGCGTGCTAGGCATATAGAATTGATTACAACATTATCCTGACTGCGGGGGCTCACAGCCTATGAGGTCGGCAGCTATGGAAACAAATATTTGCACGAGAGTGGCGTAGAGTGACGCTCAAACCCTGTCCACGGCACGTGTGGTACACAGGGAAGGAGCCCACATTTATCTGTGTGGGTCAAAGATTGTTTTAAAGAGGAGCTGAGTCTTCAGCTGTGGTTTGGGGAGTTATTCCAGTGTGAAGGCTGAGAGGGGCCTCCAGAGAGAGGCCTGGGAATCGGCTTGGCAGTGGCACCCATCATCCAGGTACCCCGAGGACAGCAAGAGGTGGCCCTGCGACAGCAGAGGGTTCCAGCTCTGTAAAGACTTTTTAGAGGATAAATGTAGAATGTGTCCTCGTGCTTTTTGTTACTTTATCTTACAATGAGTTTTGTTGTTGCTTTTAGAGTTTGAAAAAGCCAATTTGCATTGAAAAGCAGTCATTTATTAAACTTCCCTCTGTAAAGGCCTAGGAAACGTGAACCTGCTCAATGTGCAGTTTTCTGTAATTTTATCCACAATGTATTTTCTGACTGAACTACGCAATTGGGAAAAAAAGGTACTGGAAATTTCCACTGATGTAAATGTTAAACATAGTTCTAGTAAAATCAGAAGTATCCACACAGGAAGTTCTTTCTCAGAAGGACCTGCAGTGCCTTCTACTGCTCACACCTCTGCACCTTAGCTGAGCTCAGTCCTGGCCAGTGTTTTGGCACTAAGGAGTTTGGTTTTGATGCTCCAGCTCATCCTGGCCCTAACCAGGGCCTTTTTGCATCCAAGGGAGCAGAAAGTCTCCTTAAGCTCCTCCAGGTGGGCTCAGCCCCCTTCTGCGGCTGATTGGCGGGTTGACCGGGCCCTGAGGGCCACGTTCCTCGATAAGGTTCCATGCAGAAGGCTGCATGTGAGAGATGCAGGGGGGAGCACCTCTAGGTCAGGCCTGGCCAGGTGCTCCCCGTCCTGGGTGTGAGGTTCTCCCTGTCTCACGCAGGTATGTCCCGCCTCATCGAGCTCTGCCGATCGCCATCCGAGAGGAACAGCAGTGACGCCGTGCTGGTGGCCTGCCTGGTGAGTTCTCAGACGTCCCTAGCTTCCTCCCTGGGCTTTGGGATTGCAGACCAGGGGCTGGGAAAACGGGCCATGCCACAGTTGGCTTGGGCAAGCCATGAAACTTGTCTGGGCGTCAACCTTTCTCTTCCTTTAAAATGGTGATAAGAGTAATACTTGTTTCACTTAATTCATAAAATTGTGAAGAAAATTATATGAGGTCACATATGTGAAAGATGGCGGGCTGGGGAACGCCCCCACCCACAGTTTTAGTAACCAGTCTCTGAGATTCTGGGAAATCTTAACCGCAGATGAAAACCAGAGTGACCGCCGGTAGAATAGTAGCTGGTGTCCTTGATGCCATGGCGCTCACAGCGCGTGAGAGCTCGGGGATGGATGTCTCCTGCCTGTTCCAAAGCAGACATTTGAGAAAAGCCTCCTTTCGTCCTTGGACAGAGCCCCTCTACCGGTGCTCTTCCAGCTGTGTAGCTCCCCCCTCCTTTGTGGAAGAGTTCTGGAGGCCAAAGGATAGGACAGAGAGTATTATTCAGGCAGCCCCCAGAATCTTCACCCTGAACCAGGCAAGTACGTCTCAGGAGGTCCCCACCCAACTCCTCTTTGATGCCTGGGCCCACCGTGAAACAATGAGCAGGACCAGGTGAGGAATGCGTGCGTTGTCTCTACACTCCTCCCTGCTGGGGCTGGAAGGAATCCCGAAGCAGAGCAGCTTCTGGTTGGAAGCATCAAGGAGCAGGGAAGGTGTTGTATAAACAGGCCATTTAACTTCCAGAAGGGAGTGCCAGATCCTTGACTGGTCCTCAGAGAAAGTGAGGGAGAAGTGACGCATCTAAAGGTCCTTTGAGCTGTCTCACAGTGAAACAGTGACACCCCTGCCTCACCCCGTCATTTTTCTTTTAGCTGAGCTCATCTCCTTTCTGGGAGCTCCTGATGGGAATTGTGTGGCGGCAGAAACAGCAGGTGTTACACTCAGACACACCTGTCTTGGTTTTGCCATTAAGGAGCTGTGTGACATTGGGTAGGTCACTAAGTGCTGTAAATTTTATTCAATCAATATTTACTGAGTGATTCTATGGGCCATGCACTCTCTAAGGCTATGGGGATACAGCTGTGGAAAAATAAAAGACAAAAATCTCTGCTCTCATGGTCTCTTATTCTGGTACATGTGGAATAACCATAACCTTTATTTGTGCCTTTGGTGATCGGGTGAAGCTTATGGGCCTCTTTTCAGAATAGTGTTTTAAATGCATGAAATAAAATATTATAGAATTGAAAAGGAAATCAATTCTATTAAAATAATTATTGGAGTATTTAAACATGATATATTAATATAAGTACTTTTTAATTCATACATTAAGTAGTATCTAGCAGTGGGTCTACTAAGTATGGCAACCTTGACTGGAGACGAGCGTTCAGGATATATGCAGGTACCTCCAGCAGTGTAATGGGCTATGAACGCATCTGTGATGTCTGTTGGTGAGCAAGTCGCAGGGCTTGCTGAGACTTCATGCTTTGTTGCTACATTCACAACTGAAGCGAATGCTATTTCAGGAAGTGAAATAGGTTAGTGAATGTAAAGATGTAATTTTTTTCATCCGAGTTCTCAGACCCTTGTAATTCTGTCTGGTCTGGTGAGTAAAACGGAGAGAGACAATACCTGGGCAAACACGTAATCCTCGGCCCCAACCACCATTACCTTCACAACCTGGGCACCAGCCATGGCCTGATGCTGAAGAGGCCCGGAAGAAAAGTTGGGAAACTGAAGCTCCACAGCTCAGTGGGCTTGTCACAATTCCTTTTCCATTTCCACTGTTGGTTTGAATGACAGCACACAGAAGGGCTTGGCCGCTGTCTCCAGTCACTAGAAGGACCTTCTGGTGGAAAAGAGATTACTTTTCTCCTTGTGGATGTGTTGTTGGATGCCGAAGACGGTCCCTCCCTCCCGAATCCGTCCTCCATGTGGGTGCTGGGCCAGTTTTCCTCACAGACAGTTTGCAATCATGACACTTCTGTGATCGACCCTTCCATGGCTCCCTGGTACTTATGGGCTCAGCTCTTCGCAGTCTGGCTCCCACCCACCATGGGTCTGAAGGCTTCCCACCGCCTCCAGGCCCCGTGCAGCTCAGCTGGCCCAGAGTGCCCTGAGCCACCCAACACCGTGCCTTGTCCCTTGGCCCTTGCAGATGCCCTCTCTCCAACTGTGCCTGCCCCTCCTCAGGGCTCAGGCCAAAATCTTTCTCCTCCGTGAAGCTTCCGAGGGGCTTCCCGGGCTCAGAGACACGGAGTACACAGCGTGTGGCTGGGCCTGCCTACCCGGATTTTGTTTTCCTAGTAACAGGCAGGTTGTGTTATCCGGTATTCCAGATGTTATGAGAGAGGCTCTTAGAAGGCAAACACAGGCCTGCTTGATGCTGAAGATCTCGAATTGTCTACCAGACCATCTGTTTCCAGCCACACTTTCTCCCTCCGTGTCTCACAGCCTTGGTCTCCCTAACTCACCTCATGCGGAGGATTTGTATTTCTCCCCCTCTAGCCTGGAACCCTCTTAGGGCCAGGGCCCTTTCCCAGCTCTTTGTATCTCCACAGGACCTTGGGTTTGGTGACCGTTCCTTGCCCCCTGCCCCAGCCCGTGTTTGTGGGTGTTCCCGGTTCGGCTCCCAGAAGGGGCTCCACATTGAGTATGGCCCCCTGGCTGGTGAGGTGGGGCCACGTGGAGGCCGGCCCGGCAGATGGAGTCGGAAGCTCCCTGTCCTGCACTCCCGTGAGGCCTCTTCCCACTGTCAAAGGCTCTCTTCAGGTGGAGGGAGGACGTTTCAATTATCATCTCCCACATCTGGTCTGGGGAAGTGGCAGCACGGATTGCCTCTCGCAAACAGGATTGATTTTCCTTAATGAAGCGCTGTCAGTGGGCTGCTGGGCTGGCTTAGTGCTCAGTGTTTCAGACTGTCTGGGAATGAGATCCTGGGGTGACTGGCTGTCAACCCTCCAAGGAAAGCAGAGGCCGAGAGGAAGGCTTCGCGATGGTGAAGGGTCCTTTCCACCCCTGGATGCTGAGGGAGGGTGCTCTGAGTTGGTTTGGGTTCACATCCTGCAGACTTTCTGGGGACCCTGGGGAGAGGAGGGTGTCTATTTGCTTTTCTGGTTTTTCAGGTCTGTTTCTAGGTTTTTCTCTCTCATATTTTGTTTATTGCTTTTCTCTCTTTCTGGAGGTTGCCTCCTCTCTTAGGGTTTCTCTCTCTCCTCCTTTCCTTTCCCCCTCTTCTTTTTATCCCCCACAGTCCTTTCCCCCTCTCCTCCCTTTCTGCCTCCTCGCATCCTCCTACTCTCTCCTGTTGCCCTCCCACCTCAGGGTGCTCTCGCTCTTGCTTTGTCACTGTCTCTCTCTCCCCATCTCCCTTGTGTTCTCGGTCTCTTTTCTTTCACCAAGTTTATCTCTGTCTCGCTGTTTGAATATTTCCTTCTTGTTCCATTTCTCTGCTGTTTCTTTTTCTCTGTTTCTCTGCTATTTTCCTTTTCTATCTCGTTTTCTCTCTTCATGGGTCTATTTTCTCTCTATTTCTTTGTCTCTCTCTGTCCTTCCCTCTCTCCTGCTTTATTTTCATCCCTGATCACGTAAGATACATCAATGGTCTCATATCCTCTGCTGAAGATCCCTGGTTCCGTATTTACTGTGACAACTCAAGGGCGATGGGGTTGTTTCTCCCAGTGGGAGCCGAGAAGAATCAGAATGTGCTATGGAGTTCAGCCTCTTCAGCCCTTGGGGGGGTCACACCCCAGGAGAGACAGTCTTGTGGAGTCTGCTTCCTGCCACTAGTGTCTCAGACCCTGCTTATGTGCACAGGCACACGTCACTTCTCCTTGATCCAGCTTGGACATGGCAGCACCTGTTAGTCTAATAATTAGCTTAAGCCATCCTCTCTTTTCACCAGCATGGCCTGATTTCTCAGTCATAAGAACCCCCCATGTCTAGGTAATAAGCTCCCTGCCTGCCTTGTACTCAATATGACCTAGTGTCCTGGACTTGCAGCGTCCTCCATGTGTGTGTAGGTATGAGGGTCCTGGAGTTGGACTGCTGTGTGATCTTGGAAAGGCCACTTTCCCTCTCTGAGCCTCTGTCTCCTTATTTCCAAAATAGAGACTATGATACCTTGCAGCATCCTCTAGGGATTAAATGAAATACTATGTGTAGGTAGTAAGTGTTGGCCTTCCTTTGCCTTTGCTTCTTCTGCTATTCCAGATATTCCCCCCCTCTTTGTTTCCCAGGGGAAGGGCATCCTGGAGTTCAACCTTGTTACCTGCTGTGCACAGGCTCCAGAAGAGGGAAGGGATTAATATTCACCGAGCGCTTAGCATGCATGGCCTCAGCTTCCCGGGAAAGAGGTCTAGGGAGGCACACAGCTTACCTTTACAGTTTCAGTTAGCTCTAGTCGTAGAACTCGATTTTAAAGCACTTCATTGTTCGTTTTGTTTCAGCAAACGTTTATTGAGCCCTGTGCCGATTCTTGTGCTACCTGCTGTAGATACAGAGAAAAACAAAACAGAGTCTCTACCCTGGAGGAGCTCAGAGTCTAGTGTGGGAGGTAAACACCTATAAAACAGTTACAGTCAAGCGTGAGAAGGTGGAGGTCAGCCCAGGGGCTGTGAGTACACAGGGGAGGGAGAGACTGTCTCTTCAAGGAATCAAGGAGGGCTTCACAGAGGAGGTGACAGTGGGCCAGGTCTTGCAGGATGAATGCAACTGCTGGCCAGAAAAGAGTGAGGAGGGACGTCATGTCGTGAGGAAGAGCTGGGCAAGGGCACATGGACGTAAACAGGCTGGCCTGCTCAGGGGAGACTGAAATGCCCAGTGTGCGGCAGCCTGGGCAGGAGTTCCACTCTGCCTGCACCTCTCTTTCCTGTTCATCTCGTCCTGGTGGCAGACTCTGCATCTCCTTCAATTTTATGACCTTCCTTCCTCTTTCTCTCTTCTTCCCTCGCATCCCACAATGCTTTGCTCAGAACCTTGCCGAAGGTATGCATAGATGAATAGTCCTTGCTGTTCTGAGGTTCCTCCAGGGAACTGGAAGCAAGAATATAATTCCACTGATGCTTCTGGCAGTCCTAGTCTCTAGGATGAACATAGCTTGAATTTACATATATCAGTAAGTTGACCAGACCCTTAAAATGACAGATCTTTAAAACAACTGGGTTCCTAAGATGACTGAAAAACCAAGAGGGCAAGACCATTATTAAGATCATGACGATTTTCAGTTGACATCCACCATAGCGACCAAGGTGCAAATGGAATCAGGTCACCAAGTGAAAAGTTTGCTATGGTGACCAAGGACCAAAATGACCAGATCACTAAGGTGTTTGTGATGATCAGCTCAAATTGGCTGGTAAATGAGCCACTTCCTGAAATGCATCTCTCAGGGCAATTGAAGGAAATACATGCACCTGAGCAGGGCCCCCCGTCTGACCTGTATCATCTCTTTTCTTTCCTCCCCAGGCTGCTCTGCGTAGATTGGCCGGCGTCTGTCCAGAAGGCCTCCAGGACTCCGACTTCCAGCAGCTGGTCCAGCCCCGGCTTGTAGACTCTTTCTTACTCTGCAGCAACATGGAGGAGAGCTTTGTGTAGGGAGTGTGGGAGAGGAAACGCATTTGGCCCCATTCTCATGCCCCCTCTGAGTACACACCTGTGAACACACCTGAGTACACACCAGCCCCCTCACCTCCTTATTTATACTTAATTTATTTTTTACATGAAATAGACAGAGGGCTAAATATTCTAGCAACATCATCAGGCAGTTTGTGGTCCTTGGGCGTCTTCTTTGTTTTTCCTTTTTGACTTCTGTGACTTCTCAGTTACAGATGTTGAAATGCATAATGGCTAATGTGACAGATTGTCATGGGTGATTTCACTTCATCTTGCTTTCTCTGTTCTCGCTACATAATCTGGCTTCATTGTTTTTTAACTTGGGAACCAGAGTATTTTAAGTGCCCAGCAGTTTTTTTTTTTAAGTTGAATTTGTTCTTTCTAAAAGATTTTAAATGAATTTCATAGTAGGAAAGAATATACTAGAATGAAAGTTTTATTCTTTAATAAATGGAATCAAACAGAATGTGTCTTGGATTTTCTGATTAAATTATATCTTAGACTAGCTTCTTGCTTCTGAAGTTTTCATGCCACAAAACTTTTCCAACCATTAAAACTGAGTAGACAGTTGTATTGTTTTCATAGGTATATAAATGGGTCAAGTTCTGAGTGATTTAGTGAGAAACCAAAAAGATTTCAAAGTTTCCAGAAGCTCTTGGCTTCCCTGCTCTTGTGTAAGCTCATGGTGAACAGTGTCCCCAGATGAGGTTTTAGTGAATAATACCTCTTCAAAAGGATCCTTGAAAGTAGTGGTGTGTGGGAGCAGCTCATACCAGCTCACAAGGGACAGTTGTGAGGGTGTCTTCCCAACTCCACATCGAGTGACCTTATGTTAGTAGCTTGAAACTGGCAATGGTGGGAGTGTTTACACCACAGAAACTGGCAGATGCTACAAATCAGAGCTTTTGTTTTTTTTTCCAGAGAGCTGGTTTACCAATACAAGTGCTTGAAATTCACAAAAATCCGTGAATCCTTTTGAAAGGTTTAATAGCACCATATTGTGACATGATTTTCTGCAATTCAAGAAACACTTCTTGAATTCTTTTACTATTCTAAATGAATTAACCTAATGTATCAGGTCCTGGGCAAGCATCTTACATGCATTATCTTATTTATTCCTTATAATAAAATTATGAGATTGCAACTATGTTATTAAATCACTTGCCCAAGGTCACTAGCTAGTAAGTGGTGTTAGGATGTGAACCTGGTGAGATCTAGTACCAGAGCCTTTTCTCTGAAGTTCTGTGATACAGAGAAAAGTGGTATCTGGGTCCTCCCACCTAAAATGATGGTGAAGATGATGATCATCATCATAATGGTAACAAGCACTTGTACAGTATTTACCATGTACTAAGCCCTTGTTTTATATCATTCTATATATTAACATGAATATAAATTAACGTTTCTTACCATATATTATTTATTCAGTTCTTATAAAACCCTAAGTTAGCTATTACACCCATTTTACAGATGAGAAAACATATTTTTCAGATGAGATAATGAAGCTGATGTAGGAAGTAAATGGCAGACCCTGGATTCAAACCAGGGTCTTCTGAGTCGTTATGCAAAATCTTCACTTTTAGGAATATGGTTTTTGATATATCTCACTGAGTTATGCAGATTGTCCAAATGTTGGTGTCTTTCATCTTGTGATATCAACACAAACTTTTGTTACCATCACAACTGATCTCATCAGAAAAGTCTTCAAGTACTGAGAAGCTATCAAGCTTGAGAGCTCAGGTGTCATCACTGGCAACAGATACTGTCAGTTGTTTTTCTTGATGTGACAAGCTCACTTTGTTAATCTTTTTGAAAATGTCTATCAAACACCTCAGTCTCAGTGACCATAGTTTTTCTGCCAGTTATTCTCTCAAATAAAAATAGTGTCCCATGGAAAAAGCAACTCATTCCTTTTGCAGTTCAAACAATTAGACAAGTGTTTCTTTCTTGAAACTGATACCCCTCCTATTTTGGCATCCAGAAGAAACGCCCTAAGTCTAATTCTCATTTCATCACCCAGAATATTAAAAAAAAGATGTGTACTAAAGGTTCAAGATTTAACAAAATTCATAATTTTTACTTCTTCATCAAAGATAGTCCTAATGAAATTGGCACTTGAAAAATTGACTTTAAGTAGGTGGCAGTGAAGCAAACAATGACTATTAGTACAGTTTGGCGCCACTGCCTTGATCACGCCAAGGTACAATGTTACCCATCAGGGCTTTTGCACCCTTAGCACAAATCAACAAGTAACAAAAGGTAAACAAATTCAGAATTACTATGAAAATAGTTTGTCCTTACAGAACTCCCTAAAGGGTCTTGGGGACCCCCCACAATGGCGTGCCCTACTTTGAGAACCACTGATCCAGTTTAACACTTCGTTTCATAGTTGAGGAAAGTGAGTCCTGTGTTGAGAGGCAATTGATTTTCCCAAAAACACACAGAATGAGGACTAAACCTCTTGGGTCAAGGTCAAAGTTCTGCCCCTTCCTCAGTACTAGGCTAGTTGGTCGATAACATGACAGAACTTGAAGAGAATAAAGGAGAGAAGCAGCCTTTGGGTGACATATGTGTTGAAAGTCTCTACACTGTAACACTTGCTGTGGGGGTGTATGTCTATCAGTCAGGGTTCCAGTAGGAAACAGAATTTAACTCAGATGGTTCAAAAAAAGAAGTGTTCATAAATAGACTATTTGAAAACTTGTAATCAGAGATAAGGAAGGTACTGAGGAATGCTGAGGCACACAGAGACTTGTTACAATTGTAAGTTCCTGCCATCCTCAGGGCAGAAGGGTCAGGTGAGATAAAAGTGTTGCCAAAGTCCACTGAGAGCTGGACTTGTGGCAGAAGGGCCACCTGGTGGGAGCTGTAGGGACTCAGCCACTGAGGAGACATGGAGCCTTGGCAGGGAGGCAGCAGGAAAGAAATGCCTGGACCTCTCTCTTCTTACTCTCTGATCTCCCACAGGTGTCTTCTTCCATTGGCTAAATTCTCTGGTGAGAGAGCCAGAGTTATGGAATCTTCAGGAATCAGCCTCTGAGGGAGACAGTAGCATAAAGAAGAGTGGAGAAGGTATCTGGGTGAGGTCAGGACGGGGACTAACAGAATCATGAGCACAGGTGGAAAAGTCTACATTCTTTCTTCCTCCTCCCTAAGGTGCTGGCACATAGCTGGTGCATGGAAAGCAGCCAGTATGACTTTGGGATTGCAGCAAATTGTCAATTGAAGGATTTATAGGACGGATTTTAGAGAAAGGAAACAAAGTGGGATACGGGTACAGGGAAATGGCATCCGTCCTTGCAGCCAGGCTTCAGAGAGAAAGGTGTCCCGGGCCTCAGAGCAAGGAAGACAGAGATATAAAGGAACTGTCTGAATAGAGTGATTCTAGGGGCCTAGAAGTTGGTGCAGAGCTGATCAAATGCAATAGACTGTTCAAGTCACAAGAGGTCTATAAAGAGAGGAGTTGAGGCTTTTTGGCAGAGAAGGGACCAAAGGCTGTGGACAGAGACGTGCTCCAGGGGAACGTAGAAGAGGTTCCACCTTCCACATCAGTTATTGGTTCTGCCCTGTGGTCTTTCCATAGGCAGTCTCACCCTGCTGACTCTCATCCTGCCTTCTGTGAAAGACAGCTACTAGACCTGGCAGGGCATTGTCAAGCTAGATGACCTTAACGCTTCATGATTGAGGCCATGGCATAAAGGCCTCAGTGGTCAGATGCAGACACAAGTTAGCTCATATAGATTAGCTTAGAACTGAGAGTGGCTGGTTGATCTGAAAGTTAGGATTTTCTTGGCCAGGAACACGCATATTGGCTGAAATCCTCCTCTCTCTGGGCCCTAGCACAGAATTAAGGCTGGGAATGGGTTTTTAGGAAATCCACATGTTGGAGAAAGTGCAGCTACATGCGCTGCCCAGATAAGGAAACCTGGACATCCAGATATTTGAGGATAGGTAGGCAGCATCACGTGGTGGAAAGAACCATCACGAAATGGAATCAGGTGGATTTCTCCATGAGTTTGAATCCTGGCTCCACCACTTCCCTAGTGTTGACTTTGCACAAGGCATGCTATCTCTATGAGCTTCTGTTTTCCTATCTATAAGGTGATAATGCTCCCTGCTTGGCATCCCTCTTAGGGTTAGTGTTAACATTAAGGGAGATAATTTGTATGTTCTTAGTAAACTGTAAAGTTCTGTGCAAATGTAACTTGTCGTCATCATTACTGCCATCATTTTGGTTATCATCTCAGAGTTGTAAAGGACCACATAAATGATCCAGTACCTCATTTTTCTTATGCCGGGACCCCCTTGACAATATCCTTCTAAAGGAATCCTCCGTTATTGCTTAAGCATCTCCAATGAAAGCCATCACCTCATTCTGCTATTGGACAATCTTCAAGGTCATAAAGTTCCACTCTGCATGAAGCCATAATCTGAAAACTCACCTGCTAGTCCTAGTTTTGATGTCAGGGAACACCTCTCTTTCTGCATGACAGCCTTTGAAAACTTTGAAGGTGGTGATTAATTGCATGTTCTCTATTGCACAAAACAAGTTACTCCCAAATTTAGTGACTTAAAACAACAAAAAACGTTTATTCTTATATTTCTTGCAGGTCAGGTTTTCGGGAATGGCTTAGTTCAGTGGTTATGGCTCAAGCTTTCTCGTGAGTTTACAATAAAGATGTTGGAAGCATTTCCAGAATGGCAGAGTAGGGGTTCCCCGAAATCCACTCCTCTGTAAAAGCAATGAGAACACTGGCAAAGATTGTCAAAATCAACTTTTTCAGAATTATGGAAATTAACGAAAGGCTTGTAATAATCCAAGAAGTGTTTATTCAAGAAAAATGACAGAACCTCTGCAAGAACAATGAGGTTTGCTGTGTTTTAACTTGCCTGATTCCCATCCCCCCCTCCACAGCTCTGTGGATCTTGAAAGCTGACAACTGTGCAACCACAGTTGCTGTGAAAACTAGCAGCTGGTAGCCACTGAGGGGCCAGAACGGGTTGGCATTCCCTTAAAAGCTCCAAATAGATATTCACATGCAAAGGAATAAAGCTGGACCTCTACCTGACACCATACACAAAGATTAACTGAAAATCCATCATTGACCTAAATGTAAGAGCTGAAACTATAAAACTCTTTGAAGAAAATATAGAGTTAAATCTTCATACTGTTGGGTTAGGCAATGGTTTCTTAGATATAACACCTAAAGTACAGGTGACAAAAGAACAAGTAGATAAATTGGACTTCTTCAAAGTTAAAAGCTTTTGTGCTACAAAGGACAACACCAAGAAAGTGAAAAGTCAACCCGGTGATGGGAAGTAAAATTTCAGATCATATATCTGATAAGAAATTAATATCAGAACCTATAATAAACTCTTACAACTCAACAATAAAAAGTCAAATCACCCAAATAAAAAATAAACAAAGGATTTAAATAGGCATTTCTCCAAAGAATGCATATAAATGACCAAAAAGTACATAGAAAGATGCTCAACATAATCAGTAATTAGGAAAATACAAATCAAAATTGCAATGAAATACTATTTCACACCAACTAGAAGAGCTAAATTAAAAAAGACAGACAATGATAGGTATTGGCAAGGATGTGGAGAAATTGTAACCCTTATACATTGCTTGTGGGATTGTAAAATAGTGTAGCCATTTTGGAAAACACTTTGTCAGTTCCTCAAAATGTTAATCATAGAGTTACAATGTGACCTAGCATATACCTTGTGACTCAAAGTATATGCTCAAGAGAAATGAAAACATATGTCCACACAAAATCTTGTACAGGAATGTTCATAACAGCATTATTCCTAAAATAAATAAATTCCTAAAATGGAAACAACTCAAATGTTCACAGGTGATGAACGGATAAAAAATATGGTATAGCCATGCAATGGAATACTACTTGGCAATAAAAAAGGAGTCAAGTATTGGTACATGCTGCAACACAGACAAGCCTTGAGAACAGTGAGATAAGTGAAAAAGGCAATACAAAGGACCATATTTTATATGATTCCATATGTGTGAAAAGTCCAAAGTGGTCAAATACACACAGATATAAAGTAGATTGGCAGTTCTCAGGAGCTTAGGGGAGGGGGAATGGGAAGCAACTGCTAATGAGCATGAGGTCTCTTTTGCAGATGATGAAAGCTAGTGGTGATTGTTGCACAAGTCTTAAATATACTAAAGACCACTGGACTGTACATTTTTAAAAGGTGAAGTTTGTGATGTGTGAATTATATCTCAATAAAAACTATTATTAACAACAAAAAAAAGATGTTGGCTAGGGCTGCAGTCATGTGAAGACATGAGTAGAAGTGTAGGATCTGCTTCCAAGGTGGCTCGCTCACAGGGCTGGCAAGTGGGTGCAGGTTGTTGGTGGGAGGTCTCAGTTTCTCTTCATGCAGAAGGGAGGTGGCGGCTCATGCGGAGGCTGCTTGAATGTCCTTCAGACATGGCGTTTAGCTTCCTCAGAGTGAGCGATCCAAGAGTGATAGAGCTGGACAGAACCTGTCCTTTTTATAACTTAGCCTTAGAAGTCACTTAGATTACTTCTGCCACACTTTATCAGAAATAAGAAGTCCAGCCCACATTCAAGGGACTCAAGGGGAGGGGAGTTAAGCTCCGTTGTTTGACGGGAAGAGTACCAGTAATTTGCAGGCATGTTGTAAAGTTACCACATTTGTTATATTTCCGGCAAGTCCTCTCGATCTGATATACTTTTTTCCCAGTCATGTTCACATTTTCTAGACTCTCTCCAAACGGCTCACTCACATTTAGAAAATCCAGTGTGTCAATCCCTCTCAGCCCCATTTATCTCCCCATATCCCACTCCCATCAAAATGAAACTTCCAGAACTGAAAACATACCTGGCCCCTTTCCCTCTGCTCCCACCCCACCCCTGCCCCATCTCTAACCTTTCCAGCCACCAGTTGTGGTGGAGTGGGACTTCAGCAATTGTGTTTCTTAGAAAGATGATCTGAAGGGATGTTATTACGGAACGTTCTTTTGATGTCAAGGGGCAAGAGTTTGAAAGGGAAGGTAAAAAGAAAATGTGCCAAATGGAAGAAAATATACTTTCTTGTTTAATGACAGCTTTCCACACCCTTTTAGTTTTTCTGCTTGGATATAAGGAGGACTGGGAACAGGAGGCATGTAAGCCTAATTTTCTAATATAAGTTGTGACAAAGAATAGAAAAGGAATCATTTATGAAAAAAATTATATAAATTCTCTACAATTTCTTTCAGAGAATAGAAGCAGAGGGAATATGTCTTCACTAATTCCATGAGGTCAGTATTACCATAATGCTAAAACCAGGCAGAGACACTACAAGAAAACTGTAGGCCAATATCTCTCATCGACATAGATGCAAAAAATCCTCAACAAAACATTAGCAAATTGAATCCAACAGCGTACAAAAAGAATATACACCATGATTAAGTGGGATGTATTCCAAGTATGCAAATCTGCTTAAACATTTGAAAATCAATTAATGCAATCCATTACATTAATAGGTTGAAAAGAAAAAATCTCAAGAACAATATCAATATATGCAGAAAGAGCATTTAACAAAACCCAACACCCATTCATGATAAAAACTCAGTAAAGCAGGAATAGAGGGGAATTTCCTCAGCTTAATGAAGAATATCTATTAAAAACCTACAGCTAATACATACTTGAAGCTTTCCCACTAAGAAAGTCAAAGCTTTCTCAGTGAGGTCAGATACAAGGTAAGACTATCCCCTCTCATCATTCCTCTTCAACAATGTACTGGGGGTTCTGGCTAATGCAATAAGACAGGAAAAGAAAATGAAAGGTATACAGATTGTGAAGGCAGACATAAAAGTATATTCGTTTGTAGATGACACGATTGTCTACATAGAAAATCTGAAAGAATCAACAAAAATACTCATGGAACTAATAAGCAATTAAAGCAAGGTTGAAGAATACAAGGTTAATATACAGGGCCAGCACTGGTGGCCTAGCGCTTAATAAGTTCAGCACCCTCCACTTTGGTGGCCTGTGTTCAGTTCCCAGGTGTAGACTCTGTTAGAGAGAGGTGTAGGTAGAGATTTGGAGGTGGAATTGATAGGAGTGAGTGACTGACAGCACAGGACCAAGTGTTGGGTGGGGGAAGGGAGGCAAAGTCTAGGCTGGTGCCCAGGTTCTTGCTCGCATTGTGAAGGCATGGAGGAGCCACTCCTGCTTGACAGTGAAGACGTTGCAAAGATTCTGTTAGTGGCCAAGCTGTGCTGGTGGTCCATGTACTAAAAAAAAAGAGGAAGACTGGCATGGATGTTAGCTCAGGGTGAATCTTCCTCAGCCAAAAAAAAAAAAAAGTTAATATACAAAAGTCAATTGCTTTCCTATACACCAAAATGAACAAGTGGAATTTTAAATTAAAAACACAATAACATTTACATTAGCACCCCCAAAATGAAATACTTAGGTATAAATCTAACAAAATATGTGCAAGATCTATGTGAGGAAAACTACAAAGCTCTGATGAATGAAACCAAAGAACTAAATAAATGGATATTCCATGTGTTCATGGATAGGAAGACTCAATATTGCCAAGATGTCAGTTCTTTCCAAGTTTATCTATAGAGTCAATGCAATACCAATCAAAATTCCACAAATTATTTTATGGATATCAACAAACTGATTCTAAAGTTTATATAGAGGCAAAAGACCCAAAATAGCCCACACAATGTTGAAGGAGAAGAACAAAGTTGGAAGACTGACACTACCTGACTTTAAATCTAAAGTAATCAAGACAGTGTGGTACTGGTAAAAGAATAGACAAACAGATAAATGGAAACAGAATAGAGAGCCCAGAAACAGACCTCCATAAATACAGTCAACTGATCTTTGGCAAAGGAGCTAAGGCAATACAATGGAGAAAAGACAGTCTTTTCAAGGTGGGACCAACTGGACAGCCACATGCCAAAAAAAAAAAAAATGCATCTAGACACAGAACTTACATCCTTCACAAAAATTAACTTAAAATGGATCACATACCTAAATGTAAAACACAAAACTATGACACTCCTAGAAGATAACATAGGAGAAAACCTGGATGACCTTAGGTATGACGATGACTTTTTAGACACAACACCAAAGGCATGATCCATGAAAGAAATAATCGATGAGCTGTACTTTATTAAAATTAAAAACTTCTGCTCTGCAAAAGAATGTCAAGAGAATGAGAAGACAAGCCACAGACTGGGAGAAAATATTTGCAAAAGGCACGTCCAGTCGAGACCTGTTCTCTAAAATATACAAAGAACTCTTAAAACTCAAAAATAAGAAAACAAACAAGCCTGTTAGAAAATGGGCTAAAGACCTTAACAGACACATCACCAAAGAAGATATACAGATGGAAAATAAACATATGAAAAGATGCTTCATGTCATATGTCATCAAGGAAATTCAAATTTAAACTACAAGATACCACTGCACACCTGTTAGAATGGCCAAAACCTGGAACACTGACGACACCAAATGCTGATGAGGATGTGGAGCAACAGGAACTCTCATTCATTGCTGGTGGGAATGCAAATGGTACCAGCCACTTCAGAAGCCTGTTTGGCTGTTTCTTACAAAACTAAACATGCTCTTACCATACAATCCAGCAATCATGCACCTGGTATTTACCCAAAGGAGTTGAAAACGTATATCCACACAAAAACCTGTACATGGATATTTATAGCAGCTTTATCTATAATTGCCAAAACTTGGAAGAAAGCAAGATGTCCTTCAGTAGGTGAATTGACAAATAAACCATGGTACATCCAGACAATGGAATAATATACAGCATCAAAAAATGAGCTATTAATCCATTAAAAGACATGGAAGAACCTTAAATGCATATTACTAAGTGGAAGAAGCCAATCTGAAAAGGCTACTTACTGTATGATTCCAACTATTTGATATTCTAGCAAAGGCAAAACTATGGAGACAGCAGAAAGATCCGTGGTTGTTGGGAGAGATGAACAGGCAGAGCACAGAGAATTTTTAGGGAAGTAAAATACTCTGTATGATACCATAACGATGGACACATGTCATCATATGTTTGTCCAAACCCATAGAATGTACGACACCAAGAGCGAACCCTAACGTAAACTATGGACATCGGGTGATTTTCATGTGTCAGTGCAGGTTCATCAGTTGTAACAAATGCACCACTCTGGTGAGGGATGTTGGTAATAGGGGAGGCTATGCCTGTGTAGCGGCGGAGGGTATATGGGAAATCTCTGTACCCTCCCCTCAACTTTGCTGTGAACCTTAAAAATAAAGAAATAACATCTTAATAAGAATAAAAAAGAACAGTAAGGGAAGATCTAAGGCTGAGGGAAACCAGAGCCTATTCAAAAGTGTTGGAACACAGATGACACCATGGAAGCTTCCATTGTAAGATCCTTTGTGAGAGCATACTGCCCTTGGGGACCCACAGTTCCATTAAGTCCTTTCTCTGGCTATATTAAACTTCAGAATAGTTACTGTCCCTTTAACAATATCTTTTTATAACACCCACACATTCATAGCATGGAGAGATCATGTTGCACAGAATGGAAACTTTATTAATACGGAAAAGAAGAGGAGGAAGAAAAGGAAGTTGGACACAGAATGGAAAACTCAGGTCAAAGACTTGAAGGGATGGATTTTTTTTTTTTAATAACGTTATTCAGAAAGGTGGAACTTTTGAAAGAGAACATTTAAAAGAAATGAAAGGATGATGTCAAGGCATGGATGGAATTTACAGTTAAACCCATAGGTGTGGGGAGAACATCCTACCCTCCCTCTCTAGGCTGCAAAGAGTTGGGCAGGCAGGATGCTATGACTCAGCCTCAGCTGATGAGATCCTCAAGGTCCCACCGATTCTGCAGTGGCCCAGAGGGTGGACTGTGTGCTTGGCTGTATCTGTGAGCAGCTCTGGGCTTCCAGGACCGCCCCAGACAGGAGTCATAACAGAGGCCCCGGGGCAGAGAATCCCATTCTGGGGCTCAGAACAAGGGAGAAGTGACTCCGTTTGAAGTTTGTCCCCAAGAATGGAGCTAATGCTGATCCCCTGTAGTGGGTGCCTCCTGCATGCATTTTACTGTGTACCGCCTCTGGTAATTCTCACATTTGTGAGTTAGGTGTTATTGTTAATGTTCTTATTTATTCCTTCCATTACATATGGGAAAACGGAGGTGTGGAGAGGTTGAGTAATGTTGCCAAAACCCAATAGTTAATACTGATAAGGGGATTGAACCCACATCTGCCTGACTTCAGGGGCTAATTGGGAAGAAAGCAGGAACTTAGCACCCAACACTTACTAGAAGGTAGATACAGCTCTGGACTTTTGTAGAACCATCATCCTCCAGAAAACATGTCGTGAGGGTCTACTCTAGACCCAGGAAAGAAAAGTAAACATGAATAAGTGCTGGGATTACCTGTGATTTTAGCTGTTGGTAGGCCAATCCCTAAAAAAAACTAAGTATGGTGGTTAAAGCAAATTTGAGCTCTGCAGTCTATCTCAGTTTTAATCCTGGCTCTACCATTTACTAACTGTGTGACCTTGGGCAAGGTACATAATCTCTCTGTGCCTCAGTTTCCTCATCTGTAAGATGGAAGAATGATAGTGCCTTAATCATAGAGTTGTTGTGAGAACTAAATGTATCAATACATGGAAAAGGCTTAGAATTGTGCCTCATGACGAGTGCTCAATAAATGTGGCTACAGTTCAAGTCCACAAATTCCACCTTTGCATCTATTCAGGTTGCCTGGTCCTTCCTGACAGTGTCTCAAGTGTAGACCCATAGCATGTTAGAAACAGAGACTTCAATCTTGCAAGAGATATAGAGACCATCTGGCTCCATCTCAACGTCCTACTCGTAGGAGTAAAGAGACTTGCCTGAAATTACACAGTGAATTAATCAAAGAGCTAAAACCTGCATCCAAGAAATAACAACTACTATACCATAGCTGCCATTTGTTTTGAGCCCCTGCTTTTTGCCAGGCACTGTAACATACGATATGTCACTACATTTCTAAAATGACCCTGCTAAGTCATTACAAATTCCTTTTTACAAATAAGGAAACTGAGGTTCAGAGAGACTCTACATCTTGTCCAGCGTCACCTAACTGGTAATGGAAGATAGGATTTATGCAAACTGTCTGACGTCAAAGCCCATGAGCATTCTGCTTTGGAGCACATGCATTTTATTGTATTCATGTATGCAAAAGCCCAAACACCATGCTTGATCTTAAAAATACAAGTATAGCACTTTTGCAAATTCCCAAATTTCTCTTTATTTGAAAAAAATCATTTGCATTTTTAATTAAATAATTTTTAAGCACTGATACACAACCTTTAGTTATTTGTCAAAATTTGTTCAATTTGTTAAAATTGTGGTAATAGACACGAAGATTATTTCAGAGAAAAAGAGAATAGGAATGAGACAATGAAATATAATTTAACAAATCAAAATAGAAATCCTCTACAGTTCAGGATCGATACCATGAAAATCTCTAAAATAGCTACTCCTTAGTCTAGTGTCAGCATAAAGCATCAAAGACAAATCAAGGTAAATGCTGTATGTTATCAGTTCTGTTTCAAAGCAATGACAGCCTTTTGAAACAATTCTTTTAAAATTTCTTTTTGTTAGAGTTTTCTGATGATCCTGTTGTAAAGGTTCTATTTATGTCCATAATCTTATAATGTTCTTCACCATGGTTTTTATTTGTGGTTTCTTATATACTTTTTTTTTCTTAAAGATTGGCACCTGAGCTAACAACTGTTGCCAATCTTTTTTTTTTCCTGCTTTTTTCTCCCCCAACCCCCCCCCCCCCCCAGTACATAGTTGTATATTTTAGTTGTGGGTCCTTCTAGTTGGGGCATGTGGGACTCTGCCTCAGCGTGGCCTGACGAGTGGTACCACGTCCATGCCCAGGATTCGAACCAGCGAAACCCTGAGCCGCCGAAGTGGAGTGCGTGAACTTAACCACTCGGCCATGGGGCTGGCCTCTCTTACACACTTTTGGGGCTATGCATGACTAATAAAAGCAGACATTGTAGAATATTTAGATGTGCTCATGTGCATGTGTGTGAGTCTCAGCTTGAGGCCCACAAGAAAAACCACAGAGTCCACATAGAAATCCATAAAAAAATCCATAAGGGATTTTTGCATATTTTCAAATTTTGGCGTCACATAGAAACAAGAATCTTGTCAGTTTACCTACATTGTTTACATGGCATTTTCTTGAAAGCCTGCGGCCTCTCTCTTCTCCACCCTGAGACTCAATCAGTCCCTCTGCAGCTTATCCCACCATCAACCTTCAAAATAGGGTCATTTCTCATTTGAACAGGCCACAGTAACCAGAGATGACAGCTGGGATATGGGGGTGACACTACTGCGAGCCAGGCTCCTCCAGTTTCTGCCCTCAGGGAAGGCAGGGAGGGAGAGGCTGGTGGGGTCTTTTTCGGGTCCATTTTTCAGGCTTGGCTGCTCACAGGCTTGCAGCCATGCTGTGCTTTCTATTCAATCCATATGCACCTTGAGGTACGAGGTGATGGGAGGGGCGTGCTAATTTTTAACATCCTTTGAAAAATGTATTCTTTAGACCTCAAACATGTTAAAATTTACTAATAAACTTACCTATACTTCTAAAGTATTTCTAAAGCTAAAGGTTCATGTGGGGAGTTCTATTTAGATGGTTTGTCTTGACAAAGTCTTCATATGACCCATCTGAGGGAAGTCACCACCTCACACCAGGTTGCCACTTTGCTTGTGGAGGTCCTTGAAGAGAATTCCCAAATTTTGAACAAGACGTTTCAAAGGCTCATGTGGCAGGCAAAGAAAGTGGAGATATTTCCTTAAAATTCACATCCAACCTCATTTCCCACTTCCAGAAGACAAATTTCATCTGATTTTCCAGTATTTAGGAGTGATGTGGAACTCTCCTGTAGAGGTTCTTCAGAGAGTAATAAAGATGGAGGAACACAAAAGCAGAGATGTTCACAGATGCCGGATGTCACACCATGAAACAGGAAGAAAGTGGCCTGGGCAAAGGCAGTCAACATCTCTTCCTGTGAGATTGCTCCTCAGGAAGGCTCCCATCATTCCATCCATGCTTGCAGCTCTGAGTCAAACGACCAGTGGATGTTTTCACTTTCTCTAAGAACTTTCCCAGGATGGCCGTTTCCTTGTCTATCTCTCGGCACCTGAGTTTGACAGCCTTGTGGAGTACTTGCTCATGCTGCTGGGCCTTCCTCTCCTCCTCATGGGTGACCACTTGAGCCCATCTCATCTGTGCTGCATCTTCTGCCTTTAAGATCAAGACTTCCTTCACTTTGCTGAACCTTAGGTCAGCCACGGCCAAAACCCTGGACAAAGGAGACCCCAGATAAGCAGGTGAGGCTCCAGGCTGTTCACTTGCAAGAATGTCTGGGAAGCTTTCTGTAGCTTTCGGGTCACTATTTAACTCTCCTTTGCAGTGTTGGCTGCTCACTATGACTTCTGATCAAAAGACAGTGGGATCAATGTCTTGCCCCAAAGACCAGTCCAGGAGTCAGGGAGTGGGGAATATACTTCATCTCCAGCCTCTGCCTTCCTCCTTCAGGGACATCCCACAGGCTGAGGACATCCAGCTGTCACCCCAGGGCTCTTGAAAATCAAACTGAAACTTTTAATACTTATTCATCAATTACAATATCTTCCTTCTCTTCTTTGTTGCTTAGTGATCTTCCCCAACAGTTAAGTGGCTCTCCTCGTGCTGCCTGAAACTTCCTTAACAATGGAACCTGCTGGGGCCCGAAATCACAAAGTTGCAGGATCACAAAATTCAATTAAAGATTCACATAATCTTGGCAAGGACTGGAACCAGACAGCTCATGAAGTCCAAGCTCAAGACTCATGTATCTGTTATTATTTACTGATCAGATGACATTTTGGACTGTGTAGACATTTTTAATTTTAGGATAGAGAGGATAGTGATACATTCATACAGTGAATACTATACATGAAGTACTGTAAATTTGTCATATTGATACATCTCAAAGGCATATTGTTGGATTAAAAAAGTTACAAAAGATGCATACAGTATAATACCATTTATATAAAAGTTGATATACACAAAATCCTATATATGATTGTGGAAAAGTCATATGTAGTGAAAGTATTAATACATGGGTGGTGTTATGGGTTGAATTTTGTCCCTTCAAATTCATGTGTTGAAGTCCTAACCCCCAGCACCTCAGAATGACCCCTCATTTGGAAATAGAGTCATTGTAGATGTAATTAGTTAGGATGAGGTCACACTGGAGTAGAGTGGGGCCCTAATCCAATTTGAGGGGTGTCGTTATCAAAAGGGGAAATTTGGGGACCGGCCCAGTGGTGTAGTGGTTAGGTTCACCCACTCTGCTTCAGCAGCCCAGGGTGTAGGTTTGGATCTGGGGCATGGACCTACACACCACTCATGAAGCCATGCTGTGGAAGCATCCCACATACAAAATAGAGCAAGATTGGCACAGATGTTAGCTCTGGGTGAATCTTCCTCACCCCCCCAACCCCAAAAATGGGAGGAAATTTGGACACAGAGACCTGCTCACAGGGAGAGCACCATACGGACATGGCACAATGCTGCCACAAGCCAAGGAGCTACCAGAAGCCAGGAGAGGGGCCTGGAAGAGACCGTTTCTTAAGTTCCTTCAGAGGGAGCATGGCCCTATCCACACCTTGACTTCTGATGTCTAGCCTCCAGAATTGGAAAATAATAAATTTCTGTTGCTTATGCTAATGCATTTGTGGTGCTTTATCATGGCAACACCAGGCAACTAACACAGGTGGGAATGATACACGTGAACTTCAAGACAATGCTTATGCCTGGGGGAAGTGGGGGAGGGGATGGGATTGAGGAGGGATATATGAGACCTTCATTTGATTGATAATAAAATAAAAGATCTGTAGTATATATGGTAAAATGTTACCAGCTGTTAAATCTGGTTAGTGAGCACATGAGTACTTGTATATTATCCTCTGTACTTTTCTTAATATGTAAAGCACCCCGAAATGAATCAAAGGATATTCCGAGAAGCGTCCCAGCACACATAAGGCGAGCAGGGTACGTTGTCTTTGGTTGCTGATTCAAAAGCTGTAATAAACCTAAGGCCCTGCTCCATCTTTGGTGATAAAGGGAGAGGCTGCTGAGTAAGAGACTGAAGATGCTGGAATCAATCCAGGCGAGCTACGTAGAGGAGAGCAGAGAGCTGGCATAGGCTGGATGTATTTTTAGAAGCAGCCACCTTATCCACTTGTTCATCCCTTGAAGGTTCTTTATAATTGAGACTGCATCTTTCATCCTGCTTCAGGGTTGAGATGTAAGGTCGGAATTTTACCAATTAGAGGAGATCTTTATGGAGACTATCATCTCTGAAGCTAAAGCTTATACAATACCCTGTCTGGAGATAGCTCTCCAGGGCAGTGGATGATGTAATTTGACGTGTTAATATTCGACCTGGAGAGACTCAAGAATTCATACTGACATCTGCTGGACCCTTCGAATACTTTCTGGTCTGAGTTAGAACCGGGCATCCTGGAGCAGAAGAGCTCCCAACAGGCAGCTTTAGGAGCTCTTTGCCCTGGGGCGGGGCTGGCAGCATGCTGCCATAGGCAACTTGAAATCAAATTTAAGATCTTTTGCTCACTGCGCACATTTAGCATAATACATCCATGGCAGAATGAGGCAGGACATCTAGGGTATAATTAACAATCACTATTCTATGACAGTCTCAGCAACACAAATGCCAATTTGCTTGTCAAATTCCAAAGAGAAAGGAAGGGGCCATGTGGTAACCAGACAAAACAAAGCCCTTGTTTTCAGGGCCCGACTCAGCAATTGCTGTGTCCTTGGGCAGCAGGAAAAGAATTCTTGGTCGATTCTGGTCAGTGGGCTCTAGATATAGGTTTATTTCCCTGAACATCCCTCCAGAATCAGATTCCAATCTAACGGGTTCTATGGAACCTTGGAGGAGTCAGTAATGATGTAAATGGAATCTATGAACCAAGAGGAGGCAGTTCAGAGAATTAAGATGCCAAGTTCCTTTGCTTGGGGCACACTGAATACATGCCAATCGAAAGCTCTAATAGTGATTAGATTTTGTTGCTGCTTAATAAAGGCAAGAAAGTGAATTGTTATTCACACCTGCAGTTTGACAGGGAAATTTTTTATAAAAGTGGGATTATCTTTAAAAAATACTGAATCCCATTTGGTAAAAATGTTGAAAGCTACTTTGGTAGGTAGTAGTAAAATTGCTTTTTTTCTCCTGAAAAGGAACTATTGATCATGACGTAAATGACTAAATTTTGATCTCTTCTCCTGCGTACTCTCCCAGCACAAGAAATAGTTGTATGATTTGAGTTGAAACTGGATTTTTAGACAAATTTCATTCACATTGGTTCTATTGTGGGATAAAAGTTAGTTCTCAGATTCTTTGTTTTGGAGACAGGATGAGGACAGGAGAGAGCATTCATTAAAGTGCTAGACACTTCACATGCCTCCTTGGATTTCATTCTTGACAAATGTTATTATGCCCATTTTGCAGATGAGAAATTTTGTCTTAAAGAAGTTAAATATTTTGCCCCAAATTTCATGACTGGTAAGCAGCAGATCCAGGCTAGGAATCGGTTTTGTCTGACTTGAAAGCCCACGCATTTTTCCTTCTAGAAGATGGTTTACATTTGATTACAATTGCTGGATGCAAAAATTGACCAGATTCTACTTAGGTCTCTTTTGTGTACCCAAGCAATTGAAATTACCTTTATCCCAGTGTTTGGACTTGACTCCCTTCTCTGTGCTCTGACGCAGGAGAGAATCAGAAGGTGAAAATGGCAGAATGGTCAGTGGGTAAAAAGTGAAGGTGACAGAGTTGGAGCTTTGGTTTTATAGGCGAGGCAGGCACAGATCCAATGGGCACGGCGCAGGGGAGAGGCACTTCCCAGCTCAGCCGGGCTGGAGAACCTGGCCCACACTCCCAAGGCCCTGAGTCCTGCTTGGTCTCTATTCTCTTAGATGCCAGAGGCAGGTTTCTAACCCAGTCTGCCCTCCTGGGACACAGGCTAGTGACTGTAAATGTCAGCAGCGTACATCCACCTACTGTGCTCTTGACCAGGTAATTTAAAAGACAACGATAGAATATAGCTGAGAAACATGCTCATAATGAAATGTGTGATCAAATTTATTCATTTCCTAAATGTTTATTATCTCTTTGGATGTCACAGGACAGAATGCAGCTATGGGAGCCATCTAGATCTAGATACAAATCCTGGCTCAGCCGCTTACTGTTTAATCTAGGACTATTATTTAATATCTCTGCACCTTATCTATAAAATGAGAATAATATCAGCTCACAGGGTTGTTGTAAGAATTAGAAACAATATATGGATGTGTCTGGCACAGGGCCCAGCACTCTGAAGGTACAAAACAAGATGCTAGTCATGATTGCTGCTTTTATTTGTGAATTTAAAATGGTAATTGGGTTATACGGATGTGATGGAGACTGTGATAGACCTGGGGACAGAAAAATAGAAAAATAGAGCACTTTCTCTACGTGCCTTTGAGGAGTGCACATCTAGTGTTGGAGGCAGACACACAAACTCATAGGGAGGACAGGATGAGGCAGGTGCATGACTGGAGGAAGGGTAAAACGCTCCGGGAGCGCCTCGGCTAGTTTGCTAGTAGTTAACTTAAACATAATTACATAGGGAAAGCTACAAACAACAGAGCATCTAAAGACATCGGAGGCCTAGCGTCTCCACCAATGCAGCTCACTAGGTGCACTTAAAGCCACAAGCCAGGAATCTTTAGACCAAAGATGGAAATTAGGTTTCACTCCTTGTGTCGACTCCATTAATTGATAGTGGCTTCCTGCACAGCTACTGGTGAGAAGTCCGAGAAGAGCAGGACAGGATGCTCTTATTGGAGAGGCAGTGTATCGAAGTGGCTAAGGGCTTGGATTCTGGGGCCAGGCTGCTCTGCTGCTTGCTTAATCTTGGATGAGTTGCTCCACTTCTTTGTGCTTTTTTTAGTGTCTTCATCTATAAAATGCTAACAACAGCAATACCCGCATCTTGGAGTTGTTGTTAGGGTCAAATGAGTTAATTCACTAAAGAACTTGGAACAGTAACAAATTTAGCTATTATCATTATTTTCATTGTCATTAATCCCTGCCAGCGGTGAGGGAGGGAAGAGAAGTGAAGAAATGTCAAATATTTCCTATGCTTTTCCTGTGGCTTTGTTTGCTAGTTCTGATCCAAGTTCTCTTTTGCCACATTCTGAGTTTTGGTTTTAGTTTCAGGTTTTGAGTTTTCAGTCCTTTCTACACTCCACACTAGTCCACATCCCATTTTGGCCTCAGTTAGTCGATATCACTTTCCTCCAACAGAGCTGATATCCAACAGCAGACTTCTTCTTTCTGTAATTGCTCAAAGTCCAGTCTTCAAAGTCCAGAGTAACAGTCTCAACCCCAGAAACGCCGCAACCTTTGTATTCTTCCAGCCACCTGGGACCTAATTAAACACCTGTTTTGCATCAGATGCTTCCTATCTATCATCTCTGGTACTTCCAATAATCTGACAAAGATATATTTACAAATGAAGAAATGGAAGCTTAGAAAATTTAAGTGGTAATTCACTCACAAGTGGAAGATCTGGGATGTAAACTTTGATATTTTTGGTTCCAAAACTTGTGCTTCTTCCTTTCTTACTACATGCTGCCTTCTGGAACCTACTGTTGTCAGCACTGGGTTCCAGCACAGGTTAGGAAACAGAGCTCTGCAGTGTCTGTCCCAAGGGACACTGGGAGGGAGGGGGAAGTTAGCAGCAAAACAGGGTGGAGCTCCCAGAAAGGATACAGGCAGTTAAAGATCAGGCGCAGTCAGGTCTGACCCTCCTCTGTGCCGGGTATGGGAGTCAGGCTGGACGGGCTCGGGTCAGCAGGATGGGGGGTGGGGAAGATTCAGAACTGCAGAGTAGGCATGGCAGGGGCACCAGACACATTGGGAACAGAGGGACTGGGCCTCAAGGGAGAGGACAGTGGAACCAGCAGCATGAAGCACACAGGTCAGCTTGGCCTAATTACTGGCGTGTAGGATGGGTTCCCATCTTGCTGGATCCTAGTGCTTCAGAAGTTACCCGAGAGAGAGGAAAAGGCTGGTGGTAGCCCTCCCCTTGGGGAATTCACCTCGCAGAAAGGCAAGAGCACCTGGAACTTCCATTTCCAGCAGGGCACCAGATACAAGGTAGCCTGATTGGCCCTCACTGAAAAGAACTGAAAACAGTGAATAAATTATAGACAACATCTTATTAAAGGTTCTAATGAGCTGGCAAGAGAATAAGAAGCCATGTACCAAGTGAAAGTAGAAACCCAAGAGGCAGGCTTTTACCAGGAGGGCATTTGCTAAACCAGATGAAAAGAAGTGATGGCTTTCAGAGCCTCATGTGGCACTGCTGAATTAAACCAAGTCCAGAGCCTGCCTGGAGAGGAGAGTCTGAAGACCAGCCTGCCAGCAAAAAGCTGGGCTCTAAAGGATTGCATCCTCAGTATAGAGGCGAGCCAGAAATAAGCTCAAGCCTCTGACCCAAGAGGCTGGAAGGAAAACCTCCTGTCTTGGTTCTTGGCACCAACACAGACGGAAATTTGTGCCACAAAATGGCTCTCGCATGAACTTGCAGCCTGAGTTCACATGATTTGAGTGATTCAAAAAAATCTCCAGGCCAAGGATTTTGATTAAAGTAGTCCTTTAATCAGATGAAAATACAATTCTCTCTGGAAGAAACAATTTCAAAGGCCTCAAAGCATTTCCACAGATAAAGTTCCAAGAAATATGAACTCAGTCAAAAAAACTTACATGAAACAAAAGGAAATGAAGTGCTCTGAGAAAAAAAAACAGAACTAGTCCTACATTGACTATAGATATTCAAAGCATCAAATATAAGTAAGAATATAAGTTAAAACATTTAATTTTTAGAGAAATAAAAAGGATTTACAACATTGGAAAAGAGCAAGACTATTATAAATGACCAAATGAATTTAAAATAGAAACAATAAAACTAAAAATAATCAAAATGCAAACTAAATAGATGGTTTTAAAAGCAGATTAGAAGCAGCTGAATAGTGAACTGATGAACGGAAGGCATGAAAAAAATGTATATCTGAGGGTCTTTGATGGACAATATGGAAGAGAAATTAAGAAAAATTGAATACAGAGTTAATAGGCTCAACGTATATTAAGCTGGAATTACAGAAGAGAAAAGAGAGAAAGGAGCAGCCACCATATCTGAAGATGTCAGGACTCAGAATTTTCCAGCATTGATGAAGGGCGTCACTCCCTCATTCAGAAACTAATGATTTCCCAGGAGGGCAAATAAAAAGAAATCCACATGTAGACGTATTAAAACGAAACTACAGAACATCAAAGACAAAGACAAGATCTTAAAGATAAGCAGAGGAAAAAAAGATTACTTTAAAAGAAATAGGTAATTAGAACAACAGCTGGTATCTCAACAGCAAACATGAAAGCCACAGTAGAATGATATTGTCAACGTAGTATTAGTTTTCTATTGCTGTCATAACAAAAGACCACACATTTCTCTGCTTAAAATAATACAAATGTATTTTCTCACTGTTCTGAGGGTCAAAAGTCCAGGCTAACTCAGCCAATTTCTCTGCTCTGAGGTTTACAAGGCTGAAACCAAGATGTCAGCCAGCTGGCCTCTTATTTGGGAGGCTCTGGGAGGAATCTATTTCCAAGGTCATTGAGGTCGTTGGCATAATCCTTGCAGCTGTAGGACTGAAGTTCCTGTTTCTTTGCTGGCTGTCAGCTGGGGGCAACCCTCAGGTCCTGGAGGCCTCTCTCTTGTCCTTGTGCACAGGCCCCCAGATGTCAGAGCCAGCAATAGAGCCTCAGATCCTTCTCATGCTTAGAATCTTTCTGCCTTCCCCTTTGCCACCTCTGCCTCTTCTGTTGTATATCTCTGACTTCAGTCATGTGAGCTCTCTGCTTTAAAGGCTCATGTGGTTATATTAAACTCATCTGGATGCTCCAGGATTCTCTTCTTTTTTTAAGCTCAATAACCTCAGTTACATCTGCAAACTCCCTTTGGCCTTAACGTATTCACAGGTTCCAGGCACTAGGCCGTGGACATCTTTGCCGAGTGAGCATTGTTTTGCCTACCATATATGGAGAGAAAATAACTGCTTGGAAGACTTTTTCAAGAATAAAGGGAGAATAATACTTTTAGATGAACAATAACGATGAGAATTTGACATCAATCAGCCCTCACTAAAAGAAATTCTCAAGAATGTGTTTTAAGCGGAAGAATTGTGATCCTAGAAGGAAGATCTGAGGGAAGAAGGATGAAAAGGAAAAAAAGTGGCAAATATCTGGTTAAATCTTCGCGAACGCTGTGTGAAATAACAGTAAGAATGTTTTGTGGATTAAGAAAACAAAAATTAAAATATCTATCAGTAATAAAGTGTAAGTTGGGTGGAATGAATGTATTCTAAAGTCTTTATTTGTGTTCTTTGACTGTAAATAGACTTCTGTAAGGATGTATTTCAGGCAGGGGACCTTGTAGCGTGTCTTTGTCACCAATCAAATTTCTCGTTTTATCCATGTTAGGTTTTGAAATCAAGGTTATGTTGTCCTCTTAATAAAAGTTATGTGAGTTTCTTTCTGGAATAATTTTTAAGATAGGAATATTTTGAATAATTAGTCAATGAATCAATAAGACAATCTAGTGTTCTTTGTGGGAAGATTTTTTTTAATTTACCAATTCAATTATTGAAGGTTATTGGACTATTCACCTTTTTCATTTTTTCCTAGAGTCAATTTTGGTGAATTGTATTTTTTGAGGATTTTGTAATTCATGTTTCAATTATTTATTGGTGTAAAAATTTCATAATATCTTCTTATTATCTTTTAAATTCTACTGAATCTGAATTATGTCCCATTCTTCCTTTCTAGTATTTTTGAGCTTTTACTTTTTTGTATTGATTAAGTTTGTCAGAAGTTTGGAAATTTTACTAGTCTGTTCAAAGAACTAATTCATGGTTTTGTGTATTCTCTCATTTATGTTTACTTTATATTTTATTTAAAAAATTCTTATTATTCCTTTAGTATGGTATTTTTTAGGTGTATATTTTTTTCTTTACCTTCTAAGCTTTCTGTATCCATATATTTTAGCAATAGCTTTTTTTTCAGTCATCGTAGTGGAATTTACCTGAAACTTAGAAGTACATGAAATCCTTTGTCTAAATGAAATTTTCTGAGAGACTTGTGATTCTCTCAAGCTAGAAATTTCTTCAGGTACTCAGGAACAAAGTCCATCAGGCCTGAGACCACAGACAGATATTTGTTCAAGTTCTGACATGATTTCCAGGAACAGGAGGATTTTCCACCAGAATATAAGGATCAAGTCTCAAAGTGCTTCTTAGATGTGGAGACAAAGTGATAATCTAACCAACAGTTAATTTTATCCTTAGAGGCAGATTATTTGTATTTTTGGAGAAGGGAATACAATACCTTAAAATAAAGACATTTCTAGAATGACACCCAAAACAGAGCAGTTTGTTGCGTAGGCTCTAAAATTATTTGTCTACAGAAAGGTGAAGTCTCATGATAAATACAAGGTATGCTCCTCTGAGTCACAAGAAAAGAAAAATGTCACACATCTGTACATCATTAATGAGGGAAAAAGTACTCCAATACTAACAGAAGAAGGGATAAAAGAGATATTAGGACCACTGTTCTTCAATGATGTTTCATTGTATATGTGTATTCTCTCAATTTATGTTTACTTTATATTTTATTTTAAAAATCCCTATTATTACTTTAGTATGGTATTTTTTAGGTAGATATTTTTTTCTTTCTTTTTTCTTTAACATCTAATCTTCCTGTATCCTTATATTTTAGCAATAGATTTTTTTCAGTCATCACAGTAAAATATATCTGAAACTTAAAGGTACATGATATCCTTTGTCTAAATGTTTCATTGAAACATCACTGAAGAACACTCTGATATTTTTAAGGCTATATACAAGCATTCCCAGGTACTTTTTTACTATTAAGAGTAGAAGAAAGAAACATCACAGTTTTGCCACATATCATACCAAACCAGGGCCAAAAGCAGCATCTTACCAATTGTTCACCAAAGAGTTACCATTAGGGCTCACATCAAAGTAAGATGTTTTACGAGGTCATTTTGATATCTTCATAGGGACAGAAGAAGATCCATATAAAGTACTTAGATCATTTCTTGGATTTTTCTTTTCAATTAAGAGTAGAAGAGTGAGACTTCACAGTTTTTACATCAATAGTATGGAATTTTGGAATACAGTAGAGTAAGTACATTAAAAAGAAATATTGATCACTACTCATTAATGAGACTATACCTAGAAAAGACCAGATAGGATCAAGGTAAGAGGCAGGTTTTTTTAAAGTCTACATTGGAATAAAGGGAAGCCCTTGTCTAGCCTTGATTTTGGACACACATAGAAGGAAAGTTCAAAGTTGAATCCACCTTCAGTGAGAGATAACATGGTCATTCACAGGGAGTATGCCAAAGAAGGGCTGTGGACAAGAGAGTCATCAAGGAAGCTTTGAAATAGACGAAGGCAGCTGTGGATTCATATTCTCCAGATGTTCGTTAGGAAGTAACGAAGGCGTCTCCATTCTCCAGACCAGTTCTTGACCCACCTTTTAAGTTACGCGTTGAAGGAACATGTCACATGTGTTCATCTTTGGTCAGGGATAGAATTTAATTGATGGATGACATGATGCGATCTCAAAGAGCCACTTTGCACATTGTTCAAGCTTTGAATGTCAGGGACACCCATCAGAACAGAAACTTTTCCAGATGCCTTAGGAACTGCCCTGGACTTCATAGGAGTCTGTTAGCAATTTTCAGTCCACTTATTGTTTTCTATATTTAATTAAGTGGCGACTTCCTGGTTATGTGAGGAATGGATCACTAAGTTTACAGGGAGGGAGCTACGAAAGGCAAGTAGAACTTCTCTTAAATGGGTGGAACTAGGGGCCAGAAAAAAGGCCAGTGTTTTCTCCATATGCTTTGGTTGCTACTGCAGACTGTGTGAAATCCCATGTTGAAATTACAAGCTGTCACAATACGCACATCCTGTTGGCATAAGAGCACACTGTTACAGTGGCATTCAAGATTAGTGAGCCATGGGATGCTCCAGCACACACAGCTAATGAGAAACTTGGACATTTTTCATCATTAAGTGAACAAGTCTCAGAAGAAAGTATGTTTTCTCCAAATCTTCCAGAAGTCCCAATTGTAACATCCAGTCCACTCTTCCAACCACTTCGAACTTTTTCAAGTAAGTTTACAAAAGAAAGATTCATGATTGGCTGAGTTCCCTGGTTGTCCCGGCTCTGTCTATGTGATATTTCAGTCACTCTTTCACAGCCTTTTTAGAACAGTCCTGTAACCTCAATGTAACCCTTCTGAACAGTGGCCATGGAAGCCGAAATTTATAAAATTATATGGACAGCACATATACTGTGGCAGTTTTTCTCGTAGCTTTAGTTTCTTGAAAAAATGCTGTTTGAAAATAAGAATTATTCTAAATACCTACACTGCTAACTTCAAGTTGGTACAGAAATTGTCACATCTGTTATTCATAGAGAAATGTGGGGTAATCTGCAATTTTTACATTTTTGCGTTCATTTGAATCTGAATTCCTTGTGATAAAATATCGCAATGAACTAGCAGTCACTGCTTGTGAAACAATGATACTCTACTCAGTATGTCAACAATTTTGTCTTCAAAGGTATAGATATTTCATTAGTGGTTATTATTATATCAGTACAGTAATACTTTTTCCCTTCCAGGTGCTCGAACATTCAGAATACTCAGTTATCCTTTTGGAATGGGTACTTTGATTAAATCTTTGCCTATTATATATTAAAGTAGCCTATTAAATATTCAATTAACCACAGTTATGAGACTTCAAGGCTGTTCCTACATTTTCTGAGCCTCCTTTTGAGGCAATAATGTCTATTTTTCTAATCTGTAATCAAATGGCTAAGGCCCCCCAAGCATCTTTAGGGACTTGCAGTGTGATGCCTTCAGCTTCTCCATTCTCTGGAGGCCTTTTTTTCTTTCTCAGCTGTGGCATGGTGCTTCTTTTCTCCACCTGTAGGCAATTGGAATTACTGGTGTCTTTTGGATTTTGTTTCTTTTTCTTCAAAGACTCTCATGAAAATTTCTTCAATAGCAGTGGTGAGGAAGACCCCACTGTGCAAAGACGGTTTGCAAAGCATAAAATAGGTCATCTTTTGAACACCATCCCACGTGACATCTTCTCGTCTATTTCTTTTGTTCAAGTCTTCATTGTTCAGAGCTTATTATAATTAGCTGTATCAAAATACTAAAACATAACAAAAGATTGTAACAAATGAGATAAAGAATATCACATACCAAAATTGCACATACAAAAGCCAAATTCACTTTGTTCTGAAACACACTATTTTAAGATGTCTTTTCTATTTCTCCAACTTTGTCCCAAGCATGGTTATTAATAAAATGCTTTCATTTTAAAACTAAAAATGGACACGGTCATCACTTTGAGGTCTCACCAGTAGTCTGCTTGTCTAAAAACTCCAAACAGGTCCAGAGAACAAAAAGGAGAATGCATGCATGTTAATAATACTAATGACACTAATTCTATCAGTGTAGATATGGCATATGCCCAGTCAAATCATGCTGCTATGTACAACACGGGCAACAAAGCCGTCAGGACTTTACAAGTCCCATCAATTGGAGAACTGAGCTTTACAGAGTCTGCCAAAGCACTGCCACATTTTTCTCTCCTGCACTCAGAGTACTCAAAACAACAAAAAAACCAAAAACCAAAAAAAAAAAACCAGTCTTCATCGTTCAGCTCCATGGGAGTCAAAGTTTTGCCTAATAGCCAAGATTTGTGGTTTTCCAGAAATAAAAGAGCAACTTGTCTACATTATTTATCAGGTTGGCTTTGAAACCAACCTCAAGACTTGATTCCACGGCAAGTTCCAGTACACAACAGTTCACTTTCACCAAGGAAGCTTTTCATTCCGGGTGCCTCTCGTACAGATTCACTCCTCTCTCTCTTTCCACAACCCTTCCAAGTAGAATTGGATTGGTCAAGCCAAGGCCACTGTATTGCACAATTCCCAGGGCGTATTGTTCACATTGTAGCATAGTTAAATGGCACGCCCTGGGGTTATCCAACACTGCATCCTTGGGCCAGGTTATCCTCAAATTCCCCAGGGCCAAAGTGTTGACCATCTGTATACACGAAATTTTGTAAATCATCATGGTTCTTTTGTATAATTGATCAACCTTGAGGTCTTCTTCAAGACAGATGATCTTCTAGAATTTCACAGCGCTAGCTTTTTCATTATTCTGAAATTCTTCACTAAAGACTTACATGTAAACATTTTCCTTGAGATAAAAGTCTTTATGTCAGATGACCTGGATGCTTTTTCATATCCAGGAAGGTTTTGTCCTGTGCTCCTACAGTCACCTTCATCTCAGATGGTGATGCATCATCCTTCCAGGCGCTCAGGCTGAAAGGGTTAGATTGATACCTGATTCTTCCCTCCTCTGGCAACCCATAGTGAGTTCAAGAGTACATCTGCTGATCTCCAACTTCCATTTAAACATCTATCTCAGGTCTCAGGCATTCATTAGAATGACCTGGATGGGGCTTGGGCGGGAATGGCCTTGCTGACTCTGGCCTGCTTTGCCTCCTTATTGAACTTGTCCACGTGTGTAGGTCTTGGCTCCCCAGTGAAGTTGATCATTCCTTAAGGCAGGGATTATGGTGCCTCTTGCGTCTCCCTGACATCCTCATCCGGGTTCCTGGCCTCTGAGCGATCCGGAAGTACTTGTCTCATGGAGCTTTGGAAGCCTACCTTTCCTCTTCAGCTGAAATTCTTGACAGCTACCATATCTTCCCTGCCTTCTCCATCTTACCGTGCACCTTTGGCCTGGGGGCCTGCCAAACAAGACCCAAGGGACACAGTTTTCTAAGAAAAGCTGACTTCTCTGGCAGGGGGGATTTGCCAGCCGGTGGATGTCATGCGAGACAGATTGCAGACGCCTCGGCTCCATGGCCATCAGAATCAGAAATGCTTGCCTGCCAATCAGCATTACAGTGAAGAGCTGTGACATGACAGTTGTCTGACTTGTGTTAATACGTTCTAATCTTGCAAACTAATTTTGTTCCCCCACTTGACCGTCCCGCATTGTGTTTGGCCTGCCAGGGCTCGTACCACCCATCAATCTTAGTTAGCGGCCGGCTCCTTCTCCCCTACAGCTGAGAGAGTCCCCAGTCCCACTGAGACACCCATAACCCCCTTGACAAGGCTTCCTTTGCAATCAGCTCCATAAGAATGCAGTCATCTGGTTTGGGACAAAGATGCATGTCCGTTTCCAGGAGGGCCAACAAATGACCATTGTCTGCTAATGTTTTTCACCATGGCTTTTCTAGGGGAAAAAATTTCCCTTGGCATAAGGAGAGCATTGTGGGCCCAGTTGTCATTTATGAGCCAGTGAAACATGTTAAATTTGTTGGAGTCAAGCTCACTGACCTTTCTTTGGACTTAGTTTCCCCATCTGGACGTAGAGGTCTGGGCTGCATGATCTCCAAGGTATTTCTTGTCTCTCAAATTTGATTACTTCAGTCATTCGACAGCCACTGAGTCTCCTGTGTCTGGTATGAGCAATTCTCTCAGTTCCCTTAGGTGACTGCTTTTACAATTTTGAGGGGCATGGGGTGTTACAAACCCCTGGAGAATCTGATGAAAGATGTAAACTTCCTTCCTAGAAAAATGCACTAACATAGCATTTGTACTTAAAATTTCCTGAGGTTTGTCACCCCTAAAGCCCATTGATGGTCCCTAGGTTGAGAGACTAGCTTTTATCCGTGTCCTGATTTTATTTCTTACTTTGCCATTTACTTTATTTTTAAACTTGCAAACCACTTTAAATATTGGGGTTTTCTTTGCATTTTTCCCAACTTCTTGTTTTGAAAATTTTCAAAATTGCAGAAAAATGGAAAGAAGGGTACACTAGCTATCCATATACCCTGCAACTAGGTTCACCAACTGCGACCTATGCTGTCTTCTCTCTGTTTTTCCCCACTTCTTTTCTCATCTCCTTTTCTGCTGTTTCTTCTTCTTCTTCTCCTCTCCTTCCTTCTTCTTCTCCTCTCCTTCCTTCCTCCATTCCTCCTGTCCCTCCTTCCTCCCTCCTTTCCTTCCTTTTCTTCTGAGGCGTTTAGAGAATACGTTGTGGAGATGTAGATATTTTTCCAATGCAGGTGGGCTATAAATTTGAAATGGAGACGTAGGTAACTGAAACTGTCTTTGTCTAGGAAGTCCTCATGGAAGGAATGAATGCACTTTGGGACTATAGTTTACCCTCGGATGCAGCCTCACCTGGCCCCTCTATCATGAAATGGAGACACTCATTGCACGTGGCTGAGGCCACACATCCAAGTGCATGACCATGGAACATTCATCAAGTGTTCTCTCAGCCCGTCGTATAGAGCAGGCTTATGCTGGAGGCTGGGTCTTTGGGGAGTCATGAAACCCAGCCTCTTCTCTTTCCTCTTCACTGTCTTGTGGGATGCTGAGCCAACGGCACCTATAATTGCCATAGATCTGACCAGTGTCACATTAGAGTCCTAGATAAGGTGCTGTGAGGAGCGAGGAGAGAAAACACTTCCACTGGGGTAAGTGTCTGAGGAGGAGTTGGTAAAAAATATGAAAAGGGTGACATCTATCCTAGTTCTTGAAGGATGGGCACTTGGTGTAGTTACAGTGAGAGCAAAGGCACAGAGGAGCTTGGAACAAGGTGCTTGTGAGCAGTGAGGGACACAGTCCTCCTTTGGATTTGCTGTATCATTTTTCCCTCTTACTGCCCTGTCCCCAAATGAGTCCACGCCCTCCTCAAAGCCTTTTGGGGGCATCCTGAGAGGAACTGTCATTCATTACCAAGCTCTTCTTTAGCGATGCTGGAGAAGCAGCTTCTCTCTTCTCACATGACACTGGGATAGGGAGCAGGTGATGTGTGTGGCTACTACACAGCCTCGCCTCGCCTCCCTGCTTTGACCCAGCTGCCTTGGCCGGAACTGCCAGCCCTGAGAGTTCACCAGCTTCGAAATCCACTGGAAAGCAAAGAGCACCTGTGATTTTCTGATAATCCACAAGAGGGGGAAGTGTGAACACAAATGAATAAAAGGAAAGCACCAAGAAAAAAAAAAAGAAAGAAAAACCAGCTGGGAAATGAACCGCTTTTCCAAGGCCCTCATTCCTGATGCCAGACTAGCAGTTTCAATCTGTTCTCTTTCTCTGTCTCTGCCTCTCTCTGTCACTGTTCTTTCTCTGCCTGTCTCTCATGTTCTCTCTCAGATTTCTTTGGGAAATATGCGAATTCATCTTGCTGCCTCTGGGTTCAAAAATCAATTGTGCAATTCCCATCTGGGGAAAGTCCAAGATCTGAGGGGGCCTGACCTTAATCTTTATGTCAGTCAATGGTGGTGGTGGGGGGAGAGTTTAGCAGCTAAACTCCTCTCTCCTCGCGAAAACAAAACAGAGAAACCTCAGTGAAAGCCAGAGCAATTTTGGTCATAATAATAATAACAGCTAATGCTTGCACCACTCTCCTCTGCCAGGCATTGTTCTAAGTGCTCTACACGGATGAACCCCGTTCATCTTCCTGGCTACCCTCTGAGCTAGGTACCATTAGTTTCACCTTTGTACGTGAGGCCCAGAGATGTCAAAGAGCTTGGTCAATGTCACACAGTTAGCGTCAGAGCTGGATTTAACCCAGGCAGTCTGGTTCCAGACTCTCTGCTCTTATCCTCTCCATTGTAGCTGGGTCGTAAGATTAATGCATGCATATGCTCCAAACAAGGGCGGTGATGGCTCTGATACAGCCTGCTGCAGTCAAGACAGACCTGGAGGCATATTTTAAGAGAGAGAGTTGATACTGGGGGCTGCCCCAGATGCAGGTAAGCAGAGTGATGGAAAGAAGGTCATATGAAAATTGTTGACTCAAGTGAGGGGGTTAGTCGGACAAAAATGAAACAAAAATAAACAAAACAACCTGAGAGTGGAGGCCAGGAAAATTGTTCTCAAATATTTGCAGGGGCTCAGAGACCTTTCCTTGTTCCCGGAGGCTCAGTGACTCTCATCCTGAGACCCACCGAGCTTTCCTGGGCAGGGAAACCATCTCTGGCTTATTTGGCCCAGGCTTTCTGATCTGCCCCACACAGGCAGGTGACCATGAAGGACACTGACCCGAGGTCATTTTCTCTCCCTTTACCCCCCACCCAACATCCACTAAAGGCTGACTCTCCCACGATATGGGGTTATATCCATGTGTATCAATGAGAAAATGCAATTTGAGATTTACTCATGTGTCATTGCAGACATACCAGGACTGTCTTCTTCTTCATAATAATGCTGTATTATTATTCTAACCACAATGCATGTTCAATATGAAAAATTTAGAAACTACGGAAATGTATGAAGAGACATCTCTCATACTGCACCACACCCCGAGAAAGCCAGGGTTAACACTTTATTATATTTCCTTCTGGTGCTTTTATTTCGGTGTGTATATCGTTGTCCACACTCTTCTAATGGTCCTGAAAGGAGTCCTTCCTGGAAAAGCTATAAAGAAAACTCAGAGAAATGTCACAGTCCATTACAAAGCATGAGCCAGAGCTTCTTCCAGCCTCAAAAGAACTTCTCTGGTGGAAATATTTCAAAATCATTCTCAAGGTGAGCAGTGATGTGATTTCTTCTAGGTCCCCTGTATAGGGCGGGGACTTCCTAGTCTCAGGACAGAGTGTGAAATATTCAGTCTTTGTAATAGCAGGTGAGGGCAAGGGAAGAGAACACATCGCCTGGAGAGTGTTGTGGGCCAGGCACCAGGCTGGACACTACTCATTTATTCAAGAACTATCTGAGCACTGAGGATGTTTTGGGCAGCACAGTGGGCATGCATGGACCCCGTCCTCAGAAGGAAAACAGTCTCAAGAGGGAGGCCGGCAGTAATCGGTGAGGGAATAGCCAGAGAATGTTACAGGGACCTGGTCTAGCCTAAGGAAAGGGTGGCAGTGGTGTGGGAAAGCTTGCCCAAGGAAGAGGGACTGGAGCTGAGTTCTAAAGACTTCCTTTAGTCCTCCCACTCTGCCCTCCAGCAAGGACACGACATCAGCAGTGGGGACTAACTTCTCCTGGGCTCTTTAACTCCTGAGATCCTCACATAGTCTTTGAGGTTCCCAAAGAGTAGTGAAAGGAACATAAAAAATAATCAAGATGGAAGAAGTTACATGCCGTGGTAGAAGCATAAACAAAGAACTGTGGGGACCCAGAAAAGGGAGGAACCATGTTTTGAGGGGTGGGGAAAACTTCACAGAGGAGGTGATGTTTGATATGGGCTTTAAAGGATTGAATAGGAGTTTGTCAGGTAAAAAGTGTGGGAAAAAGCAATTCAGTAGAGAAAAAGCAAACGAAAAGGCACAGAGATAGGAGACAGCATGACACGCTAGGGGAATAGAGAGAGGTGGAGTGGAGGGGTTGGGGCTGGTGAGGGTGGGTAACAGGAGATGCACCTGGAAACGTACGATGGCTCCAGGTGAGGATCTTTGGGTGTCATCCTAAGAGGTTTGAATTTATATCTGTGAGGAAGGAGAAATTAGCAGAGTTTTTGCTTTTTAAACTTTAATTTCTTTATTACATAAACAATATATATTTTTGAAGAATTAAATAAGACAGACACAAAAAAATCACTTGTAATACCACCAAAGATAACCACTGGTAACAATTTGATCTATATCTTTCCAGAATTCTGTCTGTCTCTCTATCTCACAATCTATCCATCTTTCATCCATCTATATGTTAAATAAGAACATATTATATATACACTTACATTTTTTTTTCAATTTGATAGAGGACAGACATTTTTTCATTATCAGCAAACATACTCCGGCTGCGTGGTAATTGATTGCGTGGACACACATCTAGATTTTATTTAACCAGTCTGCTACTATCAGGGATTTGGGCGATTTTCAATTTTCTTTATTGTAAACAATTCTGTAACAAAAATCTTTGCAAGTACATACTTGTGTAATTTTCCAATTCTTTCTTTTGGATAAATCCACAGGGGTATAATTTTTAGCTTCTTAGAATTTTGGATGTTTGAATATCCAGGAAAGGTTTTAAACGGAGAAGAAGCTGTAAGATTTATATTTAGAAAGATCACTCTGGCTGCTGGATGTCGGGAGCAATCAGGGAAAAAGCTGCTGTGAGAACCTAAGTGAGGGATGAGAGAAATTTAGGAGATCAAATCAATAGAAATGTTTGTAATTTGATAGGATGACAGATTCGAAGGGTGCATATGTAAATTTTTAAGAGGAAATTTTTTAAGACAATAATATTGTCTCCTTTAAAAAATGGAGGAAGAGAAGTGTTAGGTGTACTAGTTAGGTGTACTAGTTAGGTGTACTAGTTAGGTGTACTAGTGTTAGGGCTTAATTATGTTCCCTTCAAATTGATATGTTGAAATCCTAAACCTTAGTACTTGAGAATGTGACTGTATTTGGTGTGGGGTCTTGAAAGAGGTAATTAAGTTAAAATGAGGTCGCTACAGTGAGCCCTAATCCAGTGTGCCTGGGGCCCTTACAGGAAGAGGAAATTTGGACACAGATGGATGGAGAGGGAAGACCACGTGAAGACACAGGGCGAAGACTCCATCTACAAGCCAAGAAGAGAGGCCTCAGAAGAAACCGACTCAGCTGACACTTTGATTTCTCACTTCTGGCCTCCAGAACTGTGAGAAAATAAATTTCTGTCTTTTAATGCACTGAGTCTGTGGGACTGTGTTACGGCTACCCTCACAACCAGTAAATCCCGAAAACAAGGAGAAGGGGGATAAGGGTGGGTTGTAATTTTAAAACCATTTTTTGAATCTTCCTTCTACACTTTCTTCTTAGCCACTAATGGGTTTGTAATATTTCTGCAGAAAGGGAGCTCAGTGGTATAATCAAACTTTGTTTACTAAAGATGTAAAAATAGTACAACTAATCATATCGAAATGGTATTATCAAAGGAATTCCCATCAAGTTTGCTAACCATTTACTAGATAACTCTCTCATTTGATTAAATTTTTTTTCTTTTTATTATGAGCAATTGATCTTTGTAAATATTCTGTGTGTTCCCAAGGTTAAGTGTTTTAGCATATAATTATCCTACATTGTGTTTGTGAACCTGCAGCAAGCTGCCCTCCATTCTTTGTAGACAATTTCAGCTTTGGGTTTATTTACCTGTGATTATTAACATATTTAAATGCAACTGCAGAATGCTGATGCTTAATTTCGAGTTGATATGTTGAGATGTTTCAAGAGGAAATTAATGTAGCCGATAAAATAATTTCTATAATTTTCAGGCACTTTAATAGTGTATATAAGGGTGCAGCAAGAGTGTTATAGAATTTTGTTCATGTAGACTATTAAAAATTATTTGGCCTGAGTATTTCCACTAAAAGATTCTTTAAAATGGTAGCGGCCGGGAAAACCTGCTAATTTCAGATGAAATTGACACATGACATTTCCCTTGTGTGACGGCTCCTTCAGCGGAGCTGTGAGCTGGTGGGCCAATTCAGGTTCTGAATGAGGGTCCACAGGCTCTCCTGTTTCAGAGGTATCTGACTGAATCATCTCTCAAGGAGGGGTAGCCTTTATCTGAAGCTGATGAACAAGCTATCCTAGTTTCTTCCAGAAAACACTGTGCTATAAATTGAGCTCAGTTGGAGACCAGAGACTGGAGAACCTCTCCCTACCTTCTCTGTGCTACAGAAAGTCTATGGAAGCCTGAGGCAATGACATACCTGTGCCTTAAACTCAGGACATCAGCTTTTACTTTAGGTCCGTTCATTCCACTAATATTTTCTAAGTGCTTTTTGCCAGGTTCTGTCCGGGGCACTGGCAATACCATAAGAGATGAGTCTCTCTTTCCTCAAAGAGCTCACATTATTACCAACACTTCTATCGTTTCCCTAATTGTGCCTTGCAGGACATGAGAGCCAGGTGATACTTTATAGAAAACGTGTTCCCTGATCAAATACATATAAGTTATTTAAGAAATGCCGTACATTCTCTTTCTTTCTAAGAGTCACACTAAATAAGACCACACTAAAGGTTCTACTGTCAAGACACCTACTTAACACTTTCTAAGTAAAATATCTAGAAATATCCTAAGAAATACGCTTCAGAAAATGCTGAGCTTGTGGCACCTTCCGATGGGATTTCTGCTGCCCTTGGTCCTCTTGGCAACTTTGCCAAAGTTCCACATCACCTAATCTTTTGCCCAATGTTCTTGGGTACTCAATTATGCAGCAAGTGTTTATATAGGCCAAACCTTTTTACAAAGACCCCAAGGGCTTCTTTGAATTCTTTTCCTGTTACAGGAGGTTTTATTGTTTCAAATATTGCTTACAGTCAGTGCGTCACTGGCTGGGAATCTTTGGTTAGACTGAGATTTCACAGTAGTAGAAACTGAGTTAGTCTCTGGGGTTCATTGTGCACACTGTTGGTTGGGTTTTTGCTCAGGTTTACAAGGACAATTACAATCCTATTGGTTTTAACCTCTCATTAGATGACGGACTCCCTGAAGGCAGGGACTGAGTTTCCTTTTTTAATCTGTGTTTGTTTGCCTGCCCATCACTAAATCTCTATCATGCATAGAGAACTTTCCATATCCGGTGTCAGGACAGAGGCTGTGAGTTAATAGCTCCTGCTTGTATGAATGTGACGTTAGGTGTTCATCAAGGTCATAGCATTCTTTCTCCCACCACTTTTGTCTTCCAGATTAGAAGTCCTTCTTAACTGAAGGCTATGCAGAAGAAAGTTCTAGCAAACCTCAGACTTGGCCATCTTTCCGTTTTCTCAGCCTCCTTATCACTTGGGAATGTTATTTCCTGTTGTGTTTCTTGGGCCCCCAGCTCTGTTCCTGCCTCCTCACCGCACACTCCCTGAAAGCTCCTGTGAATAACTTGGTGAGCCGCTGCTGAGCAATATACCCAAGTTACCGAAAGATGTGAAGGAGGAGGGATGAGACTCTGAAACACTGAGAATTAATCATACTGAAAACTTGTGAGTCGATACCCAGGTTGTTCTTCCTTCTCCATCATCAACTCACGCTTTTGAAGCTGTTTCAATCTGAAATGGCTCTGCTTTGGGAAGCACAGACAAGGGTCAGACAAGGCTGAGGCTTTTCCTATATAAGAGTCACAGGAACCCCCTCAGGAGCTGGGTCTGCCGCATCCCAAATTGGGCAGCACTGTTCAGCTTGCTAGGTTCGTGCTTGAGTCTCTTTGTGGCTCAAGAGATGACCCCTTCCTAGTTCATCCGTTATTCATAATTTATTTCTTATGACCTACAGAAGAAAAACAAGTGAAGAAAATGGGATTCTTTCCCTTGAGGGGCTCACAGCCCAATGGTGGAAGCAGACACCCCAGAAGATCACCGCAGTGCTGTGAGAAGTGTGCAAAAGGGAAAGGCTGGGGCCGCGGGGACAGAAAGGGTGGTACCTAATGCAGCCTGGAGCTGGGAGTTAGTCAGCATCTTCTTTAACTGAGTCTTTAAAGCACTGCTCTGTGCTTTCTGTAAAGAGGCACATAGTAAATAGTCTAGGCTTTGGGGCCCCTACAGCCTCTGTCACAACTGCTCACCTCTGCCATTGTAGCAGGAGGGCAATCCTAGACAAGACAGGCACAGTGGGTGAGGCTGTGGCTGTGCTCCAGCCAGACTTTATCTATGAAAACAGGTGGTTGGGTTTGTCCTGCAGTCTGTGGTTTGCTTTTGTCTTAAAGGATAATAGTACAACAAATAGCTATATAATGCTTACTAGGCGCCAAACACAATGCGCACATACATTCGTTTAATCCTCTCAATAACCCTGTGATGTAGGTACCATAATTTCCAATTTATATTGAGGAGACTGAAGTATTAACAGGTTTTGCTTGACCAAAGAAAAACAGCTGGTGAGCTGGGGTGCTAACTCTAGGTTGGCCCTGGGGTCCGTGCACTTAACGACCACTCTACACCAGGGGAGAATATAGGGGAGTGGGCGTCGAGGCAGAGGGAACAGCACGAGCAGAGGTCCAAGGGCAGGGGACAGTAAGGAGAGCGCATAGAGGGGTAGGTGGGAAGCAGAGAGTGGCCAGAAATGAGGAAGAAGGGGCCAGACTGTGGGGGGCTTTGAATGCCATGCTGAAAAATGACGGCTGTTAAATATATAAGGCAGCCCCAGCCCCAGGGGAAGAGCGAACACATTATTCTGAGATTTGACCCTTCTCGTTTGCATTGCTGGAAGCAGTGCTTTGACTGGAGGGAGGCCGGGTGAGTGCCAGGTTCCCGCAGAGTCAGGGAGAGGAGCAGGAAGGAGAGTCTTGGCAGATACTGGTTTTCCTAAGGGCCAGCACTGTTTGCGGGGGCAGCCGGACCCCAGGAGCTCTCGGAGGGTGGGGGGCGGTCACAGCACAGTGTTACTGCTTCCCTCCTGGGTTGCCAGCCTGTTTGGCTTGGCAGAGATGGAGTAGCACAGTTAGCCCGTAAGGGTGAAATTCCTCTGCCAGACGAGAAGTTTAATAGTCATCGGAGCCCCATAGCTGGGGAGAGTTTATAAATTCCCATACTTACTACACGTGAGGCACAAGACTGTTTATTGAGGATTTTTTTTTTTAATTAAAGCTCCAGCTCAAGGCCCACCCTCACCATTACCTTACTGAGTGAGCTATTTCTCTCTCCATCTTTTTAATGGGCCACAGTGACCCTGGTCTCTTGCCTCAGGCGCAGGGAGAGCTCTGCTGGAAATAAAAGTGTCCAGCTTGGAAGGGAGCAGCCAGCTGCAGGCCAGGCTGGGCCAATAATTGGCTGAGATGATACTGGAGGCTCAGCTAACAGGCCCAAATTGGTCCCTAATCAAGTCTAACCTGAGAGCTGCTCGCTTCCCAGGGCTGCCAATTTTCTTCTCGGAGAGAGAGCTGTTGGGCAGGATTCTGGGCTGCCTGTACAAATGGCTCTACAATGGTCAAGGGCAGGAACACAAACCCTCTCAGAATCCATTAGAATATGTTACCCGCTTTGTCCTGGAAGAGATTTGGCTTCTCTCATCCCTTGGTTTCCTGGTGCCAAGGCCTCAGCCTAACTTCAGGGAAATTTGAAGAGGTGGAAGCCTGTTTGATGCCAGCACTGCTGGCGATTGTCATAATCACCTCATCTCCCCTTGCACTCGATGTACATCAGAGGACTTTCCACACACATGGACCCGAGGACAGCTCTGTGTGTAGGCCTAGCAGGCATTATAATCCCCCATTTTGCAGATGAAAGAAAATTCCCATTGTACAGAGGAGAGGGAATTCTCCTCTGAGGGATGAAGAAACAAAAACTTAGAGAACTCAAGCAACATGTCGAAGAGTCCACAGCAGCTGATCGTGTATGGAGCTCAGACTAGACTCCAAGGCTTCTGGCTCCTGGTCTGGACTCTCTGTCTTTGGTGCTGTTCTTCCAAGAGTGCAGGCCGCCTTGTGGATTTCTGGGCTGGAGTACTCAGGTTAAATGGGCCCTGGGCCTGGCTCAGCCAGGGGCAGGGGCTAGCAGTGGAGAAGTGTGTTGCTGGGACAGGCAGTGGCCTGTGGGGAGGGAATGTCACCAGAGGTCAGGGCATGTGGCTATGTACAGGAGTAGAGAGGTGGGCTTTGTTGCCAGGCAACCAATCCCACACTGCCCCAGTTACCTAGGTGATGGTAGAATGAAGAGGATCTGGATGATACCAAGACCAAGGATGAATTCCAGTCCTTCACTGTATTCAGGGCTTGGGGGACGACGACTCCTTTTCCTGCTGGTTATCTTCCTGTGGTCATCTGTCTTCGCAGCAGCACCAGGCCCCTTCCTTCCGGTTACCAGCCTCATTTCCTTTACCCCAGGAATGAATCTGCTTGAAGATTTTTCCCCTTCAGCTTGCTTCAGTGTCTGCCTCAGACTCTGAGTCTCGGAGGACAGGCCCAGGCAAAATAAAGTCAATAACCATTTATTGATTTCCCAGTAAATGGGAAACCTGTCCTGGGTCTTCACATTCACTAACTCATCTAATCTGAGAGGTGGGCTGGCACTGGCTCAGGGTAGCTTGCAAGATCCAAGTGCGCACAGCTTCCCGGCTCAGCATCTGGTGACTCCACGTTGGTAAGTTGAAGTCAGCTGCAGTGCGAGTGTTTATACCATGGGTTACAAACCAGGGCTTTTTTAGTTCAGAAGGGTGGTTGTCAAACATTTACCAGCACACCATTGTAGTCCTCTCCACAACGCAATGAGAAAAGTATTGCTATTTTCACTTTATAGGTGAAAAGCTGAGACTGAGCGAGCATAATTAATTTGTTCAAGGGCATTCAATTAGCAAGTGGTAGATTCAGTATTTGAACCAGCACCAATCCAGTCCCAAAGCCTTTGCTCTCTTCGTGCTACTCGTTTATGGTCCTGATGATGCTTGAATTCCACATCTCAGAGACGGGATGCTGTTGAGCCAGGTCACAAGCACGAATCACCTGCAATTTTGACAGCACTTCTAAATATTCCAAGTACTTCCATACTCATTATATAACCTGATTTTTACAACCATCTTGAGAAGTAAGTATTGTTAGTTCCACCTGAAGTTGACGAAATTTATACTCATAGAGGTCAAATAAATGTCCGTGGACACCCTTGTAATAGACAGTGAATTTGAGGCTGGAACCCTCATTAACCAATTCTTGGTTTAGAGTTCGTTACATCCTACAACATGGCCTCCAACCTTGACAACATAGAACCTAGCTAATCAAACACTTCACCGATACAGAATTTTTATTTTCCCTCTGCATTTTTTTTTTGGAATATGGGGCATAACACAATGAAGCAGCCTCATATTAAGGATTTATTAGTAAGAAAGAAAAGATATGTGCTAGGATCAGCCCATATCTAAGTCAGCCAACTCTCTGCCTCTCTCTGGATCCCAATTTGTCATGTGATGGGGATAGGGGAAAAGGAAGGGATGGCAGGAAGAAGGGATAAGAGAACCTGGGCATTCAGAGAGTCTCACCACTCCTAGTCCTGGACAGTGAGAAATTATGTTCAAAGAGACCATTTCTGCAAGTAGTACCTTCCTAGAAAGACTCAAATTCACCAGGTTTTCTGCATGAGCCAGTACGAAAAACAGATGCGGACACTGTTCCAAACTTCTCAGCTACCAAAGTTGAAATAGCAGGCCTTTGTCTTTATGTCTTTAACTCTAAATAAAGCGGAGAAGAACATTAAAGAAAATCCCCAGGTGCCAGGGGTTCTGGTTAACCGAGGTTTGTTGGTCTTTATCAACTGTGGCTGGAGGAAGCAGAATGAGCAAACCAGGTGTCTATGGGGTCTCGAGAAGATCCCTGGGAGTGGAGCCGAAATAGACAACAGCAGATTCTCTCTGTGACCTTGAGCAGATAACCTTGGTTTTTTTGAACTCCAGTTTCTGCCTTTATGAACAAGGATGAATAAAATGGGCTACATATATCTGTTTTCAGAATTAAAGGAAACTGGATAACTAATGCAAAAGTGCATAATGGGTATTCAATAAACGTTTTTCAAATGAATAAGCTGTTTTATGACTTGCCCTTGAGGAGTTAACTCTTGACAGTTCCTTGTCAAAAATCCGCTTGGCGTGCCACGAAAGGGTTAAGTTTGTTTCAGCAATCCAACCGATTGTCCTCTTTTTTGTAAGCCTGTTTAGGGAGTGAGGCCATTCTGCTGTCACCTCCCTAGTGGTATGGTGCCCAGTTGCTTTCTGTAGGCAATGGTGTGAAAAAAATTTTAATAGTCAGTCATGCCCTAGAGTGGGCAGAGCTTATAATTTTCCATGACTTACTATGCTCAGCCCCAATTACTCTTGATTGAATATGTATATTTTTAAATCACCTCATTAATAATGGTGCTTGTGATTTTGTCTTCTATTTCTAGTAGAAATCTACTATTTTTCATTTGATGGTTTCCTAGCCAGGTGGGAAAAACAGAGCAAGGATAAAATAGATCCACTGAAAATAGTTTATGGAGAAAATGTTTTCAAAGCTAATGGCAGTGACACAAATGAGATACCTGTTTTTCTTTTTCTTCTTACTGTCTCACTATCATGCCTATCTATCTTAGCCATTTTGGTAATCTTTTAGCCCATGAATTACTTTATCCGTGCAAAGTAGTGAGCTGAAGAGATGGAGAGAAAAAGAGATTAAGAGAGTTAATGGATACAAAGTGCTTATAACTGTGCCCAACATGTCGAAATCATTTCATTAATGCTCAGCCACAAGCGTCTCCACTTTAAACGTGAGTGGACAGGCCTTCTGCAAATTGAGATGTTGGAAGAGTGTCTTCTGGGCTTTCAGCTTGCTGCCTTTACTTTTCCACATTTTCCATCTCTCCCGCCTTAGCCAGCTTCCTTATACGCTCCCCACATCCTTCCTATAAAACCCTGCTCTCAGGAAAGGCTCTGGTGGATTTATTCACAGTGAGATGATAAGGAAGGACATTGTTCTGAATGATCTCCAGGTGGGGATGGGGTTGGAGCCAGAGGGTCCCCTTGAGAGAAAACTCCCACTGGAGTCTCAGGCACAGTTGTAGGCATTTACTTCTGGGAAAAGCAGACATAGTTTGGGGAATGGAACTGGAGTTCCCCACACAATTTTACTGATCATTGCAGATGGCTCCATGGCTGGGCAGGTCTCACTGGACCAACAGGGAAGGAAACAGCATGAAACAAGTTCAGCCCCCAATGCCACACACCCCAGTGGCTTCAGCACAATACATTTTTCTCCTAGACTTCAGCCAAGTAAGATGCCTTCCTACACCCACTGGATACAGTTAGAGTCTCTCCAGTTTCCCGAAAGAGCTTTAGAAACATATCCCTGCTACAGTGCTCAACCAGGTCATCTCTCCTAGGCTTTCTAGATTCTGCATCGGCCTTGATGAAACACTTTTATCAGGGCTTTGTCATGCAGCAATCTTTGTGTCATCAGTTCTCCCAATAAAATCAATCCCAAGAAAGCAGCAGAATGAACCTGCCTTGCCAGCGCCGCTCGGGTATAGGCCTGTACATTTTGCAGGCTCAGTGTCCATCCCTATGTCAACTCTTGTGCCAGTGGGCTCAAAGCCACCAGCAAGGAGTGTCTGTGGTTACTCCTGCTGCCACAGGCTCAGTGTTGCAATGGATGCCCATCTGGGAGCTCTTGACGGGAAAATGGAAGTGAACAGAGACTAGATTAGGGCTGAAAGAAACTGACCATGACATCTGCAGAGTCTAGTTGGGAGGAGTGTGGCATACTGGGAAGGATACAGGCTCTGGAGTCAGGACAACTGAGTTCATCTCCTGGTTGCTCCTAACCCGTGTGACTTGGACAAGTTTTTTCATCACTGTGGACCTCAGTTTTACTTATCTGTGACATGGGAATAGTCATCTGTGCCAGACAACACCCAAGGATTGCTTTGAACATCAGATGAGATCCTAGCCTGATGTTGAGATCAAGAGGGAGCTGCTCCTTGGCTCTGGGCTTCAGTTTCCCAAAGAAGTTGCTGACAATCAGCTGACATTGTCTGAAGAGCAGGGAGGGGATGAACTTGACTGGCTGCTCTTCTTTCCACGCCTGTGGAACTGGGCAGAAAAGCGTGCAGAGAAAGTCTGCCCTGGCCCCAGGTGAGATTTACAGAGATGAGACCCTTGGGCTGAGTATAAGACCAGATTGTGTAGGGGAAATTGATAGAAATTACAACTGACAGGTCACAGATTTAAACATTTATTGACTCCAGCTAACTATGCATACTTATTCCAGTGCTACATACACTGACTTTGATCTCACACACACACTCTCTCAAGATGTCACAAACGCTTGGATGTTACACACACTCAGCCTGTTACACAAACACACCCATGCAGATGTTACACATAATTTCTCAGATGTCACCCACACTCACTCAGATGTCACAGACACTCAATCGTAGAGTAGACTCACTTGTTCTGTCCAGCTTCACACTGTCTTAGGTATTATTTGGTTACATGGGACCAAGCCCACTCAAACCAGCTTAGGCAAAAAGAAAGGTTAAAGGTGCATCACAGAACTCAGCCGGGTCTCCTGGGGAGTCAGGAGCCAGGGTGTGATTTTTTCTCTCTTTTGCAGCAGAGGAGTGGCAGCATGGATCCTGCTGTCTGCCTCTCTCTGAGCATATGGTTCATTCTTCTGTTTCTCCTCTGACTAGTTTCCTTTCTTCTGCTTGGATTCAGGTATCACAGCCATGCCTCCATGTTAATCCAACTTCTATTATTTGTTTTTTTAATGTCCTGGTAGATAGACCCCTCTTTTCTCTGTTCTCCGAGACTAATCATGGGCCACCCATTGATCTTGCTTTGTAATTTTTAATGTAAGCTTTACATGTTTTTCATCATAAGACAAAATTTTTCATTAAAGAAAATTGGGAAAATGTAGAAAATCAGCAAAAAGAGAACTGTCACCTATTGTTATACTCAACAATAACTTCCACAAAAATTTTACTGATCTTCTCATCTTTGTTTCTGTGTGGTTATTTTTATAGTTGTGATCATACGAAATAGTATGATTTATAAATAGTATTTTTACATCTTCTGCAGAAATGTAGTTGAAGATATTTCTTCAGCATATACTCTCAGGTGAACCAATCAAGGCTTTGGTGCCCCGGGGTGAGCCCTTGTCCACCTTGATCTCAATGAAGGCCATAGGCGTCTCTAGGCATCTCAGGTAAACTGTGTTGGATCAGGTAGAAGGCCACTGCCTCAGGCATCTTCCTTAACTCTCAGTGACACACCTGCAGGCCCAGGAATCCAATGGGCCTTCATCCCCCACAATATTTCTGATTTGAGCCATTCTTGTCTTCCTAACCAGGGGTCCAGGGCTGAGTTCCAGGTTCTCAGAGAACACTCCATGATTGTATGCTACATTTGTAGATTTGCATTTTGTTCTTTGGAGGAGAGACTCCACAGCTTTCATCAGATTCCCAAAGACATCCATGATCCAGAAATTCAAGAACCCTTTGTTCACCATTAACGGCAGAGAACATCCCGGCCTGTAGGGACCTCTGCCCCCTGGTTTCCAGGCAGCCCATCCAAGCCTAGCCCTAGCCAGGGAGAGCAACCAGAAAAAGAAATCAGCTTATCCCTTCTTCCTCCAGTTTTTTTTTTTTAGACTTTTGTTTTCATTTTCGAGGTCTGATGCACATTATTCTAAACTGTTAAAAGGGGTGAGAACCTTCCCACACAGAAGAAAATGGAATTGGTATGCAAAGTAGGCCCAGTCTTGAATAATTAATTCTGATTTACATATTCAGATGAGCCTGACTGCTGCCCTGGCAGCCAGGAGAGAATTCATATGCAGGAAGGTAGAGGGTGGCATGCTCAGTGGGGAGACTCGGTCTTCCCAGGAACCTCCACTGCCTTCTCAAGTCAATCTTAGGCCTACTGGGCTGTGAAAACCTGGGCAATGGGGAATTGAGGCCGAGGGAGGGGAAGGGTCTTGCCCAAACTCACACAGCAAGTTGGTGACAAGAATTATCACAAAAGCATTAATAGCAAGGGCTCAGGGACTCCTGGACCACCAAGATTCTAATCTCTTTACTTGCTGTTTACATGACCTTGGCAAGTCATGTAATCTCTAAGCTTCAGTTTCCTCATCTGTTAAATGGGCATAAAGAATAGTATCCACTTTTCAGGATTGTTGTAAGCATCCGATTCAATGTGCCTGGTGTTTATAATGTGGGAGAAACGATGATTGCTTTTGTTGTGGACTTTACCATCAAAATCATCTTCTTCCTCCTCCTCCTCATCTTTAATGGTAGAACTGTAATTAAAACCCAGATTTCCTTATTAGTACAATTTATGTTCATCAAAGGCAGTGTGGAGGCTTTGGTGAGCCTTAGCACCTCCCCCTTGCTAATTGCCCTGAGATGCTATCACCAGGTAACAGCAACAACAATAGTAATAATAATGCCATACATCAGTGGGCACACCTTCCTAGGTACTTTGCTAAGCACTTGATAGATCTTATGGCCCCTACAGGTGATGATTCACACGGGTCCTAGATCCCATTGTTGAGGATGGAGAGGAGGCTCTGTCCAATGGAATGAGACTTTCTCAGAGGGTCTGCCCAGCAGAGGCTATAGAGGCTCAATCCTGGCCAGAGCACGTGCCCTCCCTTCAGCCCCACTGCAGAAAGGGCTGGTCAGATCACCCAAGGCTCGGCACCAGTCTGCCTGCCTCCCCGTCTGCAAGTCTGAGACACACCGAAGCTCACTGAGGAGAATGGAGACCACTGACAGATCCCAGGTATACATCCCGAGGGGGAGCACATGTCCTCACTGCTTCCACCTCCTGAGTGACCAGGGGGTCCCATGGAGGAGAGACTTGGTGTCGGCCCAGCGGGTGGAACCTATAGAGAGGCATTTTACCTCTAGTTTAATTCTGTAGAACAAGAACTCATTCTGTAGAATGGACCTCATTGAGATAAATTTGTAGCCATGAAGAATTTTCAATAGAGGCCCCTGGGGTGGGGCAAAGGAGTTAGACAAGATGATGCTTGAGGTCCATAGGTCCCTGGGAGCCTCTGTGCTAAGTCTCTAGAATGGGTGACGAGCCCCTTTTGCCTTTAGGATGCACAGAGCTAGGTCTTCTCCCCACACCCTTCAAGACTCAGGGTGTGACAGCCAGGCAGCTGGGCTGCACCAGTAGCCCATGATAAGAAGCAACCAATCCTCTTTCCCGTATCATGAACCTCAGACTGCAAGGACTTTCTGAAGATGTGATAGGCTTAGCTGCTTTGGGCCTGGGGACTTAGTCTCAGAGGCAGCACAACATAATGGAAAGAACACTGGATTTTGAGTCAGACATCCTGTCTTCAAATCCCAGCACTACCACTCATAGCGTTGTGACTATGGGCAACTTGCTAAACCTCTCTGCACCCTAGATTTCCTGGGGTCATGTTACCCGCTTGCTGTATCATAAAGAGTAGAGATAACGTTTGCATGGTGCCTGGCACAGCATAGATCAATTCTGTAGTGTGCATTTATGTACATATGCACACTACAGATGTACATGTTTATAGGACTGTGGTGCAGGCTAAATGAGAGAACCCATGGGAAAGCATAAATATCACTTCCTTTCCTTGAACCCTTTTGCTGTGTCAAGGCGGTCTGTGTCCTCTTATGCATCACTCCAAGTAAACTAATGTTTCTTCAGGCTTTGTTTTCAGAAGCCCCTATTTCTGCTGATCCTGAGAGGAAGGCCACGCTGGGAGGATGATGCTGACAGAGGATTTTTATAAATGCTAAAGAAAGACAGCCCCTCAAAGAGTGATGGTGTTGCCTGCTGATTGATGTGTGGGAAAATTTTAAGCTTCTGTTGTAAGACCTCATGTCTCTGAAACCCTGGGGCAATTGTTCTGCAAGAAGTATCTAGAAGTATAAAGAATGAGAACCAGAAGTGTTCCTGCCCTTTACTGCCCAATTTCTCTCTGCTTCGATTTCCTCATTTCTAAAATGGGGGTAATAAATTCTACTTCTCAGGATTTTGGTAAGGATTCTATGACTGGTAAAAATACCACCAGATGTGCAATGCCTGGTTGGCACTCGGTGTACGCTAGTGAGTCTGAACTTGGATAGTTGAACTGCCTGGAGCGCCAAGGGCTAACCCTTTAAACAGTCAAATCTCTTAAAAATTGCTTTGCAGCAGATATTTGTACCTTTCTTCACCAGTGGAAACTGAGTATGATTTAACCTTCTCCTGGGGACTCGGTGTTGTCATTATGAACACCATCCGCCACTCAGAGAGGCCCTTGGGAGGATGGGTAGGACTGTTTGCCTCCATGATAAACGGCCCCAGAACAAACCTCATCACTTCTGTTGATGCATCTGCGAATAGTAGCTTTCTCTACAAATTTAATTGACTGCCTTCCTCTTCTGTAGTCTGGGAACAGAACCTCCAAGAATTCCGTGAGTAAAATGAGTTTCCAAATGCCTGAAGGGCTTCCTGTGGATAAACTATATGGGTTTGTGACAGCTCTTTCGGCTGGTTCGCATCTTGATTGCGTTCTTCCTTGTACCTGGATGCACTCTGGGCACAAATAGTATAAGTTACAAACTATCGTCCAACTAGAAGACTTGTGGACTCTTGCTCTGCTCTGAGACAGCTTGTCTGAGAGGCGTTGGGGCAGCTGAGGAGCAATGCTAACTCCTTGACTTTTTTTTTTAACCATGCTCATGTCAGGACTTGTTCTTTTGTGTCCATATGTGTTTGCACAACTGGGTATGGCTGGAGTAGAGCTAGATTCAGAAGTTACTGTAGTCTGATTGACTTGTCTGTGGCTGACACTAACTGCTGGGCTAAGGTTGTTTGGAAATTCCCAACTTGAAAATTCCTAAGCTACTGAACTTGTGCTCAAAATCAGAGGGTCACTCCATCTTCCATCAGCCTCTGGGAAGTTCTACGCTTCTGTCAATAAGAACCTGAGGCAATCATGGGTACCTGAAAGCTTGACTTGCAAACTTAGGTTAGATTAGAAATGGTGGTAACAGATCTTTGAATCCAGAGTCGCTGCCCTGGGCCTCCCAAAGCCAGGGTCCTTTGCTTTCCAGTTGCATCATTCACAATGCAGAGGAATGGTGTCTGGTTTTGAGATATTTCCTGCCAGAAAGTGCTATGATTCTCAGACATTGAGGCCTGGGTACACAGAAGTGCATGCATGCATGTGTTGCTCAAAGCACACACACGGGAATGCACACAGACCCTGGAAAAAATCTATCTGCCATGCACACAGTCCATGTATGCATACAATCTGGCTTCCTTTCTTTGCCTGAATAACTCCTCCTTATCTTCAAGCCCAGCTTAAGTTCCACTTCTTCTGAGAAGTCTTTCCCAATTTCTCTTATTTATGTTCTATTTCCCTGCCATGCACACCCACAACACTCTTTCCTTTTCTCATCTTAGCACTTAGCATGCTTTACTGTGATTGGATATTAATCGATGTATAGAGTCCCCCACCAGACCATAGCTCCCCAAGAAGAGATGCTTTCAATGATTTCATAACCATTGTAGCTTCGCATTGTCTAGTACACAATAGATGCTCAGTAAATATTGTTGAATGGAGAGTAGGAAAAGTCATACAAATCCAAACAAACCCAGAAAATCGCTCCCTGATACACAGCTTCAGAGACAGAAATGTACACACAAATAGGATATATGCACAGAGCAGTGAGTTTGTGCACTGTTACACACCCACACACTGCCACAGATCTGTGTGCACAAGGCAGGAACACACTCCCCCAGGCACAGAGAAGCAGGCAGAGAGAACAAGCCCACCTGGGTACTATTATACACATACCCACAAGCAAAACACACACACATACACACACAAACGTACACGCACTTCAAGGAAGATATTTTCCTTGCACAGTACTCACTACCCATGCATGCAAATTGGATTTTCAGAATGTTCTAATCCTTTGTTGACATTTATTAAGACAAAACAGAGGTGGGCAGACACAGGCTTTTGGCTGGGCAGATGCGTCTTTGCTGCGATGTAATGTCAGAAACTGTTGATGCAGAATTAATGCTCACTTTTACGAGTTTATCTTATGTCATAGAGTTGAAAAAAACCTCGGTGTAAATATTCATCATATGGCTTAATTGGTTTGATGTACCGTAGCAACAAGCACAGCGCCAGACGCTTGCTATGGAGGCCTCCGCGTTGTTTCAAAGTCTTTATTATTATGACAGCAAAGTCTTGTTCATTAAAGTTTCACAATCCATTTTCATTAGGTTGAAGCTGAGTCTGTAAATGAACAGTTGCTCTGAAAAATCAAGCCCTCACAGTTCTCGCTGGGGAGGCAGCGCGTCTGTATTAATTATCAGGACGCTGGTGTCGATCGGCGATGTTAATTGCACTGATGGCTCGTTATTTGGGGAATTGCCATGCATTTCATGCAGGGATAATAAAAATGAATTTTTAAACAAAGAGACTTAAAATAATATCAAATCTGCAGAGAATACCAACATCAAAGGCGTATCTCAAAGCTTTGAATTTTATCTTTGTGGTCCAAAATGTTAAAGAGGCGCCCGCAAATGCAGTTGGTTCCAGTTTGCAGTGAAGGAAAACAAAACAAGAGTTAATTAACTGTTATTACAAACCTTTTCAACTTTAATTTGACTTTCAAATATTAGCATTTATCTATGAACTGTGCTTCTGGGTTTGACAAATTAGTTTTCACAGAACAAGTTTAATTAGGCGTCATTGTGCTTTTATGTCAGTTTTCAGAGCTCCAGACAATGAATGGATTAACTTATTAAAAGTCATCTGTTTAAAAGACTTTGTCGAATGGCAAATGGGTGGGCAAAGTTGCTTGGCTCTGCAAGGAGATGGGGAAAATGATATTGCTGGTTGGATGTCAGGGGCTTGTGGATCAGATGCAAAGAGGCTTGGCGTGTCTCCCAGCTGAAGCCTGCTTTTTGGGTGGTGAAGGGTCTGTGTCATTACACCAACACCGTGCCTAGAACACTGAGTTGAGGAAGGCACCGTCTCTACAGTAGAGGAGACAAATGGCACAGAGTCTTTACCTCAGGATTCAGGGTCTGCTCACATGGCAATCTGCGCTGGGCTATTCATCGTATTCCATGATTCTCTGATTCAGAGGGCAGAAAACTTTTTCTATAAAAGACCGTACAGTCTATCACAACTGCTTAACTCTGCCATCATAATGTGAAAGCAGCCACAGACAATAGGTAAACAAATGAGGGAGGCTGTGTTCCAATAAAACTTTATTTACAAAAACAGGAGTCAGGGGCCGTGCTTGGCTCAGGGTCATGGTTTGCTGACCCCTGTTCTCGCTGAATGTCACGTGTTGAGCTGGTCGCACCAACTAGAATACATTCAACAAAAAGGAGTCTTTTCTCCACTAATTTTCTCCTAAGAAGGACCCATGACTTTTCATTCATCAAACAATTTCTGGTTTCATCTAAGGCACTAGGCATTGCTGGACAAATGGTGATACAAAGTTCATTTTTAAAAAAGTATCCTGACCTCAAGGAGGTCGCATTCTAATAGTGGAGCTCTTTCTTTGAAATCTGCTATCATAGTGCTAGGATTTATTTATTTTCACTTGTTGAATTAGGCTAGTCTGTTAGAGACTGGTTTTTTATGATGTTCGGCCCAGGATTAACCTGGAAATGCATCTATGGAAGGGAGTCATTTCTTATTATTCTCTTTGCAGCCCTTTCTCATCATCCTGCAAAGCAGACCATGGAAGAGGAAGACACGTAATTTGCTTAGAAACCAAGGAACAGTCATGAAGGTAAGTTTGATCAGTGTTAACAGGAATACTTATAAATAAGGTTGCATGTTGGACCAAGCGGAATCATCTGTTCATTCATTCGTCCAACAAATCTTGACTGAGGACCTACTATGGCCCAGGCTGTATGTGGAGCATGGGGGAAATGGAGAAAAATAAGGTAAGATTTCTGATGTTGGCGAACTCACGGGCCATAGAGGAGGCAAACCTATTAAAGGGCTATAATAGAGGATGTGCAAAATGCTAGGAGAGCACAGAAGAGAAGGAAGCCAATTGTACCTACCTGTCAGGAAAGCCTGCAAACAAGTGATTTTAAGACGAGTTTTGAAGAACAAGTAGGTGTTTTCCAGGCAGACAAGAGACAGTAATAGGCACATCCAGTCGAGGGAACAGCATGTGCGATTCTCTAGTTATGGAAGATCACTTTTGATGTGACCGAAGTGCGGGCCTTGTCGGGGAGTGTGAGGGAAGGCGTGCATTTGTGCCTTTCACACACACTTATGTCGGGCTTCACACTTGCTGTTTGCGCTCCAGAAACGATCTCCCCACAGATATGCACATGGCTTGCTCCCTTCATTCCTGTAGCTCTCTCCCCAAATAGCAGCTGCGCAGAGAGGCCTTCCCTGAGCACTATATTTGAAACAGCAGCCCCTACTCTGTCTCACTGTCCCTTTGCTAGGCTTTCATTCTTCTCGGCACGTGTACCATGTGGCAGATTATGTGTTTAATTTGTACTTCCTTTGTGTTTCCCAAATAAAACATAAGTTCCATGAAAGCAGGGGCTTAGTCTATTGTGATTTCTCTAGTTTACCCAGCACCTGGCACAGCATCTGCACAGAAGAGGCGCTCAGTAACTCATCAGATACCTCTTGCCAGGCACTGGGAAAGAGAGTAATGCTTGCCCTGGAGATGCTCACCACCCGGTCCATTTGCAGAGTGAGTGATCACAACAGAGCATGCTAAAAGCTAGAACAGACAGTGGCATTGAATGCCAAGTTAGGGAGGTTGGATGTTAGTCCGTGGGTGATGGGGTTGCCATGGAGGCCTCCTAGATAGGGGAGGGGCAGGACTGGATTTAAGCATTAGTGTCTGTGTTTATTTCTGCAAGAACCATAAGGGGCCAACAGAAAGTGTTCCTGCCCAGGTGGGGATCTGAGTGGCTCTCCTCTTCCCAATGTGGCCTGTTAGAGCAGAGCATGCTGTAGCCTTGAGGATTGACCTGGAAACTCTAAGGATGCTCATTGCTGCAACCCCAGGACTCCTCACACAGGCCCTGGGGGGTGAAGGCTCAGGGCTAGGACTAGGGTGAGGCAAGGGAGGCAAGCAGGGTATGTTATGGAAGAAGGCACTTTCCCTCAGGTGCCAGGCCTGCACCTGTGTGAACCTGAGATGAAGCGCCTCCTTAAATGTGTGTTCTAAGCTCCTTGCCTGCCTCACCCCAGTCCCAGCCCCGGAGAGGCGGCTGGTCCAGAAGGCACATGGACTAAGTGGAACGACCTTTTGACTCCTGTTCTGAACGGAGTGACGGAGGTGTGGAAGGGGATCTGGACTCACCTGAGTTCAAAGCATGGAAGGAATAGTAGGCCTAGAAGGTAGGGGTCTTAAGAAAAGACAGGGAAAGGAGGTAGATTCTAGGGGTCCTGGTTCCAGCCTCAGGGCCAATGCTCTTCCCCCATCTCTGGCTTCTACTTCTCCAACTCAAGCCTTCTGGACTCAGTGACCCCTGTGTCCCCTTATAGATTCAGCCTACCCACGTGACCAGTGGGTACACAGGGCAGGCAGGACTGAAACTGCTTTGGTTCATTCTGCCCATGCTGGACACCGTGAGCTTCTGAGGGCTGGACACAATGTCCCTCCTGGAGTTGTCTGCCAAGCTCCTACCGTCTCCTCCTCTCAGTCCCCCTGCCCTGGAGTTCCCTACGCTCAGGACTTGGCTCTGGTTTAGCTGGAGGGCCACCCTTGGCTCCCTTGGGCAGGGCTGTCATTCTTGGATTGTCCCTGCTGTGGATGATTGCCCATCTGCCTGGCCCTGTAGGCTGGATTCCCCTCCCTGCGGTTGCATGTCCCTGTGGGAGCTATCCTACTTGTAGGTTCCTCTAATATCTGGAGACTTCTGAGTCTCTCCTGCCTCAGAGGCCAGGCCCTGGATGTGTCCAAGATCAACCCACAATTCCTGCAGACCTTGCCAGCCCTGGGAGGATGCTGTTAGTCTTCTACTTTGGTGTTCTACTCCAGGCATGAGGATTATAGTCTGGCTATAACACAACAGGCAAAAGGAAACATCAGACCGTATCTTGTGGATAAAATGGAGATAAGTAAACAAAACCATAGTTAGGAAGTCACTAACAGTGCTCGAGGTGAGCGGGACAGCCTTCCTTCAGGCTCCCAATATTTAAGACTGCTTTAGATACATCCCCTATCACCACTAGCCAAGAGGTGCCTCAGTGGGAAGAAAAACAAAATTATTTCATTTTATCCATATGGCAATATTTTGAGGACGGATTTATTATTCCCATTTCACAGATGTGGAAACTGAAGTTTGAAGAGGTGAAATGACATAGATCAAAGAGCTGGTAAGCTGTCAGTCTGACACCAAGACCATGCTCTCTCATGGCTTCCCACATCAACCACCCCCTGGAACCCATGCCAGGGGGATTCGAGCCCAGCGCTCTCTAGGGGAGCTAAGCTCAGGGGCACCCTCTTCTCGTTACCTTGTCACTCCCAGGAAAGGCACTGATGGCTTGGTGCACACATGCAAATGACATCCAGCTTCCCACTGCCGGAGCCCTGAGCACAGCACTTGTTGTTCATTTCTATAAATGTTAACGTATCAGGACGTATTTTGACACGCTACTAAGATAAGTGCTAGAGCTGACAATAATAATGTATAATTTATGTCTCTCATATTACCTTCCTATCGCTGTGCTTACATTATTACATAAATTAGTTTAATGTATCTGACATTCATCAGATAATTTAAGCATTTGTTCTTTTGTCTCTGTCTCTTGCTTGCAGGCTTCTAGGCTGGAGATCACGGCACCATTTGGGCGCTGATTTTCAGGAATGCTGGGAAAGGTATGGAAGCCTTTCCTGAGACGCATAGAGGATATTTACTTCTGTGGAGCTAGTGGGCCATAAGATGCACATGGCCCTGGAAGAATCACTCACCTGTGAGGCAAACTGCAAAAGTGGTCATGGATTCTTCCCATCCTAGTACGTACACCCCTATGCGGTGCGATGTTGGAGCTTCTCTCATCCAGAGGCCAAGTCTATTTCGCTACCTTTTGAAGCTGGGATTGGCCACATGTCTTGCTTTGGCCAGAGGGACAGTAGCAAATGTGTGCCAAGTGACTTGCCCTCTTGCTACTTTTGGAAATCTGCGCTTATCATCATGTGAGCAAGCCTCAAATAGCCTGCTGGATGATGCAAGCCATGGCCTAGTTACCTCCTTTGCCCCTGCTGACACTCAGCCATTTGCCCACATGTAAGTGAGGCCTTTCACTGCTAGCTGACTCCAGCCACATGGATGAGCCCAGCAGAGGCTGGCAGAAGAACCATCCAGCAGGTCCCAGCCCAATTGCTGATGCACAGAATTCTGAGCTAAATGCACGGTAGTTATTTTAAGTCAATAAGTTTGGAGTGATTTGTTACACAACAAAAAATGACAGCTATAAGGCTGAGGCTTATTAGTAGGGGAATCCTACTTACAGTTCTTAGAGAGAAGGGGATATTTCTTGACTTCCTGCTATACCTCCAGACTGGGCCAGGCACTTACACATATATTGTCTGCTTTGGTCCTCACACTGGGCACATTATTTTCTTTGTGAAATTGACACTATTTTTGTCCTCATCTTACCGTCAAGGAGAGTTGAGATTCAGAAAATTTAGGTTACTTCTCCAAGATCAGAAAGCTAGCGATGAATAAAGTCAGGATTCCAACTCAGATCTGTCTGAAGATCCAAACTCTGACTACTTGTTGGAATCTTTAAAAGGACGAGAAAAATTTGAAGTGATGAACTCTGAGTTTGCATTTCTCCCCAGTGAAGGACATTCGTAAAACAACTCCAAGTGTTTGATATGATGATAGTCCAACATGAGTACAGTGCCATTTGCAAGGCTTTTTTTCACTTATATTATCTCATTAATTAATTAACCCAGCTGTATGGAGTCTGTGTTGATGCCCCCTTTTCTACATGAGGCAAGTAGATTCAGAGAGGTTAAGGAATTTACCCAAAGTAAGTAGGCGAGCCAGAACTTGAGCTCATAATTCCTGAATCCAAACCACAGGCCTGCTCCCTGGGCCAGGCCATCTTCCTCTCCAGTTTTCTGAGTGGGACCTCAGGCTGCATGCTTTCACCCCTGATTATCTCATGATTGACAGAGATGAAGACAACAGATTCAGAGATACTGCCCTGGTGCAGGGTCAGCACTAGGCCCTGGCAGGTTGCAGAGACAAACATGGCTTAGACCCTGCCCTCACAGAGCTCGCTTTCTGGCTGGAAGGCGGCGCTCGCCAGGATATAACGCCTGGGTCCATACGGTGGTGTGTGTGGCGGAGTGTTGTCATGTGATCCGGTGTATCAACACCTTCTTTTCAAGTGAGGCTAACACTTGTCCACTTCAATAAATCAACATGTCCATTTTCACAATCAAAGCCAATGACCCGCGGGGTGCCCCATGGGACCCCTCCAAAGTGCATCACTCTGCTTTCATGTTCACAAGCATTAAGAAGCAGTCAGAGATTTAAAACTGCAATGTCCAGGATTGGCAAAGATCAGAAGAAGCTGATAGAGCTGTAAATTGATGCAAATTTTTCTGAAGGGCTGTTTGGATTGGGTAACATTTGACCCTCAAATTCTAGGAGAATGTTCTAGGAAAATTACCTACCACAAAGATAAGCAAAGATTTAGTCATAATATTTTTTATGATGATGACATTTAAGTGAAAAAAACCTAAATGTTCAATAAAGGTATTGGTTAAATAAAATATGATCTATCCACACAATGTGCTGTTAACCAGTGAGTTAAAATGATAGAGTAGATTAATAACACGAGATCATGAAAAGACAAGGAAGATTATAAAAATAGTATTGTAGTAGGAATTCACATAAACAAAGTATGTACAGAAAAATTCTGGAAAGTTATGCGCTAAAGTATTAACAACGGCTATTTCTGGTGGAAGTTAGGAGTATTTCTTATTTTCTTCTGTATGTTTATTAATATTTTTTTCCATTTTCCTTCTTAGTGGTGTAATGCTTTTGTGGTAAAAAATAAAAGAGAATAAAAATCCTAATAAACAGCACTCAGCAGTTTAAATAAAATTTTCATAATGTCTGTTTAATAAAACCTGGAAATCTGGATGATACCTATGCTCTAGTTTTAAATTTGATTGAAAAGTAGGTGCAGAATTTAAGAAGTGAGGGATGGGAGAAATGCTGTCAAGATTTGGGTATTAATATCCCGTTCTTTCTGCACACACCCCAAAGCTATCTGAGTTTCTTACTCATAGGGCTCGTGTTGTTTCTTTTTTTTTTTTTGAGGAAGATTAGCCCTGAGCTAACTACTGCCAGTCCTCCTATTTTTGCTGAGGAAGCCTGGCCCTGAGCTAACATCCATGCCCATCTTCCTCTACTTTATATGTGGGACGCCTACCGCAGCACGGCGTGCCAAGGAGTGCCATGTCCGCACCTGGGATCCGGACCAGCAAACCCCCGGCCGCCGAGAAGTGGAACGTGCGAACTTAACCGTTGCGCCACCCGGACGGCCCCTTGTGTTGTTTCTTATTTTGGTTCTAAACAGATCTGATCATTATTTAGTACAAAGAAAAGAGGCTTTGGTGTCAGATATGGGCTCAAATCCTACCCTCCTACTATCTGAGTGATATTGAGCAAGTCACATAACTTCTCTGATGGTCCTTTTCTTTATCTGTAAAGTGTGAATATACAACCTAGCTTGCAGCAGTGTTGCGAGAGTTAGACACACTATGTGTGAAGAGCCACACATAGTACCCGACATGCAGTAGGTACTCAATAAATTGTTGTTATTACATTGTTATTGTTTCGGTATTGCTATTATCACATAAAGGAACCAGAGAGTATGGATACTATGCCCGTTTTTTCTGGTGGGCAGGTTGAATCAGCAATAGAAACGGACTTTTGCAGGGACCCGAGACAGTAAGGGAAGGCTGGTTGGCTACTGAGTCCAGGACTTAGCTCGTCCTTGGCAGTGGCTTTTTAAACAGACTTCTACACATCTCCCAGGGCTCAACCCAAAGCATCGCCACTCCTGGGAAAAAGCATATTTCCTTTTACAGATAGTTCAGGATTATTATCTTGCATGTGTGGGAGGGGGCATCATTTGCCCCTATTATAAATGTGACTTAGCCCAGAGTGGGACCTGGTGGCCCACTCTGCATGCCTGTGTTGATGGCAGATGTCGGTAATTGATCATGACGCCCTGTCCTACCCAGACCAGGCACTGTCTTGGGGCGTCTTCTCAAAACCGTCTCACGCAGCTCTTGCCAATTAATCAAAAGTTGAAAATAGAATGAAACCCATTTGCCTCTTTTGGATGAGAGCTGGGTTGGGGGCAGGGTTGAGAGTTCATCTATTTCAACCTCCTAATTTACTTCTGGAGATTAGAAGAAGATTTTCCTCTTCTTCATGATTCAATGAAGGCCTAGGAACTGATCTGGACTGGTGATAGCTTTCTTTTCATGAATCAGTATCTCTACAAAGAGCATTTTGTGTATGATTATTCAGAAGTTGCACTCAGACCTGGCTAGAAGGGGTGCTGGGGCAGATTGGCCGTGTCCCCCGAGGGTTGGAGGGGTCACTGCAGCAGTAAGTGTGCCAGGTGTTTGCCATTCCTGGATTGGATGATTTCTAGGAGCGATGAATGTTGACTCTTCTGAGAAACTGAGGCCCCCAGGGGAAGTGACTGGTTCAAAGGAGTTTGTGGCAAAGTCAGGACTGTGGCCTGAGGCTCAGCTCCCTGTTGGGACTTGTTCCACAAGGACTCAAATCCGAAGTCAAGTTTCTGGGTGGCATGAGTATTCCTCAGGAGGAAATACAAGTTCTCGGTGGATGGGCAATGGCAGTCCTTCCTTCCCTGGGACTGAGCTGGGCTGCCCCGGGGGCACTGTCCACCCTACCTGATAGGCCTGACGAGAGCACAGGGCTCTAGAGCTGGGGGCCAGTCTGCCCCTCCAGGCTGCAGGGGCTTCTCACTGGGTTCTTCCTAAAAGGCTTGGGGAAGTGATTAGATTCCAAAACCTTTCCCCTGGGGTGGAGTTGGGGGTCTGAGGCATTTCCCAGAGTGGGGCTTCGCTAGGCAGGGGGCTCAGCTAAGAGCTACAGGGAAGCAGCAGGGGCTCCTTAAATATGCAGAGGGAGCAGCTGTCTTTGATCTCTCCAGCGGCAGAAGCAGCCACTTCCCGCTGAGCTGGAGTGTGCATGTGTGCTTGAGGGTGGCGTGTGTGTGGGGGTTAACATGTAAATGAGGACAGACTGGACCCCAACATGTGCAGGGTGCATGTATGTGTGAACACACAGGCACCGCTGCAGGTTCATAGGTGTGCATATGCATGCATATGTGTGTCCATATCCATGAGTGTGTGTGTACATCATGTGGTTTTTTTTGGGCTGAGCACATGTCTGCAATTAGTTCGTCTGAGATATCTCTATAGCATAGTGGTATTATCGGGCCAGCAATCCCCGTTTGGTGCATCTTATTCACAGCATTACTGCTGGAGCCAATAGTAGCACAACCTGGTCCTGCTTCTTGGCCCAATTTAATTTGTCAAGGGGTGAGCCAATTCTAGTTCCCACTCACCTGATCACAGATGGTCAGGAGACGGTGTAGTAGATTGGATTACTATTCAAAGCTTTCATTGTCTCTTTTCCCCCAATGATGTTAGGAATGGCTGAATAACTTCCTTTGGCCAATGGAATGAGAGCCCAGGTGACACATGCCACACTTGAGCAGAATTCCTAAGAGCTCTGGCATGACTTGCCATCTCTTCTCTTTTCCCTCTGTCATGAGACTTGCAATATTCAGATAAAGTCTATTTCATCATCCTGGGTCCCAGAAAGGACATGTCATGGACCAGAACCAGCCCATGATACACGTGTAACACAAATAAGAAATAAACCTTGTGGGATTAAACCATGGAGATTTTAGGGTGTTTTTTGTTGTTGTTACCGTAGCATAACCTGTCCTAAGCTGACTAAAACAAATGGGCACTGGGATCAATTGTCCTGTCCCTTGGACTTTTGGTCTTGGAGCCCGAAAGCACTTGTAGTAATTTCTATCTACCATGGTCTATGGTTACAGACCAGGAAATGTGTGTCCATGTCTCCCATACATAAAAGTCATATTTCCCACATTTGGCCACACATATGTTTTTTGTGTGAAGCCAGCACAGAGAGAAATAGAGACCAAAGTGGATTATGAAATTGATCGAGTCCAAGGTTCTGAGTTCAGTTGTTCCTGAGACCCAGCTGCATCCTTGCTCTGCAATCAGCTTCATTGTCCCACCTCAACCTGATTCTAGAAGCAATAAATTCTCCTTGTAATTAAAGTCAATGTGAGTTGGGTTTTCTGTCAGTTGCACCAAGACTGTAATGTAAGATGTACAATTTTGTGTGACTATGTACATGCGTACATGACACTGCTCTGTGTTTGCGTAGATATTCATGTATGTGCTGACATTTGTGGAATACGTGTCTTTGTGTATCCTTGTGTATCTATGTGTGTCCTGGTAATCATACGCAGCCACATAGGTATGTTTAGGGTATACAAATCTGTGTGTGGAATTGCCTGGCATATAGTAACTGTTCAATAAATATTTTCAGAATGAGTATACTGCACTACAACAGAATGCGTGCATGTCTGTTGTACAGCCAGTGACCCAGTGACTTAGGAAGAATGGTGTGAAGAGGAGGGGTTGGTTCTGCATGGCACTGTCCTGCTGGGACATCTCTTGGCTGTAACTGGACTGCAGGTGGGGACTACTCTCATACTTCCATTCCTCCTAAAGCATTTACACGTTGGCATCTCAGGTTGTGTCTTGGGCTTCTACATGGCCAGGCTTCATTCTACCTTGATCCCTTGACATGAAAAAAACCCAGCTCACGCCCAACCAGCCAGTCTCTGGTGGTGCTGGGACAGCCACTATGGAGGCCCAGGAAAGGCGGGGGTTTCAGAAGACATTTCTGTAAGAATCACTTAGGTCCAGAGTCAGGATGGCCCAGGTCACTCCCAGCTGTCTGCCGGAGCCCCAGGTCAGGTGTTCATGGTAACGGGAGTTTTACTCCATAGACTTTCTGCATTTGACTTTGGCAGTTTTATGATTAGGTGGTTTGACAGAAACTTGGGACTTGATTTTTGCTATTTGCACTTTATTGTCATGTGTTAGGAAAGTATTTTGAATTGGTGAGGTGGAAAGATTGAAGAGACAGCAGTGAAGGGCAGTGGAGGTGAGATGGCAAAATTGCTACACAGAAGGGAAGCATCCCACTCGGGGCTTCCTGAGTGAGAACAGGGCTCCTGAGTGTGAAGGGACTTAAAGATCAGTCCAACCCCACCCCACGCTCAAATTCCCTCCATCAATATTAATTGTAATGACAATGACTATAATCCTAGCTACTATGTTGAGCTCCTACCGGCCTCACAGGAAGTCGTTCTGATAGGCTTGATAGCTTGCAGGGAATAGAGACTCTTCCAAGATAGCTCACGTCTCCCCTCCCCTCCCCTCCCTTCTCCTCCTCTCCTCTCCTCTCTTCTCCTCCACCTCCTTCCCTTTTCCTTCCTTCTTTTGCTCCCTTTTCTCTCTCCCTCCCCTTCCTCCCTCCCTCTCTAGTGTTAACCATAAAGAACTCTCCATTATTACTGACCCTCAACCAGAGTCTTTTGTTCTGTGTTAGCCTCATGGGTCAATACAAAACAAACCCAAAACTGCTTCTGTGAGACCACCCTGCAGAGTTGTGAAATCAGAGGTTGTTGCCCCCAGAGTGGCATCTTCTCCAGACCTTTTAGCTTCAATTCTTCCTCCTCTGACCTCATTCCAAGCCCCCTCCCCATCTTGTCTTCCTCAGACAAATCAAGCTGGTCAATTTCTCTCTTCAAGTATGGCTTTCTTGACCCTTTCCTTCCTAGCTGGGTGTGAGGAGAGCTCAGCAGCAGTTCAGAGTTGAAAATGTATTTCAAGAGAGACTTGTTATGCCCCAGTTGTGTTCTTGAAGCACCTCTACACCCAGTGGGACCTTTGTGAAGAAGAGTCCCTGAAGTCACTGGGGACCTCGAATCCAGTCAAGATGATCAGTTATCATCAGTCCTGGAAGGTTCAATGCAGTTCAATTCAATTCATTTGGCAAACATTTAAAGCATGGGTTTTGGAGTCAAGACAACCTAGGTTTGGACTCTGGGTCTATTGTTTCTTAGTTGTGTGATTTAGTATCAAATGATCGCTCTGAGCTTCAGTTTTTCTCATCTGATTTACAAAGGGCAGCCATACTTGAATCATGGGTTTTCCATGAGGATGGAATTAAACTACATATATGAAACACTTGGAACAGAGCTTCATCTAATAAACCAACCACTCATTCATTCATTGTTTCATTCATTCTACGTGCTAAGAGCTTTGGAGATTCACTGGGAACATACAAGCTCTTTGCTGTCACAGAGTTTAGAGTGGCATGTGCTTGTCACATACTCAGCAAATACTGCCCTGTTGACCTCCCACATGAGTGTGGATGCACAGGAAACAGTGGTGGACAACTAGGTGTGGGTAGAGATACAAAAATGAATAGAGCAAGGCTGCTTGTCTCAAGGAACTGAGGTTGCAGGAGCAGTACTTTGCCATGAAGGGGTTGGGGAGGGGTTGACCAAAGTTTTTAAGCTCGACTTTAAATTTGACACTAAGTCCTATAAAGACAATTAAAAACTTGACTTTCTTGGTGACTGGGATGCTGACAGAAGACAAGGGTCTGCACAGGGTGAGAGGCAGGCTATAATCATAAAAGTCCAATTTCTTAGAATGTCCAGTAAAGAGAGAGGACCCGAATCAGGAAGAATGGATAGCTCCAGTCAGCTCAGACTGGTTCTAAAGGGATGCATGGGGAGGTGAGGTGCATCAGCTCTATTCCTGAGGATCTAACATTCATGCATTTATTTATTCATAAACATTTGTTGAGAGTCTGCCATGTGCCAGGTATAATCAACGTGCTGATATAGATCCTTACCTTTGTGTTTTCACAATATAATGGGAGGAAATTTGACACTACAGCCCAGTATAATGAATGCCAAGACGGGGGAGGGGTGTTACAGGAGTTCCCTATGTTATAGGGGTGTAGGGATGGACTATCCTTTTCCAGTCAGAGCAGTAGTTCTCAACTGGGGGTAGTTTTGTCCCCAGGGGACATTTGGCAATGTTTGGAGACATATTTGGTGGTCACAATTGGAGTGGAGGTTTGCTGCTGAAATCTAGAAGGTAGAGGCTGGGGATGCTACCAAAGGTCTTTAATGTACAGGACAGCCCCACACAACAACAAAGAATTATGTGGCTCAACGCATTAATAGTGCTACTGTTGAGATCTAGTGCTACTGATCTAGAGGGGTCATATAAAGCTTCTGAAAAGAAGAGATACTGAATGGGGTCCATAAGGATAAAAATTTAACTGAATAAAGAACAGGTCTGGTGCAGACTTTCCAGCAAGAAGGATAGCATTTTCAAACACTTGGAAATGGAGAGAGCACAAGGAAGAAAAGGAAGAGCCGGGGGAGGGAGGGCAGAAAGAAAGAGAGAGGGGGAGGGAAAAGGCTAGTATTGTTCTGGGAATAGTTTGCTGTGGTTGGAACATAAGGCATCAGACAGGAAATGATGAGAGCGGAGGACAAATAAAGAGTAATATATGGTCAGAGAGGAATATTTTGTCCTTCAAGTAAAAAAGAAGGCCGTGGTGTGTGGTTTAGACTCTCATACAATAACATTTTTAGGACATTTCTATTGCTTGTGGAATGGATGATGTGTCATTGGGATATTTGGAAGTCATATCCTCAAGAGTCATAGCCCATAAGTGGAACCCTACAGGGCATGAAGGAAAACTTGGTATAAATACCCGTGGCACTAGGCACAACTTTTCCCAAGACTATAGGCTGGACATTGTCTGGAGACCTGAGAATTTCTCTAGGGTAATATTGAATTTCATTCCCTCAACAAGAGTCGCTGGGAGATCCCTCCCTTGTTTAGCGGCCATGGACCAGGGCCTTCTGGGAATGCTTAAAGATGGATCCGGAAGCAGCCAGTTCTCAGAAGAAACCTGAGGAGTGTAGGCAGCTCAGATAATGGGGACTTATCTGGACCCCAAGAGTTGGATGGGTCTAGGGAGCACTTTGCTGAAGATGCCGGTCTGGCATGAAGGGGCTCAGTAGGAAGGGGATCCCAGGTGCTCTCACTGAGTTGGATGTGACAATCCAGGACGGAAGCCTCCAGATCTCTCGGGAGAAGCCTGCTATCTGGGGCTGCAGAGGCAGCAGATCAAAGAGAATAGAATGACAAGGGGTCAAACCACTCCTCTTTCTGTGTTCCCTCTCATTCTGTTTCCTTTCTGTTTCTGACTTTGACCTTTAGTCCTTGTCTTTTTCTCCCTTCTCACTGCCCTGATCCTCTTACTTTCTTGAAAGTGAATTGAAGCCAGGTCATGAAGGCCAAGATAAAGAATTGGATTTCATGCTAAATTTATTCATTAGTACACTCAGCAAACATCTTTCAGTTTTTAGTTCCTAGCTCAGTGAGTAACGCATATTAAGCGTTCAAGAAGTATTTGTTAAATGAATGTATGGATAAATGAATTTAAGTCTTAGTTTAAATGTCATCTCCTTGGAGAAGCCTTCTTGTAACCAACTTATGGACAACAGCCCTCCATTCCATGTTGAGCCCTACACCACTGCTTCATTTCATTTCCTTCACAATACTTACGAGTATCTGAAATTATGTTAAAATATGTTTTTGTTGGTATATTGTGGTCCGTATCCCTTACTAGAGTAGAAGCTCTGGGAAATCAGGGAATTCGTCTGGTTCACCTGGTCTTCCCAGTGCCTGGGAGGATGTCAAGTACACAGTAGGCACTCTCAAATATTTACTAAATAGAGAGGTTTACTGGTCGACTTCTCTGGGTCAGGTGGTATGTTAGCACTGGGGATTCAGCGATGAATAAGACATGGTCCTCAGCCAGAAGACTCTCCTCTGTGGGAAGGAAAAGTCCTGGTAATTTCTGGAAGTGTATATGATTGGAGCTTTACTTAAAGTTGACTAATTTGCCAAGATGGAGAGATCACTAGAGCAACTAACCACCAGTTGCTATAATGAGCAACCCCAAAAGATCAGTGACATAAACCAATAAAATTCTATTTTTCTCTCTTCATAGTTCAGTGAGGTCAGGCAGCTCTTTGCCGAATGTTGACTCCGTAACCTGGGCTCTTCCATTTTGTGATCCCATTTTCCATATCAATATATGATCACTGTGAAATGAGAGGAGAGTGAAAGATCACAGGTGGGGGATTTTTATGGGCCACACTGGAAGTAGCATGCATGATGTCAGTCTACATTTTATTGGTCAGAATCCAGTCCGGTCCCAGCTAACTGCAAAAGGGCAGAGAATGCTATCCATCTGTGTGCCCAGAAGGAAAAGGAAATGAATTTGGAGATCATACAGCTTTTTGCTTTCACCATAGATGGCATGGAAAGGAGAGGTCATGTTCTAAGACAGGGAGACCACTTAGAAGAATTCATGAGACACAGTACCAAGGTAATAGCAATGGCCACAGGGTTGTAAGAGAATTGGACCAGACTGTTACCAACTCAGAAATTAGTCACGTAATAATGCACTAGTTCGATGAGTCCTTTAACCAACTTAGCATGAAACTTGCATCAGAGATGCCTCCTGACTCTGCTCTTGCTTCATCATTAGAAGTTATTCTGAGGATGACTTTGTCTCTGCTGTTCTGTGAGTTTTGCTATTGATGCAAAGTGACAAGGTTCTGTCTTGCTGAAGGGATGGTTGGAGCATGGACAAAGCATGAGAATTTGGGCCGCAAAGACTGCTTAGATCTTTTATGTGGTACTCCCATTCTTTAGATTTCATATCAAGTCCTCCCCAAGATGAGAGATTACCCAGTATGTACCGAATTCTGTGCCAGATGCTCTGCGGATATGACAGGGGCAGGAGATGAGCCCTGCTTTCAAGCGACTTAAATTTTTCTTCAGGGAGCTTCAAGTAACTCATGTTTGCAATTGTGGACCTCAAAGGCATCAAACTCTTGAGATGCAGGTGTTAAGTATTGTGTGGGTTCCCAACAAGGTGAGATAAGCATAGGCAGGTGTTGATGGAAATATTTCTGAGGGAGGTGGCACTTGAGCTGGGTCTCCCAGAGTTCCCTCAAAAGCTGTCATTCACTTGCACATTCCAAGTGCTAACAGCATGATGTTGGAGTCAGATAGGCCCTTACTAACTCCGTGATATTGAGTAAGGGTAGGTAAATGAGATACCATAAATGCAGAGAGGGTGGCACAGAGCAAATGCTCAATAAGAGTAGATGTTAGATTATAAGAGAAGGATAAACGTGTATTCCCTGAAGCCAGATTTCTTGGGTGAATATCCGCTCAGTCCTTTACTCTCTGTGTGATCTTGGACAAGTCATTGAACTTCCCTGTTCCTCAATTTCTTCATCTGTGAGACAGGAATCATGATACTGCCTACCTTGTAGAGTAACAGTGAGTGGTAAATCCAGTAACTGTATAAAGAGCATGGAACGGCGCTATGGAAGTTGTACTATTATTCTCACTCTTAGAAAAGTCGTCATCTCGCCTCAGCATGTGATCACCTCCACACTGAGAAACAGCGGCCTTTCCTTCCTTGGAGATCCACAGAAGAATTCAGACACAGGCAGTGTGTTTTACTCTGTGTGTGTGTGTGTGTGTGAATGTGTTTGTGTGTGTGTGTCAACACCCACATGTGCGTGATAAGAAGTGATGGCCTGAACGATGGCACCTTTCTCACATTGTGACATTGACACATGCATTTTCAATTAAATTGAGTTCCCATTTCACTCTACTCATTTGGCAGCAACCACAAGTTCACGGGAAAATATGAATAGACAAGGGGAAGGTGCACAAACGGGGGTGGGGGTGGGAAAGTCAGAGAATCAATTTACAGTTTGTCAAGACGAAAGTATTAATGCCTCCCTTTTATTAAAAAAAACAACTAATACACTGGGTCCTTGTCTGTCATGGATCATAGCAGCTATAGCAATCACTATTGAATACTCACTATGTGTTGGGCATGTTGCTAAGCGCTTTATAAATGCATTATCTCATTTAACCTTCATAATACCCTAGTGGGTATTTCAGTGGTTGGTACCATTGGAAAGGGCTTTAAGAAATTAACTGGCCTGAGGTCACACGGTTGGTATATAATGCAGCCAAGACTAGAACACAGCTTTTCTGACTCCAAAAGGTCATGGTCTTACCTGGGGCTGATGACAAGCCAGACATGCCAGGATGGCAGGACAGGAAGTTTGTAGCCATGTCCTTTCTGATGGGTGGGGCCCCTGCCGATCTGCTGTCAAAGATTTCTTCTCTCACTGCTCTCTCAACTGAGAGGCATTGTTACAGTGAGAAGCAGAAGAAAAAATGACACAAACACAAACGTGGAATATCTTCTCAGAACCTATGACACCTTGATTTGAAATAAAGGGAAATAAAACTAAGCTTTAAAATGCACAAGATCTTAGACTAAAGTGGTCATCCCGTGTGTTTGCAACACGTAATCAGCATGGCAGAAAGGAGAACCCCTGTGATGGGAGGCCGAGACCTGGCTAATTACAAACACGCCTCCCTCCCCCCAGGAGAAAGAGGCTATTGACAAAAAATCGAGAAATGCAAATAAATAAATAAATAAAAACACGAGCGAGAGAAAAATCACCCACAATTGTCAAATTCTTATCTCCTAGAGAAAACCTCTGAGAACTACTGTTGCCACTTTGGTGCGCTGTGCACATGTGTGTAATTTTAGAAGTATATTTATGTATTACTCCAGCTGTAGGCAGAGGGGGTCGATCTTAGAGGTCCCTTCCCTCGGAAAGCATTCCGACAATAATTCCATAATTGCCGCCAGGATGTCCAACGGGAGAAGCTGGGGATGTGCCACTTTTGACTGGCTAGCTGGGCTCTCGTTCATCCCTAGCAAAAAATTGTCTAAGGGGAAAATTTCTTAGTGTGTAAAACTGAAAAGCAGAACTCAGTACAGTACATATATAATCCTAACAATGCTGTATGAAAATGCAGTAAAAATAGAGTCAATTATACACTGTCAAAGCTTTTCTCTAAACAGCTGCCTAACAGAATATGACAATTTTTCCTACAATGTAGTAAAAAATTAAAAAAAAGTTCTCTCACAGTGCCAACTACACTGGGCCGAATTCATTAACACTTTATTACCTTAAATTCCATTGTAAGAGAAAAATAATATAACGCAACTTGTCACTTTTTTCTTTTCCTGGTTTTGTTACTGTGACACATTAAGATCTGGGCGCCTGCTAGCGTGTTGTGATCTACATTTAATGATCTTAACAGGGACCTAGTAAGACATTGTTCGTTTCTCTTGCGTTATCCCTGAGCGGGGTGTTACACGAACAGTGAGACCCAATTATATCATAGTGTAATTTACAAAGGAGAAAAAAAAGTTCTTTTCATGGCGTGTTCCCCAAGGAGACTAGGCGTATTGTAGCAGTTTCTTGGCTCTGCTTTGCAACAATATAATTAGCTATAATCTGAGCATTTGCATACAGTACGTAGAGCAGAAGCAATTCTCCGCTTGCTGGGTTAGGATGTAAAACGGTCTTTTATAAGACAGCGACTCTGATACACCTAATTTTACTTAGCACATTTGCATGTATGTTGTGGCTGATCATCACAAATGGAAATTGTCACTCTCAATATGGAAGAAAAATGAGGAAACGCATCATAATGAAAGGTAATTTTTTTAACCAAGAGATTTTAATCAAGGGCCTACTGTGGACTCGGAACTGGGACAGAATCCTTATGCCTTTGAGATAAAAGTCTCGACGTGACTTTTGTCCAAACTGTGTATGGATTTGCACCTAGGCTTACATTTCATGCACCGTGTAACTGGTACTTGGGAATGTCAAGTCCAGCACAGCACCATGATGTCCAGAACCTCCACTCTAAGCACAGGGCTTTGCTTCCTTAAACAAGTAACACTAGTTTGTGGGATTGGAGAAGAGAATGGAGAGTTTATTAGTTTGCTAACCCTTTTTTGTAAACTGTTCATCTTCTCTCTCTCTCTCGCACCCTTAACCACCAAACTTGGTCATTGATCATAGGTCCATAAACTGGCACGTTAATTGATTTTACCTCAGGAAGTGTGTGTGTATGGTTCCAAAGTTTAAGACAAAAATCTCAAAGTCAAAATTACCCTTGAAAATCCAATAGAATCACACTCAAGAAAGTTGAGAAGCTCCTTATGAGATGCCAATGGGGACGGAGCCAATTCAGAATAGTAGATTCAGGGCAATTGCCCATTTCAGGCTCCCTCCAGGGCACACCCTAATTGTGGGTGGAATAGCCTCACGTTGAAGTAATTATCTTTCAGTATCCCCATCTCCCCCTTTTCTTGTCCTCTCCACTCCATCTGAACAGAAGGATTTAGCCAGCAATAAGTATGACCCTCATTCACTCACAATAGAATGTAAGTTCCACTGGAATGTTGGTCTTGTTCACCTTTGTTTCAGCACCAGCATAGTTGCTGACACATAATAGTTACTTGATAAGTGTTTATGCAAAGAATGATGGAAAAAATTTGCTACCTCGTCAACCTTCAGCCACAGGAAATATGCTAGAAAGACTGTGGTGGATATCAAGCCCGGATGGTCCTCTTCAATATCTCCACATTACTGCTTTCAAAATTCAAAACATGGTAGACACGGGCAGCTGATGTATTTTCTCCAAAGTTTGATTTATTTCCTCACTGCAGTTTTGGGGATGTAAAATTCCACATCTTTGGAGTGGGTTGGAGCTGAGTTTCGGCTAACGAATATGCACTGATTGGATATTGGGGGTTTTGGACTTCTAGAAATGTAAAATGTTAATGCTACAAGGATTTTTAGAGATAAAGGAGTCCAGGGCTCCACATTCACAGATGCGTGTTATGGGTTGAATTGTTTCCCCTCCCCCAAATTTATATGTTGAAGTTCTAACCCCTAATACCTCAGAACGTGACTTTATTTGGCGATAGGGTCTTTACAGACGTGATCAAGTTGAAATGAGGTTATCAGAGTGGGCTGTAACCCTATATGACTGATGTCCTTATAAAAAGAGGAAGTCTGGACACAGAGGCACTCACAGAAAGAAGATGATATGGAAAGACACAGAGAGAAGATGGCCGTTTACAAGCCAAGGAGAGAAAGACCTAGAACGTATCCTTCCCCCAAGGACCTCAGAAAGAAACCAACCCTGCTGACACCTTGACTTTGGACCGCTAGCCTCTATACTCTCAATAGATTTCAAACACTGTTCAGGTTATGGAATGCCTGGAAATCGGGGCCCCTTCTATGAATTTTTGAAAGAACTTCTTTCTAAACGCGTATACCAGACTACAAAGTATAAAACCGCTCCCGTGTCCTTACACAAAACAAGAAACAAAACAAGCTATAGAACCCAACATTCTCAGCTGTCTCTGAGTTCCTGTTCGTAACTTGTTCCTTGCCCATTCCTTCTGTTTCCTGTGAGCCCAGTCTAGCAGTTTAGAGGTAGCTGGATCTGAACTTTTAAAGAAAAAATTGTGGGAGAAAAGGATGTCACTAAAGAAACGTTCCTTATTAATATGATTTAGTCTCAGAATTGGAAATTTACTGCCGATGTTGGGTTTTAACTGCAGAATTCACATCCAACTGGTGGAACACAAATGCCTGCAAAGAGCAAAGATGAGAACTATGGTTTTCTACCAGCATATCTCCCTAAAGGTATATGGTGAATAGACTACTAATGTGTGGGGAGACTGGTTCCCCCCTCCTGTGGGGTGATTTTGTGGGACCTGGGGCGCTGGAACTCCTGGGCTGGTTGTCTGTGACTACTAGCAGCCTTGTGAATTTATCACAGTTTTTCCTTAAAATTATTGTCATTTTCTGTGCCTACCATGAAGTAAAAGACTGGGAAACACTACCTGCTTCATTTCATCCCTCTCTGAAGCCAGGTGCCTGAAGGCAGGATCTGGGTCTGTCTTATGCATCTTCTGTAATGCACAGATGAGGGCCAAGCACACAACAGTTGCTCAAAATGTACTTATTGCTTCGAACTTGCTGAATATCTGCTTTCTGCAGACACTGTGAGAAGAGCTGTGGTGGTTAAGCAATGAGATACTGTTTGAAGGGCCACTTTTCCAACAGCTGTTGACTTAGAGGACAGAGAGTCTTTTAAAGCACAGCTGAAAGGACACCTTGAATCTAAAATAGAGCAAATGACAGAGTGGTGAAAGGAGAGACACATAGCACATTTCTGGAGAAAGAGAGTGAACCCAATCCCTGACAGGATTAGCAGGTTAATTAAAGAATCTATCCTGATGATGCTGGCACATCTTCAATTCAGACTGACGTTAACTCAAGGTACAGGCCCCAATCTATCTTTTCTACTAGCTGCCATGGAGCTGAAATGCTTACTAGACAAGCTGATTCTTAAGGACCTTCTAGACGTGTAATTGTATCGTATGTGGAAGTCCACTTCAGGAGAGCTTATGGATTAGCAGGAACATGGATATCGATTAACTCTTGACTACCTAGTAACAGTCAGTGAGTAGAATGGACAAGAGGAAGAGAAAGTTTAGAGAGACTGAGCCAATTAACAGTCTATGAGCATCTACAACGTGCCTGGCACAGTCCTGGGCACATTGTAAACTTATTTCTCTTGATGTGATGGTTAAGAGTGGCCACTATGCCATCAGATAGACTTGGATGCAAATGCCTGCTCTGCCATATTCTGGCTGGATGACTCTGGGTAGGTCCCTTTTCTGTAAGCCTTGGTTTCCTTCTGTAAAATAAGGACAATAATGCCTTTGTATTAGTTCCCCATGGCTGCCATAACAGATTACAACAAACTTGGGGGCTTACAATGGCAGAAATGTATTCCTTCACAGTTCTGGAGGCCAGAAATCCAAAACCAAGCTGTCAGCAGACTCCAGCTCCTTGGAAAGGCTCTAGAGGAGAATCCTTCCTTGCCTCTTCCAGCTTCTCATGACGCCAGGCATCCCTTGGCTTGTGGCTGCACCACTCCAATCTCTGCCTCCACCTTCACGTGGCCTTCCCCTTTAGTAGACTAGAAAGTGATTCCGGGAAGCAGTAAGATAGTGGGGAATTGAACAAGGAAAGGAGAGGAGCCAATGAAAGTGGCATTAGTAAGCAGGTTACCACTTTGGGCACCTGGGCCTCACACTATCCCACTATCCTACTCAATCCACTGGGGCCTTCTGAGAGGTCAGTGTATATGAGAATTATCCATCAAGATACAGGTGACCTCCAGGGTGGGCTGAGGACATATGAGAGGGGCACCAAGAGCATCTTCTGCCCCTAGCAACTCTGTGGTGGCAGAGACCTGGGAGAGAGAGGTGAGAGGGAGCACTGAAATGAGGGGTGGGGGAGAGCAATGATGGTCAACTCTAGCTTTTGGTAATTTTGCTTGGGCCACTCCTGAGAAGTTTGATGGAATCCCAAGCTGTCAGTACCAGAGTAGATCTTAGAAGTCATGTGGTCTGACCTCACTCCCATTGCTGTGGTCCCCTATATTCTCAGATTTGTCCTCAGAGGTCATCTATAGCCACTACTTAGATACTCGCAGGACCAGAGCCTCACTACCTGCTGAGGCAACCTGATCTGTTTCCGTACAGCTCTCATCAAGAACAAGATCTTAAGTTGAGCCAAAATTTGACTCCTTGGGTCTTCCAACAACAGGCTCTAGTTCTTTTCCCTGGACTCTCCCTTCTCCCTAAGTGACCTGCTTTTGCTTACATACTGTTTTCAACTTCACAATCTCCTCCTGTCCCCGCCCTGGAGCTGTGGCTCTCTGGAGACACTGTGTTCAGCTCCTGCAGGGCCCCTGCTTCTAATGGCCTAGGAAGGAACTTAAGTGGTTTTAGAATGAAATATAACTGCACCCTCAGGGACAATTGGAGCATATGGTGTAGTAAGAAGAACGATTCAACAAATGCCGAATAAGCACTTACTTTGTGTCAAATCCTTAGATCCGTGGGCAAGAGTCTATTGGGAGCGATGGACATAAAAACAACTAACTACAATGCCCGGGATAAAGGTCTTGAAAAGTCACTGTAGGAGGGGCAGAAGGAGGAGTTCCATGCTTACCAAAGCCTGAAGGACTGCATGCTCTGAGCACAAAGGTTTCCTCAGGGGAGCTAGAGAAGACTTCATGGAAGTGGCATTTGAACTGGGCTTTGAAGGTTGGCCAGGATTTTAACAGATTCTGGGGCTGGCAGGAAAGGAATCTGAGGATATAAGAATGGGATAAGAAAGTCTTGGAGATGAATGAATTCTTCATTCAGGGAATGGCAAGTTGTCAGGTGTTTCGAGAGTTTCAGATGTGTACCTATGTGTGTTTGTAAGGTTAGTAGCACGTGAAGCTGGTATGATAGATGAAAGGCCCAATTAGACAGTATTGTAGGGTAACTGGTCTTGACTTACCCATTGGGTGATAGGAAAGTCTTCAAATGCTTTTGCACAGGGAAGACAAAGACTCAGTTTTATTTTTAAAAGAGTCACTCTAATACCACTGTGGAGGGTAAGGAAAATTATGGGGAAATTGGAAACAGGGAGACTAAGTAAGAGGCAAGTGTAGAAATCCCATGTAAAAGACTTCACCCATCCATCCTTCCATCCATCCTTCCATCCATCCATCCATTCATCCAATCTTAAGCATTTACATGCTAATCATTGTGCTAAGTATTAAGACTTTGGAAAAAGGAAAGAGATTTTCTATCTTCAAGGGGCCTACGCTCTAGTGGGGCTTGAATAGGGGAGGTGAAGAAGAAAGGAAGGATAAAAAGATGTCTAAGAATTGAATTAGACTCTCAGCAGTATTTAGTTGCATGTGGATGGAAAAGAAGAGGGAAAGCATAAAAAAGACTTCCCACTGAAAAGCAGTACCTAAATTCTAGGCCCGGCTGTGCTACTCACTGGCTGTGTGACCTTCAACAAGTCTTAAGCCCTCTCTGGTCCTATTTTCCTCACTGGCAAGGTTTAGACTAGATGATTTCTTCGAGTGCTTGACATTCTAGGATTCTGGTATCCTATTACCTCGTCCATTAGTTAGAAGAGAAAGAGCAAATGTTAAGAACTGATAAACTGTGGGGTGTTTAGGGGCATAGGAAGTGAGTCTGGGGCAGTGTGAATCTGTGAGGAAACAGAGAGAAAGATGACTAGGGAAGCAGATTGGAATCAAATTACAGGGGCTGCGAATGTCATACTAATGAGCTGTAGTAACAACCACAGTTATTATTGAAGCTTTGTCCCATCGCTTCATCTTCCAGCTCTTGACACGCTTCCCCACTTCTGGTTCTTATCTCTCTGATGTACTCCCAGAAGCCTCTGGTGATGCACAAAAGGTACTTGCTCTGAAGCCAGATAACCACAGCTTTTTCCCCTTCCTTCTTGAGTGAGTCTGGGCCCTAGACAGGCTTGAGGCAACTCCAGACTCCAGCCTCAGACCAGCACGGTGTGATCGGCGGACTCTGGGACAAGGACACTGACCTCTCGCCTGCACTATGGGCTGGCTGCCTCATTACCCTGGGCTATAGCTTGTTCACTTTCCTCGCCTCACCCTCTCCTTAGGGCCTTTGTCCAGTCAGGCAAAGAAGAGGCAGTAGGGTCACAGAGTCGGGGACCTAGAAGGACTTGAGCGGTCATTGATTCCATAAGACTAGAACCTCCTTAAGGGCAAAGGCCACGCCTTGGTGCATGCTGAATTCTCAACCCTAACACAGATCCTGGTCCACAGTAGGTACTCAATCCATGCTCACTGTAGGAACGAACAATTAAATGAATGATTGGAACCAATCATATGCAAATGATGAACTGAGGTCCAAGATGGCCAAGTGGCTGCTAAATCAGACAGGGTCAGAGTCATATCTTAGTGGCATTCCTTCTTTATTGTAGCTTTTTAAAATGAAGACAATAACGCATGCCCTACAAAGACAGCTGTTGTGAGGATGAAAAAGATAGTGCATATAAAGCTTCTAAAATGGTGCTGAACACACAGTTTGTACTCGATAATTTTAGGCTCTAGTGCGAGGCTGCCCAGAGTATCAATGGCAATCCCCTGGTCTTTGGAGAAAAACTAGGCGTGTTATGTAAGGAAATCCTTGTTTGAAAGGTTTTAAAGACCACAGAAAGCCTCATCTGTCTAAGGCTGCTCTGGATACAGCCTCTTACAGGGAGAGGAATGGACCCAATGACCCTGGACCCTTTCCAATCCCTGTTGATTCTTGGAACCAAGGATGCATTTCTGATCCTGACCATTGGGTGGCACCAGCCCACCAGGTTAGGTGACTCCCAGAGGCATCGGCTCTGGACTCAGCTTCCCAGCAGGGGAGCTGGCAAGGGGTGGCGGGTGGGGGGTGGGGAGTGAGCAGGAGTGGGGCGGGGGAGGGGGCAGCTTAGAGATTCCAGGTGTTTGTGCCTCTGCGCCCTGTGTGTGTGTGCCTTTGTGCATGACTGGGGTGGGGGGTGGGCTGTATAAGCATTATGAGGGTGTCCATGCGTGTGTGTGTGAGTGTGTGTGTGTGGCTGTGTGTGAGAGAGCTAACAACTCAAAGAAAGGAGGCCTTTGTTTCACTCCTGTTTATATGCAGGGAAATCATTTGACCTAAATGAAATCGCTCTGCCCTAAGGATATTGGGATAGGGCTGTGGATGAAGTCAGGCTGGGGACATGGAATTTTCAAGATGTTAGAGCCATTGACCCCCATATTTTTCAGATGGGAAAAACTGAGGCCAGAGGGAGGCTGTGACTGGGCTGGGGTATGCCGCAGACCCTTGGTGGCCAGGCCAGAGCTCTGACTCCCTGACCCTGTTTACCAAGGTCTCTGCAGCTGAGGTTCTGGCTGCCTCAGGACAGCGAGGCTGGACCATCCAAACATGGTGGGTGACCTCTAGGAAGAAAACCAGGCAGGATGGGGCCCATGACCCCCTGCTTAGTCTAGGCCATATTTCAGTGTGAGCATCCTGGCTCCTCTGCCCTGTGCTTCACTCCTCACGTCTGGTCCCAGAGCAAGCCCAGCCAGCCCCTGCCAGCCCCCGGGCAGAACCTTGCAGTCAGCTGACCTTGCTTAGGGTCCCACAGTAAGCAAATGTCAGATGGAGACTAGAGTCCAGATTTTTGGTCTTTTTCCTGCCATCCTTGTCTCTTCTCACTTCTGGAGCTCTATCTGTCCCCTCAGTAGCCCAGGGATCCACCTTCCGGGGTGTCAGGTAACCCTGGCTCTGCTTTGCAAGGGCCCCTCAGTGTGTCTCCAGCGCTTTTAATAAGGACCAGAAGCCATCTCCAAGGTCTGATGACGACAACAAAAATTCACTCATGGAATTGGCCTAAAGCTGGTAAAAATGATGACAGGAACTGTCATTTATTTTTTGAGTGTCTTCTATGCTCCAGGCACTGTACTGGCTTCTCGGTTTTCGAGTCAGACTGACTGGGCTTGAGTTTGGCTCTATCACTAACCAGCTCTGTGACCTCGAGCCAACCCCCTAACTTCTCAGTTTCTACATTTCAAAACTGGAGAGATCACTAGTGCCCACCACAAAGAATTATTGAGACGTTCAAATGAATTACACAGAAAGTGCCTGAAACGAGTCAGTCTCAATACATGTTGTTATACTTTAATCTCCAAAACAACCTTGTCCAAAATGGGAATTATGGTGATCCCATTTTACAAATGAGGAAACTGAGACCCAGGGAGGTATACAAATGGTTCAAGGTAACACAGCTAGTAAGTGTGGGAATGATAACAGCACCCAAGTCTATGGATTTAGACCTTATGCCAGTCCTATAAAATCCTTTATTGTCCCATCACCAAGCCCAGACACAAGGGCTCCTCCTTCCAAAGAAATTCAATAAAAGCAGAATCTAACATTGCATATGTTTATACATTTATATGTAAATAGGAAAGAGGAAGAGAGAAATTAAGAAAATGAAAAGGAGCTTCAAAAATGACCCTCTCCTAGCCCTAATGTTTTCATCAAGCTCTGAGTCTGTCTTGAATTAGAATAAATTAGTAGTAGGATGCTTTAGGAGAGGGACATATCCTGGAAACCTTTCCTGGTCTGCCAGGAGTCCTGCACTCACAGCTTCCTCCCCTCCCAACCCGCCCATCCTTTCTCATTCAAAAGCATCCCTCCGGGCAGGGCTGGCCTGGGGAGTAGTTGATGGGTGTACCAGAGGCTCCCAGCACAGTTTATAATCCCTGCACCTTTATGGGCTCTGTGCAAATGCATAATCGGCCTTATATAAAACATAGTTATGAGCTCTCATTATGGCGGGAGGTGGTAGTTAACATAGAAATTACCCAATTGCAGATGTGTGATGTCAGGCCACTAATGAACCAGGCTGGCAGCCTAGCAGGTCCCACCTGATCCAAGGAAGGGTCTCTGAGCAGTTTCACCCCAGCCAATGTGGAGCCTTTAAGATAAGGTGGTGTTTGCTGGGCTGCACCTTCTTTGCAACTTCTCCCCAGGATTCCTCCATCAGTGAAGGCTCCCTCCATTTCAATCTGGCGATGAGCACCCAGCACGTCTTTATCCATCTGTTCATCCAACCAGTATGTTCGGAGCACCCACTCTGCACAGCATTGGAGAAACCTCGATGAACAGTATCAGCTATTTCTCTGTTTTCGTGAATCCTGCAGTTGACACTTTTGGGTTTTACAAGTGCCATTTAAGAGATAAACCACTGCCGTTTGGGATCTAGAAGACCCTTGCGATGCCCACCTGTGCAGAGCCAGCTGGGCAGGTGGGACGGTGGTTGAAAGGGCCCAGCAGCAACAGCTGAGTAGCGTGTACTGGGCAGCTGGGGGTTGGGGTGGAAGGAACCGGGGAATCTGAATTCCTTGGCAGGGTTGGAAACAGGAGCCAAATCAGCAGACCAGATAGTAGAAAGTGAACTGGGTCTCTGAAATTCCATTTTTGTTACCTACAGCTCATTCTTCACTCAGCCATCAGAGTGGCCTTTTAAACACTTCAATCATATTATATTTCTCTCTTCCTTAAAGCCCTCCAGTGGTCCCCATTATGCTAGGAGTGGAATCCAAACTCCTTACCTTTGCCCTGGAAGGGCCTGGATGGTCTGTCCCTTGCCTGCTCTCCGGCCGTGTATCTCATTCTCCTTCCTGCTTCTCTGCCCCTCCCACACTGGCCGGCTTCCTGTCCCAGGAAGGCTGGCAGCTGAGTCTGGCCTCGGGAACTTGGCACTCATGTTTTTCTCTGCCCGAAATGCTGTTCTCTCAGATTTTCTGAAGTTTGGCTACTTCTTGTCCTTCAGGTCTCAATTCAGATGTCACCTCAGAGAATCCTTCCTCAACCATCCTGCAGAAACCAGTTTCTCCCTGCACTTCGTTCACTTTCCATCACGTTACACTGTTCGATTTGCTGTATAGAAATGATCACTTATCACGAGCTGAAATTATATTGTTTGATACTGTTTGTCTGCTCCCACTAAACTATAAACTCCTTGAAAGAAAGGAACTCGTCTGGCTTGTTCATTGCTGTCTCCTTAGAGCCTAGAACACTGCCTGGCACACAGTAGGACTCTAAGCATCTCTGATGAACGAATGAACGAATATAGAGTGAACCTCAAGTGTAAGAGATGAGAGGAGTCTGTGTATTTTCTGTCAGAGCCTCTCCCGCTGTTGGCTCATTTTGATTATCTGTCAGCTGCATGGTGTGCATAAGGGTCTGGCCATCTAAACATCCTAGTGGCTAGAAGGTCTGAAGACTTGGGAATATGTCCAGTCATTAGAGTTCACTTAGAAGCGGGCTGAAATGGCCACTGAGATATTCTTTACACCCTTGCTGGCTATCAATAACTTCTGTGTTATGGTGATGGGAGTTTTGATCTTTTCATCTTGGAATAGCTTATGTGACCCCTGGAAAGACATTGCCGTACTGTGATGCCTGCAACGTGATCTGGGTCAGATTCTCATAGACCTGGGGAAGCCTGCATTCCAGCAGCAATGCCATCGGAAATGTAATAGGTGTCTGCTCTGTAAAGGTGACAAGAAGTGAAGAGATTTGCTGTCTTCCATTTTGAGCTCCTAAAAACCAATATTCTATCGACATCCAGATATTAAAAGACTCAAAATTCGTTCACGATCTCAATGTTTCAACAGAACAAACAGAGTTTATTTGTCAGTCTTTTCTCCCAGGCTTTGTCCATATAAATTAAATCAAATTATTTTAAATGTGTTCTTGCACAAGTCATTATTCCATTGTTTAGGAAAACCTTACAAAGAACCCGATATATGTTTTCTCAGGTGAGGCACTGGAGAGGAAAAGATGAACAAAACTCGGCCATATTCTCCAAGGATAGGCAGACCAGAAGGGAGGCAGCCACGACCACTATAACCCCGAGACAGGGTAGTAGTGTATCTGAAACCAGATCGTGTGGGTCCACATCCTGGCTGGGCATCTTGGGAAAGTTGTTTAACAGCCTTGTGTCTCATTAGCCTTCTCATCAGTAAAATGAGAATAATGAAAATGATACCTAGAGGACTGTTGGAAAGATTAAATAAATTCATGTATGAAAAGCGCTATAACAGTGCCCCAGGCATGGTAAATACCAGATTAAGTGTCAACTAATTTGATTGTTATGAGGCAAAGTCATATAGGCTTTGAAGAGAGATGCACAAGGTGCGGTGGGCACATTTAGCTGCTGGAGGCAGACAGGGAGGACTTCGTGCGGAAGATGAAGGTGTCCAGGGGCAGGCAGCATGAGGGAAAGGCAAGGGGAGGGCTGCTGGAAAAGAGAGGCATCTTCTTCCATTCTGCCTTCATTAGTTATCTGCTTTGTGGCTTTGGGCAACTTATTTCACCCTCTCTGTGAAATCGGTATTATCTCACAGGAGTTCTGTGAAAATCAAATAAAATGACATTTGTGAGGCTTCTGGCACATGGTGGGTGCTGGATAAGAAGCACGACTCACCAGCTCTGTAGGGAACTCCATTGTGATGGGGTGCTGTGGCGCACTGAGTCCTGCCAGCCTCCTGGGGGGATTGCTGAAAGACACTGCCTCTTTTCAGCCGCAGCCTGCATCCAATGTAGTGGGGGTAAAGGCCCAGCCCCTCACTTCAGAGGCTGGAGATGCATCTGAAGGGCTATCCCAGGTCCAGAGCTCCCATGGGGCCACTTGAGGTCTTGACTGGGCCTGCATTACAGCTCAGTGTCCACCTCTGCCCCTTCCGTCTTCCTTCATCTCATCAATTAGCTCAGGCTGCCAGAACAGAATACCACACATTGGGTGGCTTCAACTGTGGAAATTGGTTATCTCCCAGTTCTGGAGGTTAAAAGTCCAAGATCAAGGTGCTGGCAAGGTTGGTTTCTGGTGAGATCTCCCTTTCTGGCTTCAGATGGCCACCTTCTTGCTGTGTCCTCATGTGGTCTTTCTGCTGCCTGTACTCTGAGAGAGAGAGAGCGCTCTGGTGTCTCTTCCTCTCCTTATAAGGACACTGGTCTTGTAGAATTGGGACCCCACCCTATGACTTCATTAATCACCTCCTTAAAGTCCCTCTCTCCAAATACAGTCACATGAAAGGTTAGGCTTCCATATATTAATTTTGGAGGGACATAATTCAATTCCTAACGTCTCCCTTTCACAGGTGTAGACCCTAAACACACCCCTTAATAACCTCCCCCGACTAATGTCTGTCTTAGTGTCTGCTTTCAGGAGAGCCCACGTGGCAGACACAGTTCTAAATCATCCTGCACACACTGCCTGGAACGTGGCAGTTACCCAATTAGGGTTTGCTGAATGAACTGATATTTGGGTTCGAGCTACAGTGTGAAGGATTACGCAACATCAATATTTGTTAATAGTTAGAAAGAATGAAAATCCAGCTCTTCTCTTAGGGGATTTTGTTTAAGTTTTTATGTGCATGCACACCAGAAACTTCAGCCCGGTGATCCTGGGGTCAAACGGCTTTCACTTACTGAGTTAGGAAAGGGGTCTGATGACTGGCCTAGGTCCCAGTGAGGAGTGTGTGAAGGGAAGAATGGAGAAAGAAATTTGCTTTATCGCCTGCTGTCTGTGAGTCAGCATGGTGCCAGAAGCCTTGTTGGCACATCTTTTCTCACATACCGATCACGACCGTCCTATAAAGTAGGAGCCTTTGTTAACTCCATTTGAGAGATGGAGAAACTGAGGCTTCCTTCCATAGGTCACACGATCAGCCAGTGGCATGGTTGAGAGTCAATCCTTTCCCAGCACCAAAGTCCCTGAAACGGAGAGTAGGACTCACCGATTCTGCTCCTTTTCATCAGAGGCAGCTGCTCCTAGGCTTCTCCTGTCACCTCCTGCCTCTCCAGGTTGGTAGTGACAGGCCTGCCTGCCCTCTCCCTCCCCATTGGCTGTGCACAGGCCCCATCCCAGCTGCTGTTTCCCAGAGGCCTTTGCAAAGCTGAGGAACCAGACCTCTGGGGGTAGAGCTGACACTGGAAGTTAATGATTATCAGTTGAAACAAAACACTTGTTTACATGTTGCTGTCATTAGAGGTTTCAGCCTTACCTCTGCTGGGCCTCTTGCCAGATGTTTGGAGGGGGTTTTCACAAGCTGTGCAGTTTACTAAATACAAAAGCACTCATCTTAGGCGTTTTAGTATTAGGCAGTGTGACTCTGATAATGGGTAATTGAATTTCTTTATCAGAAGCAAAAGGGACCAAGCCATTCTCAGCATTTGCTCAGCTGGGGCCCACAGCTGGTTGCTGGCGACACCGGGATTCCCTTCTTGAACCCCACTCTGGAGGGCAGTTTGGTTTACTGGTCTTTTGAGCGTTGCGTCTGGCTCCTGATGGATGCCAAAGCACCTCTGCCTGGGAATATCAAGGGACACTTCATGGGAGAGTGACATTTGACATTTGCATTTGCTGTTGAAGGATAATTTTTTTTTCCAGGTAGAAAGAAGGGATGGGGAAGAGCATTCCAGAAGAAAGACCAGCATGTGCAAAAGCACCGAGGCATAGAAGTCTCTCTTTTTAGGGACAGAAATCAGCTCTCATAACAGTGGGGGCTGGCTAGTGTCTGGCTGGTTGCTCTCCAGGCCAGTGGTTCGCAGTCCTACTTGAATATTAGAATCATCTGAGGAGCCTTAAAAAATTACCGAGTCCTCCTCTCTAAATCCTAGTTTAATTAGTCTGGGATAGGATTCCCAGCATCAGTATGTGTGAAAAGTTCTCCAGATTATTCTAATAGAACAGCCCAAGTAGAGATTGACTCTTACACCTCAATGGGCCCTCAATGTCCCAACTTTTGGACTGATGTATTGGGGAGAAACTGGTCAACTTTTCGAGTTTCTTACTGAGTGTGACTGAAGCGTGAGATGGGGCTTGCTGCATGCTCAGCCTTGAGGGCAAAGATTTCTGTGCGGGCTCAAGAGGTGTGGGAGGGCACCCTTTTTCCCACCACAGCTTGTTAGGGAGAGTAACTTGCCGGAAGAGCTCACCTTTGACCAGATGGGAACCATGTCAGTCACGCAGATAAGCAAATACCAATAGGGCCCCGTGTCTTTACCTACAACTCTCCTTCTGCTGACTTTTCTGGATGAAGAAAAAAAATCGTAAATTATTCAAGGCTGGGGAGAGCAGATTTTGTAACTGTGAATTGTAAGACGGCTGAATAAGAAACTAAAGTAGCCCATACATATTTTATCCCTATTTTTTTTCGCTCCCTCGCAGAAGAAGATTTCAGTTTTCGTTTCTCCCAAGCAGGACTGCTCACTTTGACATTCCCCGGGTGTCTGTAGTACTAGGCAATAATTAAATATCAGGTGCATAAGTTGCTCTTTAATTTGACATGTGTGCTCCAGGCAATAACGGCACGCAGTGCCATGTGGGAGTGTAATTGCTAAGGAATAAAATCTTGTAGCGAGTGAGATCATTGTATCAGGTACGGTGTGACAGCTCATTTGATCATTATGCCCAGGCTAAAGAGTTTGCCTAATTAGTTTCCATTAAAACTCACCCTTTAATCAAGAGTTATTCTTGCATAAAGAATGTCACTCTGTCCAGATGAATGAACAATGGTTTCCCCTCGAGATTGGACTTCGGCTGCACTGGGATGCCATATGTCTTTTCAAACAATCCACACCCAGCCCTCAGCTGGGAAGCCTGAGCTGGAATGGCTGGTATGAATGGGCAGGAGGGAAACCATTGGGAGGAAAGAATTGGGTGCTGCTAGCCCTGGTGGGTTGAGCTTAGAGTCTAAGGGAAGCCCCCTGCGAGTCTCAGAGCCCCGGGACTCCAGAGTCTTCCATATGCAGAGAGAATAGGGACCATGAGGGGAAGTGACTTGGTCACATGCCATCATACAGCAAGTTATGGCAAAGCTCAGGTTGAGACCCAGTTCTTCTGACTTGTAGCACAAAGCTCTTTCTTCCTCATCAAACGGTGACCTCAATTCTCAGATGTCTTAGAATCAAGGACAAGGACCTTTTCCTCCTGACCCACTCTGAGGACCGGGCTTTGAGAAAACAATAGTGAGAATGAATGCTGGGTACTTTCACCACTCAGTCTTATTTCACTTCCATCTCCTAGGGTCTGGAGCCAACCTACTCTCCATTTGAATCCCAGCTCTGCCCCTTAATAGCTGTACGACCTTGGGCAAGTCCCTTAACCTCTCCAAGATTTAGTTTCTTTATCTACAAGGTAGAAGTAATAATACTTGCCTTCTGAATAAAAGGATTCCTCTCTGGACGCCTGCAATCAGAGACACATCTTCCCAATTTGGTTTTCCCAAGGTACCCTAGTGCTCCTATATTCCTGGATTCTAGGATTGGATATAACTCAACAGAATTCAGATTTTTGGCAATATGTGTCCGAGGATGGTTTATCTTCCCCGAGTAACTGACAGAAGCAATTTGACATCAGATTTGCATTCCATCTAGGGGTATCTGATGTGCCAACACAGTATCTGGCTGGTAGAAGACGCCACAACTGAACTGGGGTCTGACTACCGGAGAGCACACCAAGCCAGTGTGACTGTGGGATTCTGAGTTCTCCTCTCTGGGCCAGTGATGTCCTCTCCTCAGTGAAATGTTTCTATCCTAAGAAAGTGTTTGCCAACATTACAAGGGGCATTATTGCTGCGACTCCATCCACACCCATGAATGCACCCAACTCGATGTGCTGATGATTCCCAAATTTGTGTCATCACAAGAAGCCTTGATCTTCTTACTTTGAACCCTAATTGTCAACTGGACACTCCAGCACTTCAGAATAACCCACCTGATCCTGAACTTAGAGCTCACCTGCTTCCCAGCTACGTTTACCTTTTAAAAATTTTGAGTGATTTTGTCAAACACCGAGACATCCAAGCTAAGTAACCTCAGAACCACCCTGAGTGGGAGGGCGTGTGATGCAATGAAAGAGCGTGAGCTCTGCAGTCAGCAGCCTGACCTGGGATAGCTCACTTCACCTGTCCAAGCTTAACTTAGCTGCCTCGTATTTAAAAAGGGGTGTAATTGGGGCCGGTCCCGTGGCCGAATGGTTAAATTCGCGCGTTCTGCTTCGGCAGCCTGGGGTTTCGCCAGTTCGAATCCTGGGCACGGATGTGGCACCGCTCGTCGGGCCATGCTGGGGCAGCGTCCCACATGCCACAACTGGAGGGACCCACAACTAAAAGTACACAGCTATGTACCAGGGGGCTTTGGGGAGAAAAAGGAAAAATAAAATCTTTAAAAAGGGGTGTAATTATACTACATATCTCTTGCCAATCTGACTCTTGCTTGCCTTTCAACATTAGCCTTCCTTTCTCTCCTTCAGATAACCTTCACTCCAGACACACCAGACCATCTGCTCTTCCCAGCTCACGGCAGTCATTGTTGTTCAAGCCTTTATGCACTTGCACAAGTTGTTTTTCTCTGTCTGAAATGGTTTTCCTTTCCATGCTCGCTTGGCAAGCTCCCACCATTCTTTACGTCTCAGCTCAAGACTTATCTTTCTCAAGCTTTCCACGGGTTTCCCAGACGGAGCTAGGGACTTTGGTCTTTACTCTCATGGTGCTTTTCTCCCTGTCTCTCTGGGACTCCTGGACTCCACATATTACTATTCTATCTTTAATCTCTTTTAGTTTTTCTTTTATATTTTCTGTCTATCATTTCCTCAGTCTGACCTTCTAATTCACACTTCATTTTTCTTGAGTGAAATTCATCTTGCCATTTATCCTGTTGACTGTATTGTTTACTTCAGTTATTTACATCATTTATTTTTATATTTCTACTTGGCATCTTACTGATTTCATATTCTTTCTTCTGTTTGCTAATATTTTCCCCCACATCTCCTTAAGTGTATTTGACATGCTTATTTTACACTTTGGGATCATTTGTTTCAATAAATCTACTTCAGGTGTTTTCTGTGTGTTGCTTTTCTTTATAGTAATTATATCCTCAAATCTAGTTATTTTGGTTTATGAACTCGTGTTTCCCTGAGGCTAATCAAACAACCACTTTGGTAATGCATATTGGGGAAAGAGATCAAGTTAGGAGGTCCATCCCCACGGGTTTAAGGAGAGGGGAACAGATGAGTTCTAGGGCAGAAAGCCCAAGGTCCCACAGGCTCACTGGTTGGAGTTCCACTTTTAAACCTCTAGGGCGAAGCAGCATGGGGAGAAGTTCTCTTTAGGTTGTGTCCACCAGCTTTGGGTTTGGGAGGGGTTTGGGGTGGAGGTATGAAAGCCTAAGGGCAGTAGAGCAGACCCAACCCATTTTCATTAGCTCTTTTTTTTTAAGGCTTTATTTTTTAGAGTCACAACAAAATTGAGAGGAAAGTAGAGAAGTTTTCCATATTCTCCCTGCCCCTACATGTGCACAGCCTCCCCCGTCATCAGCATCACTCACTAGAGTGGTGCATTTGTTACCAAAGATGAACCTACATTGAGACGTCATAATCACCCAAAGTCCGTAGTTTACCTTAGGATTCACTCTTGATATGTACATTCTACGGGTTTGGACAAATGTATAATGACATGTACCCATTGTCATAATGCCATACAGAGTATTTTTCAATGCCTCAAAAATGCTCCGTGATATGCCTATTTATTCCTCTCCCCTCCCCACTAACCCCTGGAAACAACTGATCTTTTCATTGTCTCCATAGTTTTACCTTTTCCAGTATGTCAGGTAGTTGGAATCATACAGTTTGTACCCTTTTCAGACTGGCCTTTTCACTTAGTAATACGTGTTTAAGTTTCCTCCATGCTTTTTCATGGCTTGATAGCTCATTTCTTTTTAGTGCTGCTGGTATTCCATTGTCTGGATGTATCACAGTTTACTTCTCCATTCACCTAATGAAAGGCAAGTTTTGGCAACTATGAATAAAGCTGCTATAAACATCCACATGCAGGTTTTTGTGTGGACACGTTTTCAAATCCTTTGGATAAAGACCAAGGAGCAAGATTGCTGAATCCTATGTTAAGAGTATGTTTAGTTTTGTTAAGAAACCACCAAACTGCCTTCCAAAGCGGCTGTACCATTTTGAGTTCCCACCAGCACTATGTGAGAGTTCCTGTTGCTCCACTTCCTGGCCAGCATTTGGCATTGTCAGTGTCACGGATTTTGGCCATTCTATTAGGTGTTTTAATTCATTGACTTCTTACCCCAGCAGGGCTTTCCTGCTGCTCTGGTGTTGGCTTGGCGGGGCCGTGAAGGCGCAGGTGAAGGTTTGTCCAAGGCGGTGCAGAGGGAGGTGAGAGCGGAACGTCAGAGCTTTCCTCCCACACGTTGGCTGGCGCCATCTCTAGGTGCTCTCAGCTTCAAACTGCAGCCCTCCACCCCCTAGACACACAACAGTTCTGGGCCCTCTTCACAGGTGGCTCACATTTTATTATTGTTGTTGTTGGTTCTCGGAATCTATATTTTCCTTCTGCTTCTACAATTTTTCTCAGGGTTAATTTTGGTGGAAGGAGAGAAAAATAGTCAACCATCTTGGCAGAAAACAAAACTTTATACTTCATAGTACTTGATACAATCTTTACAAATGCATGTGTCACGTCTGTTAGATGAAATAGTGGTTAAAAACAAGGACTCTGAAGTAAGACTGAGTTTTTAATTTTACTTTTTAAAAAATGCTAAGTAAACGCCATGGAGATATAATTTACATCAAATAAAATTTATGAATTTTAAGGGTATTGTATGGTGACTTTGACCAATATATACACCCATGTAACTACTACCAGATCTATATATTGAATATTTTCTATTCCTTGTGCCGCTTCCTAGTCAACATCCACCCTGCTCCCTGGCCCCAGGCAAACACTGACCTGCTTTCTTACACAGTATATATTTGTGTTTTTTTCTAAAGTTTCATATAAATGGAATCATATTGCATATCCTCTTTTATGTCTGGCTTCTTTTGCTCAGCATGAGCTTTTGGAAATTCATCCATGTTGTTCTATCAGTAATATATGGCTTTTAGTTGCTGACTAGTATTATATAGTATATATTCATACATATATTCATATAGTATTCTACTGTATGAATACACCACAATTTTTTCATCCATGTTTCTATTGATGGGCATTTGGGTTATTTCCTGTTTTTGGCTATTCTGAATCCCCAGTCTGCCACTTTTTAGCTCTATCACCTCAGGCAATTTACTTAACCTATTTTTTGTTTCAGTTTCCCCATGTAAGATGGGATAATAATAGTATCCAGCTTATAAAGTTATTGTGATGATGAAATGAGTTAATATATGTAAATTGCTTAGTCGGGCATATAGCAAGCATTCAATAAATGCTATTATTAAAATCTCATGTTGTACTTTTGTCTTCCCACTTGAGTTTGAGATCTTTCAAAGCAAGAAGTAAGTTTTACTTTTCTTTATAACCCCAAATCCTAGGACAGTGCCTAACATTCATTCCTTTATTCACGTCTTCATTCATTCCTCTATTCAGTAAGTTTTATCGGAGACTTACTAGGGATCACACTTCATGCTGGTGGCTGAGGCTATAATCTGTCACAGGTAGAGCTTCAAGCCTTAGGCAAGGGACAAACAAACCAGGGAGCTACAATAGAGCGCGTTAGGGGGAACCCAGGGGCTGTGCGTGCCGCCTAACCTGGACCCAGGCAGGAGCAGGGAGGAAAGTGACGCTTCAACAAATACATACAGGAGGGGTGAGAATTACCTAGTTTGAGGGCTAGGGGGAGAGATGGAAGAGTGTGAAGGGTATAGGAACAGTCTGTACAAAGGCTCAGAGGCAAGAAAGAGTGTGCATATAAAAGATATAGCATAAAGGTTTGACAATAGAATGAATAATAAAGCTATTGCAATAAGCCAGGAAAGAGATATCAAAAACCGTGGTATAGGAATGGATGTAGGGCTTTAGCAGAGGAGAGACACTGATGAGGTGGAAACTCCTGAATAACTCATTGAAGGCGAGAAAGAGAGCAAGGTCCGAGTGCAGCTAAGGTTCTAAGCCCCAGGTGATCGGGAAGATGAAATTGTCATTAAAAATCAGATCTTAGGAGGGAAGCAGTTTTTTGTGTGGTAGTGATGGAACAAACACCTTTCTGGAATTAGTGAACTTGAGGCGTTGGTGAGTTCCCTACATTGAGGCACTCAGGGGAACTTATGGGAGATGTCAGAGATAGAGGAAGAAACTTGAGTGAAGAGAAGCGAGGGCAGCCGCCTCAGTGAACACTTGGTGGGGGACCTTCAGGTGGAGCTCGCCCTGGCCACGCATGTCCCAGGAAAGGATGGAGCAGCCGGCTCCTAGGCATCTGTTTGTACAAGGCGATATTTGCATTTGGGAAAGGAGCTGCTTGTAGGCAGAGGAGAAGAGGGAAAGCAGACCTTGTTCTAGGTCTGCCAAGGCCCCTGGTCCAGCCTCAGTGGTTCATGTCTAAGACCTGTGGGAAGAGGGCCAAAAAAACTAGTTTTTAGAAACTGGTTTATGAGGCTCCGTTACAAATAGCATAGTTTGTAGTTCTGGGAGATGAAGAGTGATAGAATGAAAACAGGGGCCTTTTTAAAAAAAAAATTTTTTTGATGTTAAAATAATTTTAGATTTATAGAAGACTTGCAAAAATAGTACGAAGAGTTCCCATATATTTAGGAGTCCACCTCCTAGGTAAAAAAACGTATGCGTGATTTTTTAGGCCCAATCATGGGCAGTTACCACCAAGGCTTTCTGCGGTTGGCCTCACAGGGGAACACTGCCCCTGCCGGACTGCACGCACAGCCAGCACTTTGCAGTCTCTGAAGGGAGTTTCAGGCAAGGTCTCAGGCTCCCTGGCCCGTCCTGGTCTTGATCTTTCACACGCTCATGTTCCCAGCCCAGGCACCCTCCTTCCTAGATCTCTTTCTCTGAGGCTTTGGCTGAGGTCTTCCTCAGGTTCCTCTGCTAAATGCCCTTTATTGAGGGGAGGAGGGGAAACCTGAAGACACTTTTCCCTGTTCTCAGTGCCCAGTACTTTTTTACTTCTAACTTTCCTCACCCTCCCCCAACCCCAGCGTCCATAAAACTGCCTGGGCCTCTTCTTCAGGGCTCCGGCAGCAGTGAGGTGACCTCCACATCTGTGCTGGTTCACCTGACATTCAACTGGTGGCCCGTCCATGGAGGATCTAGGGGGCGTGGGCATCTTCTCCTCTTATACCATCACAGGAAGTGATTAAAGGCTTAAGTCTTTCTTTTCTGACTTGTTGCTTTAGTTGGCTACTCCGACACCTGACACCTGACAGCTCAGCTTTCTCTCCCAGCTCAGTTGAGCTCCTGACGATACCCTTCACCCAGCTTCCCAAGATGCAGTCTTGGCTTCATGAGGATGCAACCTATGCCGTCTCACTGGGCTCCATGCTCAGAAGGACCCCATCTTTGGTTTTATTCTCTGCTGTTGCCATCCTGAAATCTTAATAATTTTGAATAAGTGGCCCTACGTTTTCATTTTACACTGGGCCCTTGGAATTATGTAGACAGTCCTGCCTTTATGTTAACATCTTACATAACCATGGTACATTTATTGAAACTGAGAAATTTACTGAGAAATTAACAAAACTACTAACTAAACTCGAGATTTTATTTGGATTTTACCAGTTTTCCTACTAACGTCCTTTTTCTGTTCTAGAATCTGGTTCAGGATACCGTATTATATTTAGTTGTCATGTCTCCTCATCTCCTCTAACCTGTGACATTTGTTTGGTCTTTGTCTTTGACCTTGAAACTTTTGAAGAGTCCTGGCCAGTTATTTTGTAGAATGTTCCTCAATTTGGTTTGCCCGTTGTTTTCTCTTGATTAGACGGACTGAGGTTACGGATTCTTGGGTAGAAAACCACAGAGGTGAAGTGCGCTCATCACAGCACTTCAGGAGGAACGTGACCTCCACGTGACTTGCCTCTGGTTTAGTCTCGACCTCTCGGTGAGGGTGGTGTCTGCCAGGTTTCCCCACTATGAAGTTACCGCATTTCCATTTCCACACTCCCTTTGTTAGAAGTGAGTTAGTAAATCCAGCCCACACTCAGAAGGAGGGGAATTAAGCCCCATCTCCTAGAGGGAGGAATAGCAAACAATTTGTAAACAAATGTTAAAATCACCCCAGTAAGAAATAAATATTTGGAGGAGACACTTTGAGGCTATGCAAATATCCTGTTTTTCCTTAATGCTTTGCTCACTAATTTTAGCATTTATCCGTGGATCTTGCCTGCAGCAATTATTACCACAGTGGTGGTGGTGTTCTAATGGTGGTCTTTAGTTTCAAGAGAGACCTCTAAAAATTGTGGTGCTAATCTCACTTGTGTTTTGACTTGTTCTATTTACCAAACTAGTAAAGCTTTGAGGGCTACCCTTTGCACTCTGCCTGCATCCTTTAGGTTCTTAGTGAAACTTTCCTCAGTTGAGCTGAACTGAACTGCTTTTATCAGACGATGCTTAAAGAAAGCATCAGGCATGACGGCTGGGCCATGGTTCACACAGTGTGGTTTTTGGACCAGCAGCATGAGCATCACCTGGGAACTTGTTGGAAATGCAAATTATGAAGCTGCATTCCAGACCTGTTGAATCAGAAGCTCTGGCGGGAGCAGGGCGGCAGCCACCTGTGTTTTAACAAGTTCTCCAGGTAATTCCAATGCCCACTAAAGTCTGGAAGCCGCTGATGTAGGGGATCTTTAATAAGTAACTTCACGTCTGTTCTAATTCTTTATAGGAACACATGTCCTATTGAATCCATTATCTTTCCTGTATTCCCAAACGGCTGTTCTACGGACAAATGAACGAACCGCTGATTGTTTAATCAATTTAATCAACGTGCATTGAGTGTCTCATCTACGCCAGGCACTGTGCTCTGTCCTCAAGGCATTACCATCCTGAGCTTGATAAGTTCATGGTCTAGTACATGAAACAGGTGTGGAAACATATGATTGAACAACATGTTCAGTCTCAAATAGTTATTTGGGCAGAATTCTGTAGAAAATATCATCATAATGCCTATCACTTTTTAAGAATCTACCATATGCCAGCTAGTTTTATGTATGGTATATTAATTAATCTCTACAAAATCTAGCGAGGAAGACACCAATCATATTTTATGGATGGTAAAATTGAGCTTGTGAGAGATGAAGCGATTTTCTTAAATTACCTAGGTTGGAAGTGCCAGAAATGAAACTTAACCCTGGTCCCACTGACCGCAGGAGTTCTCTTCTCATTGCCAGTCTGCTCCTGCCTGCGGAGTGACTAATTCTGTTCAGGGCGGAGGAAGTGGGTGTGAACTTTATGAGAAGGAAGTAAGATAAATGGGAGTTTTTCAGACGGAAAAAGTGAATGGGGAACTCCAGACGGAGGGAACCCCTGGAGAAAAAGGCAGAGTCATGAAAATATAGAGGCTGCTGATCCCAGGTAGGCGATCTCGGTAAAGCTAGAACAAGAGCTCACGGATGGTGAGGGAAGGAGGGGCCAGAAAGGAGCTGAAGAGATGAGCTGGGTCAGGTGAGAAGGGCAGCTCTGATGCTCTGGCATTTGCTGGTTTCAGAGAGCAAGTTCGCTGTCGACTGACTATCTATGGGACCTAGAGCAAAATTTACAGCTGAGTTTCCCAAAGGGAAGTGGTCTAGAAGTAGAAGTGTGGTTAATAACACAGGCTTTGAAGCTCATAGATACGGAGAACAGATTGCTGGTTGCCAGAGGTGGGGGTGGGGAAATGGGTGAGGGGAGTCAAAGGTACAAACTTCCAGTTATAATATAAATAAGTCCTGGGGTTAGAATGTACAGCATGGGGACTATAGTTAATCATACTGTGTTGCATATTTGAGCGTTGCTAAGAGAATATTAGCTAGACTTATTGTGGTCATCATTTTGCAATGTATACAAATATTGAATCATTGCTTTGTAACCTAAAACTAATGCAATGTTTTATGTCAATTATACCGCAATAAAAAAACACAACACAGGCTTTGGCATTATGCGGACTGGGGCTCAGATGCCAGCTCTTCCACCTACCGTGCAATTTTGAACTTGTTGCTCTCTGTTAGCCTCGCTTTCCTCATTTGTAAACACAGATGATAATAATCCCAGCACTGACTGAGTACTTACCATGTGTCAGGTGCTTTCCTAAGTACTGACATGAGCTTGCTCATACACTTGTCATGACAACTTTATGGAATTAGCAATATTATTGTTCCTATTTAACAGAGAAGAAACTGAGACATGGGGAGGATAAGATCGTAGAGTTATTAAGCAGAGTGGATGGGACTCCCATGCAGGCTGCCTGTCTCCAGAGCCCACCTCTTACCTGCCTGACCCTCTGGGATTTCTGTGAAGTCTCAGTCAGACCCTGCATGACAAGCGCCCCGCACAGTATCACGCCCACGGTGAGCCTTCGTGAATGGTAATGGTGAGTAGTGGTAACTTGCAGGAGTTCCATGTGGATCTGTGGGAGGTGGGGAGCCCTGCTTTGGAGTAGCAGACTTTCTGCCATCTCTGGCTCTCTGCTGGGGTTTCCTGCATGCTTTAGGGCTGTGATTATCTCTTGTCACTCCTGTTCAAAGGGCCCTCAGAGGGCCCTACCTCCCTAAGATGGGCCAGCTCTAGATGGACCTGCAGTGTGAAATCAAATCTGAGGACTTATGAAGAAAAGGCAGCACCGTGAAATGATCAAGAGTTAGGAGGTCCTGGATATAGGCCTAACTGCGTCCCTCAGCCTGTGTGACGCTGGGCAAAGGTCTTCTGTTACTGGGATCTCAGCTTCCCCATTTGTGAGAGGAGGAGGTTGGATTCTATTATTTCCGAGCTTCCTCTCACCTCTAGGGGGAAGGAAGGTATCCGAGAACACAGTAGAGTCTCAGGCACGTTGTTCTGAGCACGGCCGTCCCTCTCACTGGGGCATTGGTTCCCCAGGGATTTGGGCAGGTCTTCCTTCCTGGACGATGGGCCAGCATCACTTATACTTAATGAATCCTTAGTGAAGATTCCCGACAAGTCTAAGCCTCTAATTCATCGGGCCTACACGTAACCATACGAAAGTAAAGAAAGCCATGCCTCATTACTTTGGACTCAGAAAGTTCAGAATCCAAGGGAACTTATACCATAACAGTGCTGCTTGTGCATTTAGATTGTTTCTGAAGACTGACCGAGCATACGAAGAAAGTGGAAAGAATTAAGAACCATGTGAACCACCTTAAGGTGATCCAATCCCATGATTTTCGAAACTATTTTTCTCTTTTAAATAAAATACTAGAAACCATTTCAAATCCTTGTTTGAAACAAAATAAGGAAATAATGAAATCAAATCCATGAACTTATTAAACATGCTTTTTATTCATTGAAGCAGATTTTAAAAGGATCCATGCCTAGCAAGGCTTAATTATTATCCTAGTTTGGAGTCCTTCTAAATTCTTAGAAGAAATAATGGTATATTATCCTCGTGGTCTGTATAGTTGCAGTATGCAGGATCCAGTCTTATATAATTGCAGTTTTGCTTGAAGTGGCAGGCCCTGATATTAGGGCAATTAACGAAATCTGGAAGGCGCAAGGCTCTGGCGTCTCTACAACAGCCTTAGACTTCTGGAAGGTCTCATAATGGCCATGCTGTTTCCCAAGTCCTCATCACTCTCACAGACGGGAAGGCCCCGCCACCCCTCAGGAGGTAGGTGGTGGTGGGAGCCATTTTCACCCCGTTTATCTCTTCGATACCAGCACTTTCTGTGTGTTTCTGACAGCAATGGATGTCATGCTGGGTAATCCCCTTCCCGTTGTGAAGGGACCTAAGCAATTACCAGTGATGTATTCATGAAAAATCCAAGGGGAAAAGATAGTTAATGACACCTTTTATCAGATCTACCAATACACGCATGAGAAAACATACTTTGGGAAAAATAGAGATTTATTTTCTTTCTACAGGTAAAGTTGGGTTATGTTTTTGAATGTGTATGTGAATGTATATGTTTTAAAAGTTCTATCAGTATTGATATTAATGAACTAATGTCACTTTAAGGGTAACCTTCATCTTGTCACAGAATCATGGGAAAATTTAAAAAATTGGCTTTCCAACTTCTCTTACGCTTCACCCTTGCGGTACTGCCATCACTTCTCCTCATGGCAACCAGAGAGGTCTTTTGAAACATAACACATCCTGTCCTAACCTTCCTTGAAAACCTCCCCATGACATCCTACTGCACGTAGGATAAAATCTGAACTTGAGCCTCATCATGGTCTTCAAGGCCCTGCCTGATCTGGTCCCCTGCCGACTCTCCAACCTGCTCTCGAGCCTGCGTCATCTGTGCTCCAGCTTACTGCCCTTCACCTGGTCTTTAAGGATGCTGAGCCCTTGCACCTGCCGGTCCTTCTGCCTGTACCCACACCCTCCTTTCTGAAGCAGGAACAGCCCACCCAGTCACCCTGCTTTACTTTTCCTTGTTTGATGGTCTTCAGAGCATTTATCATCTTCTGAAATTGTTTTGTTTGTTTAGTGTCTGCTTTCCCCTCGGTGTAAGCTTCATGAGAGAGAAATCTCATCTCTCTTATCCACCACTGCACACCCAGCACCAGGCAGAGTATCTGGACACTAATAGGTACTCCATATGTGTTTTTGAATGGCTGATTGATGGAATTAATGAACAGAAAACTCCGCTGCCATCACCACCTGCTGTGCTTTTCCTGGTGTAGGTTTTCTCTCTCTCTTTCTTTTTTGGACTCTAATTAAACTTTGGAGGAAGCAACAGTTGGTTGACCAAGTAAGAGTGAGTGCTATGTGGGTCATGGAAATCTGGCTCAGAGGCTGGCTAGACTGGATGAATAGGGTTAGGACAGGTATTTAGGACTCAAGGGGCTGTGACACAAAAGAGGATTCCTCATCCTCAAGTTTGAGACTTGATGGTCAAGGAGTTCGCTGAAAGAAATAGTTGCTGGACAGTCAAGAGTTGTACGTGTGTGCTTTCCAAACTGAACGAGCGATGCCGTGAACACAGGGGCCTCTGAGAGTTTCCTTTAGCAGAAAATCTCAGTAATGAAATTTCTGAAATATCGCCTGCCTCTGTTCTGACACTTCTGTTTCCATTGTGCTGCCCTAGTTAAGGTTCTCTTTGTCCCTCTTCTGAAGGAGATCCTGAAGGATCTTTCTTAAAAGCGAATGCAACCATGAAAATCCCCTGCTCGCCCCTCATTGGAGAACATGGGGATCCTAGCCTAGGGCTGTGGGGATGGCACATCGGTTACCATCAGAGGGAGGTGAAAAGAGTGTTTGCTGCCCTGTTAATCAATTGTTGACCTTCGTGGCCATTGTCCTTGTAGCTATTGACCCTCTTTATGCCTAGTTGCCAAAGATAACTCACTTGTACCTCTACCTCCCCCACCCAAAGTCCTCGATTTACCAATTCTCACCAATCAGAACAGAGTAGCAGAGAGGAAAGTCTCTTCATTATTCAATCTAGAAACTAAAGACCTTTCCAGATAAAGGATAACAGACAGTCTGAGGCCAGTCTAATCCAAAGATTCTTAGGAAACGTTACCGGCCTCATGATGCCTGTAGAAATCATGATACAAGAACTCAATGCCGTATCTTACTCCAGGAAGTAACTTTAGAATAAAACGCTTATATAAGATGCCTTCATAACATCTCATGGAGGCATTATAAGCAGAGACAAGCAAAGCAAGGCTAAAAATGTGATATTTATCTTTAACCTGAAGATTTTTCTTTAATGAGGTCTTATTGATAATTTTTATTTTTAAGTAATAATTTCTATTTTTTATTAATAAAAATAATTCTGATTTTCTTTTTGTGAGCTCTTTGAATTTTGTGAAATATAGTACTTATACATGAGCACATAAATATCTTCCAGATAAATCCAGGACCAAGGGTATCTCTTGTATCTATGGATGACCTTCCCCATCTAAGCATCAGAAGATGAGAGTATAACTCAAATTACACAAACATGTCTGTAGAAAGGCATTACAATACTGGTGACCAAGGGAACACATTTTCCAAGATACTAATATGTCACAAAAAATGTTTAGTGCACAATTAAGTTACATTTACTGTAATAGAAGACCCATGAAAAGAGACGCTTTATCTGTCTTATTTATTGCTGCATTTCCAGCATCAAAACAGAGCCTAGCACACAGTAGGCACCACAAATATTTATTTTTGAATTAAATGTTGTGTTTACCTTAAACAGCTTTCTTTTCTGTGTGACTTCATAGAGTCTTATGCTCATGGACATAGCACAGCTCCTGGAAGAGGCCCTGGCCAGCCTTATTTCTCAAACTTATGTGGCCATGGGTCACCCCAGGATAGATCTGTTAACATCTTCTGGAGCAGTGTTTCATAAAAGACAATTGGGGAAGTGCTGAATTAAATTAAAGGAACAGCAAAAAATTTCTAAGGCAAAAGGGAGTGCAGGTGGTGTATTTGACTTGAAAAAGTGAAATCTACCATTTAAGTTCTGTTACAACCTTTTGCTGACCTATATTTTTTGATCCTTGAAAGCAGGAAGAATGGAGAAGAGGATGGAGGAGAGAAAAAGAGCGAAAGAGAGAGAGCCACGTCATATGGAAAAAGTCTCAGTCTTTTGGGCTTCAGAAAAATTCAGACTGCTCTGGGCCTGGCTAACAGATGCATTGACCACGAGAGGCTTCTGTGGAACCAAGTTGTAGCAGTTGTCCACAGAGTGGCCTTATCTTGTCTTGTCTTATCTTAAAGGCTTGCTTGAAGGAGCCGCTCAATTGGCTCTGACCAGGACAGGGAACATGATGATCGAGTCTTTCCTCTCTTTTTCCGGGTGTGTCCATCCACCCCTCTTTCGTACTCTGGGACACACATTAATGGATCATCTGGGTTCATTACCACAGGCGAAGTTAGGCACAGAGGGCAAGTGGATAAGACTGCAGATTTTGGAGACAAGCTGTTGGGTTGATAGTAGCCTGAGTGGTCTTGGACCTGTTGCTTAACTTCTCTATGTTTCAGTTTCCTCCTCTAAAAGATGGGGATGACAATAATATTTATTTTGTAAGACCATGAGGGTCAAACAAGATGAAATACATGCACTTATTACAGCAAGTAGCTATAATTATTAGTATCATTGGTAATCGTAACAAAGATGATATTTCTGGGAGCTCAGTTAACTCATAACTTATATTTGAATTTTAAAATATGTATATTTCTGAGAACTCTACATGCAGTATTTTGTAAGAAGACTCAAATTCTTTCTTTTAATGTGAAGCATGTATTACAACATCTACTTGCGTCAGGGAAGTTGATACTCGGTTTTGAAGGTGGATGTGCTGTGGGAAGAGAGGATCTCTTGCAAATGGGAACTTTCTCACTCACCTCCTATCATTAGTCCCTCTTGCTAAAGAAAATAAAATGAACAATGCTTAATTGGGAGAAAAGAAGGGAAACTGGATTTAGACTTGCCCTCAAGCTAGTTATCAATATCCCATCTCAATTTCATTTTTCTACCCACTTTTATCTTGCTTGATAGTCTTGCCCAAAGTCTATAACTCCAGTTCTCTAGTCTCTGCTCCACTGTGTGCAGACATGCAGCACAGCAGGAAAGAATAAGCCCTCTCCACACAGCATTCTTCAAGGCAGGATGGGCAAAGGTGTGTCTCACCTGATACGTACGCTCTTGGCCCCTACGTCATACCACACTTGTCAACCAGCCTCACTCTGTCCTAAGGGCTCAGCCCACCCACCTGAGAGAAGTCTTTCAACCTGAGACTCTATAAAGAAAATAAAAACATTGATAGCTGATCATGAACAAGGGTCAAATTACATTTAATTTACAGAGCAGACAGTTCAGGCCCAATTTTGTATTTATCCTGCAAGTACTGTAGCCCCAAGTACCTAGGACAGTGCCTGGCACAGAGTAGGCACTCAATAAATACTTTTTGAGAGAAGAAATATTGAATCTAAAATTTGCTACCATTTTTAAAGTATTAAGAGGAAACCAAACAAATAAAAGAATGGTCCTAAGCCCTCTGCCCAGAAAACTCCTACTGTCCCCATATGTGTAGCTTATGAACAATCTGAAAAATGTCAAACTTAACAGAAATGATTGAAGGAAAATGCTGCCATTTCCCCCTTTGGCCCTCATCTCATCTCCCCAAAGTTAATCACTGAGAACAGTTCATTCAGTGATTCTTTCCCCAAAGCAAGGATTCATTAAGAGCACATGTGAAGACACAGGGCCACACATTTACATAACAGACTGCAAACACATGAGAGCAGAGGTTGGCAAGGTGAGGTCTCCTGACGACCAGCACGGAGCCCAGCTGCCTCAGAGACACCTGCTTGGCTTGTTAACAATACAGATTCCAGCAGACATTCTGATTTGGTTGGTCTGGGCAGGCCCAGGAATTTGCATTTCATCAAGCATCTCCAGTGAGTGTGTTACGTAACTCTGAAGTTGAAGGATTATTACTCCTTAAGGATCTACTGAACTTTAAGGGGGTTCAGATTTTACCACCAATCCTCTCCCTATCATGGTATCGGCGGAACCCTTAGCCAATTGTGAGTAAAGCCACATAGCTCTGCTCTGTCTTCATGGGCACCTTCTGACCCCATCAATCTGCTTCCCTCTTACCCAGTCCTTCTCAGCGCCCCTTCCGGTTCCACGTCTTCTATCCAATTGGTGGGCTTTGTTGCTCCCTTCTAGCCGACATGGCTATGACCTGCAGATAATTCTCAGTCTTTCTGCCCTCAGCTCCTCAGTTTATGTCTAGTTTAAGTTTCCCGCTGTAGCTATGGATATCCCTATTTATGGCTTGTTCTCCTTCATGGATCCATGCAGTGTTAGAATCTCAAGTCTATTTGTTCATCTTTAGGGATCTCCTTCTGAAAAGTGTCTGCTTATTATTATCGTGGGAATCTCTCTGTCGTTCCCTCTCTTCCTCTCACTCTTATCAGCTGGATTCAAACCCAAGTCTGGGCTGGGGTCTCTCTCTTCCATGCTCTGCACTGTGCTAGTGGGGCTTTTATAAGTTTTCCTGGATTTTTATGCAGAAGAAGGCAACCTTTAGGTTTAATGATATCTGAAAAGTTCTCTCCTATTGTGTAGATGCCGTGGGCTCCAAGTGTGGCACCATTAAGTATGGTCACAAGAGCGGGAGCCCCGGCTTTTTCCCCTCTGTTCAACTCATCGAGGGCAGACTCTGCTTGGGCTGCCTAGACATCAGGTAGCGAGCAGGGAGGAAGGTGAAGGAGCCGACTCTGCCAGCTCAGACCTAGAACACATCTGACTTCTATGTACAAACTATCCACATAAAAGGGCATGTGTCTTGGCCAGGGAGCATGTCCACCACTGGGATATACATGACCAAAGAAGAATGTTCTTTCTCCAAGATGATTTTGAGCGGGGGAGTGACATATCTGACTTATGTTGGCAAAGCACCACTCCAATTACAGTGTCAGGACTCAGCCGTAGGAGGGTCAGGGTGGAAGCAGGGGACCAGCGGTCTTATAGCAAGACACCGAGGCTAGAGATGACGGTGGCTGGCACCAGGGTGCTAGAGGCAGTGCAGTGAGAAATAGTTGGAGGCAACCTAGAAGCTGCCTGACTCCTGAGGTCCACGCCGCCTGAAATTCACAGACCATCACATTCACCTAGTTCACATTTCAATTTCAGCTCACAGGCACTTTATCACAAGGTATCCTGAGACCTTCCTCTATCAAGTTGAACGACGTCTGGACAAGATCAAAACATCTGGCACCCACAAGTTCCCAAGTGGTTTCGATATTTTGAATCCACAATATGCAGCTTGCGAGCTATGCCGATGCGGGGCTGTGGAGTGGTGCAGCTGAGAAGCGCCGTGGCAGGGCTGAGAAGCCTGATTTCTCACCCTGGTCCCATCTGTGACCTGATGCACACCCTGCACAGGCCCTTCTCTGCCCCGGCCCCCCTGCTGTAAAATGAGGGGCCTGGGGGAGGTAGTTTCTGAGGTTCCTTCCCCCTGTGACAGGCTGCGGTTCTTAATTCACTGAGCCCCAGTCTCCTTGGTAAGGATTCCAGGAAGGATTTGGACTGGAACAACTGTTTTGTGTTCTCTTTTCCCATTTATTTAACTTCCTATTTTAAAAATAAGACCCACATCCCTGACAACCTGAGTGTCAGGTTCAAGAGCAACGATGGCACTCAGACTGGTGTTGCTTTGGAAGCTTTGACTGCATTCTTTCTGAGAATAATCAACCCAATTCTACTTGGAACTTCACGGCAACAAACTCTTTGGGATGCAAAAGCATTTCCTTGCGGTTTCATAGAGTTCGGGCCCTGCAGGACAAGGGCCTTAGGACATGCCTATTTACATCGCTGGTTTGTCCCTGATGTAATTGGAAACAATCTCTAAACGCTTTGGCAAGCATCCTCTCCAGTTTCTGCACAGCACCCCAGCACCGCATAAATGAATATTGTGCAGCTCAGAGGGGTGCTAACTGCCTCCTCCATGTTTACGTGTGCCTGAGTCTGCCGGAATAGACGCATGTGGACTGGTGAGCTGAGGGAGCCAGGGGTCAGGGTTAAGGAAGCCTTCCTACTAGACATTTCTTACGCGGGTTTCTTCCTGGCCATTCAAGAGAGGCAGTTGGTGGTGTGGCTTGCACAAGAAATGCATTGTAAACTCATTCCGCAAATTGTGGAGGCCAAGTGCGCCAGGGAGCAGAGGCCATGGGGAGTGAGGCCTTCTTTAGTTTGAACCAAGGCCTGTGTCTCTTAAACACTCCTGGGGTGAGTTGGCAGTCGCAGTCTAGCCAATGCTGGCTGAAAAGTCAGAGGACCAAGAAAGTGCGGTGATTCAGGCTTCTCCCCCGCTCCCCTGGGTGGGTCGGTGGTCAGACCTCCCCAGAGTGCCCAGGCCACTCCTGCCACTCAGACTCAGAACCCAGCTGCAACAGAAGACCAACCAACACTTAGGCTTTCATTTTCATCTTTAAAATTAAAGAACAATTTTATTGAATAAATTTGACATAACGTTGTGTCAGTTTAAAATGTGTAGCATGTTACTTTGATGCATTTATGTTGTACTATGATTGCCGATGCAGCGATATTTATCACGTCACATAATCATGGTACAATAGCGTTGTCTGTATTCATTGTACTGTGTATTAGATCTCTACGGCTTGTTTACGACTTGTGACAAGTCTGTACTCTTAAACACCATCACACTTATTTGCCCTCCCCATCCCTGGTAACTCCCATTTTACTCTGTTTTTTACAGGTTTAACGTTTTTAGGTTCCACGTATGTGCTGTCATACAGCACTTGTCTTCCATCTACCATTTAATGAGCACATACGTGCCCCTCACCTCACTGATCCACACCTGTGAGGCAGGTGTTATTAGTCCACTTACAGATGAGGACGCTGAGATTTGGAGATCAAGTCATGCAGTTAATGGCAGAGCATGGATGGGCTGACTCGACAGCCTGATTGAGATGCTCAGCTCCTGCGTCACGTAACCAAAGGCAGCTGCTTCCCTCATTCCCTCATGGGTCCACATTGCAGGGGTGGGTGCAGGGACCACAGAGCAGAATAAAGCCATGTGAGAGCCAGTGATTAGGATGGGGTCCAAAGAATGTCAAATCAAGGGGAGTTTCGTGGGTCAGAGCAATTTTGTGTTTTCAAATATGTTGGCCTTGTATAGAGCAAATCTTTTTATTATAATTAAAAAAAAATTCTACGCTATCCTAATTTCCCTGATTTCATTTCTAATTTTTTGTGTCTCTATTTTATTCCTTTTATTCAAGAGTAAATAAGCTGGTGTATTTCATTATCATTTTTCTCCAAAGAAATAATTTTTGGATTTATTTGTTAGTTCAGTCCTCAGTCCATTTTCTAATTTATTGCTTTTTGTTTTGATTTTATTAATTCCTTCTTTCTGTTTTCCTCAGGATTATTTCATTTTATTTTTAATTTATTCAATTTACTGTTTAATTCATTCAATTTCATTCTTCCTTAATAATATAAGTTTTTACAACTGTGAGTCTTTCTATGTGCACTGTTTTGGCTGTATTACATAGGTTCTGATATGTAGAGATTTTATTCTCCTTCACTCATTGAATAACCTGGGTGTTTGAGAGCCTACTTTGTGCCAGCTATTGTGCTAGTGGCTGGAGATATGGCCCCTAGAAAACCTTGCCTTCATGGAGTTAATTCAAGTGGGGAAAAAAAGAGTAAGTGAATAAAATAATGTCAGACGATGATAGGTGCTATGAAAAACATAAAGCAAGGCCAGCCCCAGTGGCTAGTGGTCAAGTTCAGCGTGCTCCGCTTCAGCAGCCGGGGTCCGGTTCCCGGTCGCAGACCTACGCCACTGTCAGTGACCGTGCTGTGTCGGCAGCCCACATACGAAAGAGAGGAAGTTTGGCAACAGAAGTTAGCTCAGGGTGACTCATCCTCAGCAAAAAAAAAAGAGAAAGTGGAAGAAGGAGAGTGATGGAAGAGGTGGTATGGTAAAAAGAATGTTGAGTAAAGGGCTCTTTGATAAACTGACAGTTAAATAGAGACTTGGAAGAAGTGAGGAATCAGCGTGAGAGGGAGGGATATGCCAGGCAGAGGGAACAGCACATGCAGATGCTATGATGCAGGAATATCCCTGGTGTGTTCTAGGCTCCCCAAGGAGGACAGCGTGACTTGGGCAGAAAACCTTTAGGGGGACGTGGTTGGAGGAGGCTGGAGAGGTGAGCAGGAGCCGGGCCATGTACAGCACTGTAAGCCATGGCAAGGAGTTGGCATTTCAAGACAAGCACGATAGGAAGATAGCGGAGGCCCCTGAGCATGGGAATGATGTGATCTAACTTACGGCTGTTGATTGATTGGTTGATAATCAGCTTTATCGAGGTATAAAACTCACCCATTTAAATGAACACTGTGATGAATTTTGACAAATATACACAGTGGTGTACACACGAGCATCTCAATACCTAGAACGTTTTTCATACCTCAACAAGTGCCCCGTGCCCTTGGCTGTCAATCCCCACTCCACCCCCAGCTCAGGCAACCACTGAGCTGTTTTCACTGACTGTAGATTTACCTTTTCTAGAATTTCATAGAACTTGATCATACAGAATAGTCTTTTGTGTCTGACTTCTTTTACTTGACATAATACTTTTGAGATTCATCCACATCGTTACATTTATCTGTAGTTCATTCTTTTTATTGCTGAGAAACGTTTTATTTTATGGATCCACCACAATTTGTGAGTTCATTTACCAGTTGATGATGATTTCAGGTTTTTGGCTATTATGAATGCGCAAGTCCTTGTGTGGACATCTATTTTCATTTCTCATGGGGAAATACAAGGAGGAGTATTGCCAGGTCATGTAGTAAGTGTATACATACTATTTTTAAGAAACTGCCAAACTGTTTTCCAAAATGACTGCGTCTTTTTGCATTCCCAGCAGCTGTGTGTGAGTTCTGGTTGTTTTACATCCTAGCACTTGGCATGTCTTTCTAATTTTAGCCATGCTGGTGGGCATATGTTGGTTTCTTAAGCTTTTACTTTGCATTTCCCTCGTGACTATGTTGAACATCTTTTCATGTGCTTGTTTGCCATCCATAGATCTTCTCTGGTAAAGTGTCTGTTCAGATATCTTGTCCATTATTCCATTGGTTGGTTCATTCTGATTAAAAGTGCTGTGTTCTTTGTATATTCTGACACAAGTCATTTATCAGATACTATGTGATTTGCAAATGTTTTCTCCTAGTCCGTGAATTGTCTTTTAATTTTCTTTACAGCATCTCTCAAAAAACAAAGTTTTTTAAGTTTTAAATGTAGATAAAACACAATTTATTGGGTTTTTAAAAAATATTTTGTGCTTTTTTTATGTTCTAAGAAATATTTGCCTACCCCAAGATTGCAGAAATTTTCTGCTATGTTTTTTTTTATAAGTTTTGCAATTTTAGCTTTGACATTTAGATCTATGACCCAGTTCATGTCAATTTTGGGGTTATCACATGGGATAACAAAAGAACTTCTCCTTTTTTCTCCACATGCCCCTTCCTCTCCTCTTTCCCTCTTTCTCCCTACTACCCACCTCCCCCCCCCCACTTCTCCTTCTTCACAGAGGGGCATCTGATCGTTCCACCAGTGAAAAAGACTGATCTCCACTGAAATACTTTCATATCTTTGTCAAAAATAAATTGAGGATATATGTGAACTCTTTCTGGACTCTCTGTTTTATTCCAGTGATTTATATGTCTGTTCTTATGCCATTGTAACAATGTCGTGGTTACTATAATTTTATAATAAACCTTGAAATCAGGGAGTGTAGGCCCTCCAAGTTTTTTCTTCTTTTCAAAATTATTTTGGCTAATTCGAGTACTTTGCATTTTCATTTGAATTTTGGAATCAGCTTGCCTAGATTAATATTTTAAAAAACTGCTCAGATTTTATTGGGACTGCTTTGAATCTATAGATAAATTTGGGGAGAATTTAGATTTTAACACTATTGAGTCTTCTGATCAATGAATATGGTAAAATTTGTCACCCAGTTTGATCTTCTTTATTTCTCTAAGTGATTTTTTTTCTTTTTTTTTGGTGAGGAAGATTGTCCCCGAGCTAACGTCTGTGTCAGTCTTCCTCTATTTTGTTTGTGGGACGTCACCACAGAATGGCTTGATGAGCAGTGTGTAGGTCTGCACCCGGGATCTGAACCTGTGAGCCCCGGGCTGTCGAAGTGGAGCATGCCGGACTCAACCACTACACCACTGGACCAGCCCCTAAGTGATGTTTTATAGTTTTCTCTACACAGATATTAAAAATATTTTGTTAAGTTTACCTTTAATTTTCATGTTTTTGTTGTTATCGTATTATATTGCTTTTAATGTCAATTCCCAGTTATTCATTCATAGTGCATAGAAATAAAATTGATTTTTGTATATTGATCTTGTATCCTGCAACTTTGCAAAACTCACTTGTTACTTTCAGTGGCTTTTTTTTTGTAGATTCTTTGGGATTATCTATATAGATAATCATGTCCTCTTCTTACAAAGGCAGTTTCACTTCTTTCTTTTCAATCTATATGCGTTTTATTTGTTTTCCTTTGCGCTGACTAGGAACTCTAGGAAAATACAGAACAGAAGCAGTAAAAACAGATAGCATTGCCTTATTCCTGATCTTAGGGGGATTGTGTTTAGTTTTTTCCACTGAATGCTATGCTAGCTCTGAGTATTTCATGGAGTCCCCCTTTTTTTCCCTAGTTTGCTGAGTATAATGAGCTGAATGTTTATGTCCCCCTAAAATTCATAGGTTGAAATTCTAACCCCTAATGTGATGGTATTAGGAGGTGGGGCCTTTGGGAAATGATTAGGTCATGAGGGCAGATCCCTCGTGAATGGGATTAATGCCCTTATAAATTAGACCCCAGAGAGCTCCCTTTCCCCTTTGGTCATATTAAGACACAGGGTAAAGAAGACCACTGATGAACCAGGAAGCAGGCCCTCACCAGACACCAGATCTGCCAGTGCCCTGATCTGGGACTTCCCAGCCTCCAGAACTATGAGAAACAGGTGTGTGGTGTCTAAGCCACCCTGTCTATGGTATTCTGTTACAGCAGTCTGAACAGACTAAGACGCTGAGGGTATATTTTAAAAAATCATGAATAGGTATTAAATTTAGTCAAAGCTTCCTATGCATCTGTTGATGTTATCATATGGTTTTTCTATTTCGGTGTGTTAATATGATGAATTATGTTGATTAATTTCCAAATGTTAAACCAATCTTACATTTTTGGAAATATCGCACTTGGACATAATGGATTATCCTTTTGATATGTGGCTGTATTTGATTTACTAACTTTTTAAAATTAAGGCTTTATTTTTTAAGGAATTTAAGCTTCGCACCAAAATTGAGGGGAAGATACAGAGATTTCCCATATACTCTCTGCTCCAAACATGCATAGCCTCCCCCACTACCAACATCATTCACCAGAGTGGCACTTTTGTTACAGCTGATGAATCTACAATGACACGTTATAATCACCAAAAATCCATAGTTTACCTTAGGATTCACTCTTGGTATTATACATTCTATGGGTCTGGACAAATGTATAATGACACACTTCCATTATTATGGTACTATGCAGAGTATTTTCAATGCCCTAAAAATCCTTCGTGTTTTGCCTATTTGTCACATCCCCCAAATCCTAACAACCACTGATCTTTTTTGGGGGGTGGGGTGGGGAGGTGAAGAAGAATGGCCCTGAGCCAATATCTGTTGCCAATCCTCCTCTTTCTGCTTGAGGAAGACTGTCACTGAGCTAACGTCTGTGCCAATCCTCCTCCACTTTTTGTATGTGGGATGCTGCCGCAGCATGGCTTGATGAGCAGTGTCTAGGTGTGTGCCTGAGATGTGAACCCATGAAACCTGAGCTGCAGAAGCAAAGCATGTGAACCCAACCATGACACCACTGGGCTGGACCCATGACAACCACTGATCTTTCTACTGCCTTCACAGTTTTGTCTTTTCTAGAATGTCATACAGTTGTAATCACACAGTATGTACCCTTTTCAGATTGGCTTCTTTCACTTAGTAATATGCATTCAAGCTTCCTCCGTTGTTTCCATGGCTTGATAGCTCATTTTTTTTTAGTGTCGAAGAATATTCCATTGTCTGGATGTGCCACAGTTTATTTATCCATTTACCTAGTCAAGGGCATCTTGGTTGCTTCCAAGTTTTGGCAATTGTGAATAAAGCAGCTATATATATCCATGTGCAGGTTTTTGTGTGGACATAAGTTTTCAGCTCCCTTGGGTAAATATTAAGGAGTGTGATTGCTGAATCATATTGTAAAGGTATGTTTAGTTTTGTAAGAAACCACCAAACTGTCTTCCAAAGTGGCTGTACCATTTTGCATTCCCACCAGCAATGTAAGAGAGTTCCTGTGGCTCCACATCCTAGTCAGCATTTGGTGTTGTCAGTGTTCTGGATTTTGGTCATTGTAATAGATGTGTAGTAGTATCCCATTTTTGTTTTAATTTGTATTTCCCTGACGAGATATCATATGGAGAATCTTTCCATGTGCTTATTTTCCATCTGTGTATCTTCTTTGGTGAGGTCTCTGTTAAGGTCTTTGGCCCGTTTTTTAGATCAGGTTGTTTGTTTCCTGTTGTTGAGTTTTAAGAGTTCTTTGTATATTTCAGATAACAGTTCTTCACTAAATATTTCTTTTGAAAATATTTTCTCCTAGCCTGTGGCTCATCTTCTCATTCTCTTGACATTGTCTTTTGCAGAGCACAAGTTTCTAATTTGGATGAAGCCCAGCTTATCAACTATTTCCTTCACGGATCATATCTTTAGTGTTGTATCTAAAAAGCCATTGCCATACCCAAGATCATGTAGATTTTCCCCTATGTTTGAGTTAATTTTTGTGAAGGGTGTAAGCTGTGTATCTAGATTTATTTTTTTTTGCATGTGGATATCCAGTTGTTCCAGCACCATTTGTTGAAGAGACTATCATTGCTCCATTGTATTGCTTTTGCTCTTTTGCCAAAGATTATTTGACTACATTTATGTGAGTTTGTTTCTGGGCTCCTTATTCTGTTCTAATGATGTATTGTCTATTCTTTCACCGACACCACACTGTCTTGATTACTATAGTTTTATAGTAAGTCTTGAAGTTGGTGGTGTCAGTTGTCTAACTTTATTCTTCTTGGATATTGTGTTGGCTATTCTGGTTCTTTTTCCTCTCTATTTAAATTTTAGAATCATTTGTTGATATCCACAATATAACTTGCTGGGATTTTGATTGGGATTTCACTGAATCTATAGATCAAGTTGGGAATAACTGACATCTTCACAATATTGAGTCTTCCTATCCATAAATGTGGACTATCTTTCCATATATTTAGTTCTTCTTTGATTTCATCATTTTTGTAGTTTTCTTCCTATAGATCTTGTACATATTTTGTTAGATTTATACCTAAGTTTTCATTTTTGGGGTGCTAACGTAAGTAGTATTGTTTTTTATAATTTAAAATTCCTCTTGCTCATTGCTGGTATACGTGAAAATGATTGACTTTTCTATATTAACTTTGTATGCTGCAACCTTGCTTTAATTGCTTATTAGTTTCAGTTTTTTTGTCAGTTCTTTCAGGTTTTCTATATAGATGATCATGTCATCTGTGAACAAAGAAAGTTTTATTTCTTCCTCCTCAATCTGTATGCCTTTTTATTTTCACTTCTTGTCTTATTGCATTAGCCAGAACTTCCAGTACAATATTGAAATGGAGTGGTTGCTAACATTTTCTAGAGAATTTTTTTGTGTCTAGGGGATTTATGAAGAATATGGATATGTGGTATCTTTTCTCGTAATTTCTTTGTCAGATTTTGTTTGTAGTTAACGTTGGCCTCAGAAAACAAGCTGTGAAGTGTTCTCCCTTCTATTTTCTGAAAGACTTTGTGCAGAATTGGCATTATTTCTTCCTTAAATATTTGATAGAATCATCAGTAAATTTAATAAGTATAGAACTATTCAGATTATCTGTTTCTTCTTGAATGAGCTTTTCTTGTTTGTATCTTTCAAGGAATTTTTCCCTTCATCTAAGATAAAGAATTTATTAGCATAAACTTGTTCATAACACTCTCTTATGATTTTTATAACGTTTAAAGAATGTGTAGATATATTACCTCTTTCATTCCTCTTCTAAGTTTATTTGTCTTCTCTCTTTATTTCTGTATTGTATGGCTAGAGGTTAATCTGTTTAATTGATCTTTTCAAAAAGCCAGCTCTTGGGGACTGGCCTTGTGGCCAAGTGGCTAAGTTTGCACACTCTGCTTCAGAGGCCTGGGGTTCACTGGTTCGGATCCTGGGCATGCACCTACACACCACTCATCAAACCATGCTGTGCTGACATCCCACATAGAAGAACTAGAATGACCAACAACTGTTGTGGCCAAACAAGAAAAGGAGGAAAATAGGGTGGTCTTCATGATGCAAAACTTATTCAATATAAAAAATGAACCTTTTCCTGAGATTTTGTTCGTCTTAGGCTTTGCTGTTTAAAATGATTTTCTGTGAAATGATGGATATGGTATTTGGATGTTTATTTTATTTTTTAAAAGATTTTATGTTTTTGCTTTTGCTCCCCAAAGTCCTCTGGTACATAGTTGTATATTCTTCGTTGTGGGTCCTTCTAGTTGTGGCATATGGGACGCTGCCTCAGCGTGGTTTGATGAGCAGTGCAACGTCCGCGCCCAGGATTCGATCCAACGAAACACTGGGCCACCTGCAGCGGAGCGCGCGAACTTAACCACTTGGGCACAGGGCCAGCCCCTGGATGTTTATTTTTATTATTAAATATTAATGTACCAAGTTGAAAAAGTAAAAAGTTGGTAACTTGGTGTCAGTGCCTCCGACTTAATTATTTGTTTACTTTAATGGCACTCTTACACAACCTCCAAGTCCGTGTGACTCTGGTCTCTACTGAGCATCTTAAAATGGGTCAGAGAATCAAGGCATCTCAGAATTTTACGGATCATAGCAACCAAGTACAACCTCTCTGCTAGGTCATCTTCTCCACAGCTCTGACAAAGGACATCGGGCTCTGCCCAAGGAGGGGGCTCATTACTTCTCACAAAGCATCCTATTCCATTTCTAGATATTTTTTTCTTAGAACATTTTCCTGTGTGGCAGCAAAGAACTTGATTTTTTCTTTTCCAAAAGACAACCCTTCAGATACTTAAAGACAGCAGCCATACCCTGCCAAAAGCTTGTCTTCTCCATACGATATCACCTCTCCTCTCATCTCCTTCAACCAGTGCCACCTGCCAGTGGTAGTCCGTTGATACAAAAACCAACAACCTTGGGTTATTTGGCAATCACATCATATAGTTTTTGTATATCAAACTCATAACTAATTAAAACAGCTTTGCCCACAATCACTGCTGTTTAGCTAGGTACTCTCCATGTCTATCTATGAGAAGCTGAATTTTGAATCTATTGAAAACATTGTATTTATCCTTGTTAGATTGGTACCTGCCTGCATTTCATTCAGTTATCTGACTATTGTCCCAACTCTTTGTCATCTGCTGATTTTGAGGACAGTCTGTCTATATCTATATAAGATTCTGGGAAAAAATATTAAATAGATTGGGGCCAAGGACAGAGCCCTATTACCAAGGCTGACCACAAACTCCAGGAATTCTTATCGTGGTCCCAGTCTCAAGTACCCTCTTCTTTTATCTTCAATTACTGGTACAACAAATAATCAATGGGCCTATAGAACTCCACTAGAGATTTTGACCTAATAGTATTTATTGATCACTTTTAATGCAGATATTCAACCAATTATTTGGCAAATTCCCACATTTTTGTGATTGCAGGCAAATCACAATATACTTTGTCAAACACCTGACTGAAAATAAGTAATAGCTGGTCCTCTGACAACTCAACGAAAAAAATCCCCCTTAGATTTATTGAGTAAGATTTGTTCTTCTGGGACCTGGCTGTCATTGCTTATTTTCTAAGCCTTCAAAACTACTGAATTAATAATTATTGCTTTGCTAGTGGTTGAAGTAACTTGCCTCATCTGTGTAAGTCTACACAACATCCTTCACTCATTTGTTTATTCGACAAATATTTACTGTGTCCATTATATGTCAGACACTGTTGTTGGTGCTGGCAACACAAGAGCTATCTTTATATGCACTCATCTTGTCTCCAAGCACCTTTTCTATTGATGAATTTTTTTTCATGATTTCTCAAAAGTCACTGGCTGGAAGTAATCCCGTACACATATTGTCTCAGGCCTGGGAACTTTTAATATCACTCACTCTGGTTAGCAGCTTTGATTTCTCTGGCATCCTACGTTCATGTTTTTTCTTCCACTTTATTCCCCTTTTCATCCCTTCTGCTTCCTCTCCCACTTTCTTCTCCCCATATGTGTATTCCTTCCAGGCTTGTAGATTCCCCTCTCAAAGCAAAAAAAAAAAAAAAAAAAAAAAAAGAACACACCTGTGAAGAGGGCTATTTCAGTGAATTTTGCTGACGTTGGCAAGAGATCTCTGGGGATTGCACACTTGTTAGGAGTTGGAGAGCGGAGGCTGTGATTGAATATTGGAAGTTCCAGGCACTGCTTACTATTTATTTATTCCTCAACTGGTCAGTGTAGAAGCAAAGGGATGGGAGAAAGGGAAGTGGGACAGTCTTATGAAGGGATAGGGCCAAAGCTGATGAAGCCAGAATAGTCTCTCTCCATTAATTCTTAGCCTGGTGAGCCATCTACCCCGGTTCTCTACAATGCTCTCTTTAGCTGTCACTTGACAGGATAAAACACTGTCCTCCCTGCAGCAGTGTGTGGCAAGGAATAATAGGAATTTACAATACACGAATGCAAGCAATTAACGCCACAGCATTTTATGAAATTGCAACGATTCTCTAAGCAAGAACTCCGGGGCCGCTAGTGGAAACGATGGGCTTCGCATACTTGCACGTGCTTCTGTCTCAGCCGGGATGAAGAGCTTTTTCTGTCTGTTCCATGTCCTCGGCACACTGAACGGGTTGGGTTAGGGCCGACTCTGTTTTTAGCTCTGGGTGCTTTGTGATGACAGCCCCACATTTACAAGGAAGACATTGGGATGGATGGCTGGTCATGGATGGATTTCACCAGCATTTGCAACTTTTTGAAAAGGAAAAACATGGTGCTTCCCTAGAAGCCTTTGTTTTTGTTTTACTCCCCAATTCTCAATCCTTCTCACTTGAATAAAATCCACACCCACATGTGTGTGTGCACAGGCACGCACAAGCACATACACGCTCACAGCCTGGAGCTGGTGGGCTTGGAGAACACCATTAATTATGTAACCAAGTCTTGGCGCTTTTTAAAAGTCTATTTCTTGCTTATAAATAAATGGTAATTTGTTTAAAAGCATCATTACACACAGTGTTCAGCCAGATCCCATGCATTCGATTATTTTAAATAAATGGACCATAAATGGAACAAGTTCTTTCTAATTTACAAATGATAGGAAACATTTTTCAAGAAAAAAAAAGAAAAAAGTGTAAAATTTGTTCTTAACTACATCTCATTAATGTGGAACTGTTCAATGACCTGTAAAGATTAAAGAATTAGTGAATTGGTGGAATTATCAGAATGAAAAATCTGTATAATTTTGGTTTCAATTTAAAAATCTACTAAACAGTCTAGCGACTTTAGTCTCGGATATTACTTTTTAATATCAGTTCCTACAAATGCAGTGGCGTCGGGGTTACAAATGAACTGAATGGGAAGCAACAAATAGTATGTTTAAATTCGCAGCACAACAGAGGAGCTAAGTGGGGAGGAGGAATGCCTTGCGGGGGAGGGATGGGTTATTTTTTTTCCAATAAAACAACTGAAGACATTTAATTAAGTGACCACTCTGCTAAGTGGAGCAAAAATTAATATACATAAATGCGTTTATGTGCAGCACTGTGGCTTAATTAAGAAGTAGGCTTCAAATGGAGAACCAGAGACAGCTATTTAACCAACATCGCCAGAACATCTTCCCCTCCCTAACATTTTTCCAGCAATCGCAAAGAGGAGGAGACGCAGCAGGAAGGGAGTGGGAGTCTTACCCATTGGCTGTTACTTAAAAGATGTGGCCACCCCAGCTGATGAGTGGGCTCAAGGCAAGGTGTGGCTTAAGTACCCTTTCCCCACCGCCTTCCTCGCGGGCCCACGTCAACCTCCTGCACCTCTTTGTGACTTAACCCCAGCAGGGAGGGAGGTTTCTCTTCTGAACCAGCCTCACTGGTCCCTTTCTGCTGGGAATCAATTTAAATGTTCTTTTTGAACCTTTCCTGTTGGACTATAATCCTTTTGAGGCAATGCATTATCTCTAAGATCTCTCAGTGACCTCCATCATACCAAGCTCAGGGTAGAAGCACAAAGAATGTTTTTAATCTGGGATTCCAGGCCCAGCAAACAACTTCATGGAGGCAATTTGTACTAGGACCCAGTCCATGCCCAGGAAAAGAAGACCTGGAAAGGGGATTCCTGAGGGAGTGGTCTCTAGACAGTGTGCACATGCCCCAGAGGCTGGTGTAGGCCAGGCTTCTTGTAAGAGTCAAGACCAAGGGAAGTTTGTCACTCTCAGGAAGTCGACTGGCCTGGTGCCGTGAACTGGATGTGTGTCTGAAGAACGGGGTGCTGTAACTACGGAGGAGTACATCTCTGTCCACCCTCCTACCAGTTGGAATCAGCCAAGATTGTAATGCCTGCTTCTGGAAGGATGATGGAGTGGCTTTCCCTAACTCAGGGCTCAGGTGACCGTTTGTTCAGTTTGAGGGGACAAGAAACATTGCAACCTCAAGTTCTTCCTCCTTGTCCTGCCACAAGGTGCCCTGAGAAATAAACGATGGGAGGCCGGTGGCTGGGGCCCTGCTTGGACCATGCACCCTTTGTGGGAAGGAGTCTCCCCTCTGCTGAAGGGGAAGAAAGAATACAAAGCCCTTTGCTTGGACAGTGAGTCTTGGGAACTCTTTCTCTTTTCCATCTTTATTGAGGTAAAATTGACAAATAAAAACTGTATATATTTAAGACGTGAACCGATGTTTTGAACTCTTCTCACACCTGGTGGACCATAGGACCATGTCAGGCAGATAAGGGAATCCCAGAGCTCATAATTCAGATTGGCACTCAAAAGCTGGCGAAACGTTCTTCACCGGTTCCGTGTCAGGCACTGGGGAATCACACAGACAAATCAGACTAGATTTGTGGCCTCAGGAGGCATACAATCTAAAGAAAATTCCGTTTTGGACAGACAGTTATAAAATACAACCAGGGAAATCTGAGTCAACAGCCCAGGAGTTTTGGTTGGAATTGCCCTTCCTCCATTCTAGCCTCCTTCAAACCAACCTCCAACAAACCAACCCTTCAGGAGCGAGCTTTGCAGCTGGCACAAAGCCACCACTGCCATTATCAGGCATTCGGAATTTGACCAGGTCACTTTCAAGGCTCTGTTTTGGCAGGTTCTTTAGCCTTGCCCTTTGTGGCTCTAAGTGTTCTCCTAATTTCCTTGACTATTCTCCGGCCATAGTAGCAGCCCAGAAACCATCTGTTGGACATCTTTCACCTCTTCATCTTTTCACCTGCAGTGGATATTTTCTGTTGCCCTCAATCCCTCACTTTCCCTCACTCTCCTCCGTTCTCTGGGAGTTGACCCATCAGGGCTGCCTCTGTGGCTCCCTTGACCCTGGAGAAAGGAATGAGGTTGGGAGGAGAATGGGGTCAGGGAGTTTCTTCTCTGCTCCTTCCCTTCTGAACCACTGGGGCTGGCTGTTTTCCACAGCCTTTCTCAAGAGGCCCTTTCCATCCAGCTTTTTGGTTAGTCATTCCCTGCTCTTCTCCTTCCTGCCTAGTGCTAGTGGCTCCCAGCTATTATTAGCCCTAAAGTACTGGATTATCTCCTTTCCTTAAACCCTGCTGATGCCCTTATAAATTGGTCTTTGTTAAACTCTCCTTAAATCACAAGTTCAAATGTGCTATCTCTTTACTCTCAGTTTATGCCCTTCGGTAATTTTTCTCCAGCCTTACAAACCGTGACTTTGGTTAAGAGAGACCTTGCCTGCACCCTGAATCCCCACACTAGGTCTCATGGGAACAGCTAAATGGGCCTGCAGTTAACTTAGTATAGTCTATTTTGAAGATGAATAGGCCAGACATGCTGCTAAACATTCTACAGTGTGCAGGACAGCTCCCCACAATAAAGAATGATCTGGCCCAAAATGTCAATAGAACAGAGACGGAGAAACCCTGACCTAGTGTATTGTTTCTCCTTAAGGGATCAGGAGAAACCTATAGAGATGTCTTCTGGGATTGATCTGTAAGGTTAGGGACTCAGAGTGTTCTGGGTGAAAACTTTTTTAAGAAAGACCAAAACCAGTGTAGCCAGGGCAGGAGTCCAGGAGTGTTAGATCTGAGAGATGAAGCCCCTGGTGCTGAATGTCGCTCTCCCCAGAGCTGCTTTGGCATGGTGGTCAAAGCTTGGAGCCCAGGCTGAACCCTGCTGGCCAGCTCCTTCACGCTCCTTGGCTTCTGTGCCCTCTCCCTCACATTTTCATTTGAGGTTGGAACATGAGTCCGACTGCCAAGCCTGCGCACCTTCTGCTAACTTAGCATGTCTGCTCATAAGGCAAAGAGGAAAGAATTTGGGGGAGAATATGAAGATATTGAGTTTTTGTTAACCAGGGAACAAGAGTTTCAGAAAAAGAAGAAAGCGTTGGGAAGGAGAAGCACATGGAGAGGTCTATAAAGAAGAAAGGAAGCCAAGATGCCTTGGGCTGACCATGTCAGAAGGAGCCGTAATTGCAGGGGCTGGGCAAGGAGGGGCGTGATCAAGGCCCACAGGGAAGCAATGCATGGATGGAATTGATTTGCCTCAGTATCCCAAACTTGTAAAGGTTGCTTTGACATCACAGAAACTCTGCCGTTTTCGAGAATGAAGATGTTGCTTTTTGAGAACTTCCTCAGTGGATCCCCAGCATCTGCCTTGGGGAAAGAATTGTTAGTAATCATGCCCAGGTGGTCAAGAGGAGAGGATCAGGTGCTCTGGATGAGCTGACCTGGAGCTTGGCGTGGAGGACGGTTGTAGTGGAGGAGATGTCCACAGATGCATGGCTCCTCCAAGCACGCGAGGGCTTCCAGCAGCTTTTGAAGTCAGTCAGTGGTCTGTCTGTAATTATTGATGTGCACAGTCCGCTAATCAGGGACCAGAGTCCGATGCCAATTGTTTCTTTTACTTTTTAATGGATTCGAACTCCATACCCGAGCTCAGAAAATCAAAGCACTTCTGGAAGATATTTATTAGCGGCCAAATTATAAAAACACATAGCAAACCTTTAGTTTGCATTACAAGTGTTAATATATGCAGAGCCCCGTGAATAGCTCATCTTTCTGCCTCTCTTGTATCTTAAATTTTTCATTACAAATTTCCAGGGCTTCAAAGTAGACTCTCACAGCCAGCGCCTTTTTTCTCCCTTGCATGACAAAGAGCTGTCAAAAACGGTTCCTGGGCTGGCTAGTTTCTTCCCCTTTTTTCTCTCATCTAAATGTCAAACAACTTAGCTCAAATAAAGCCCAGCATTCTTCGTCTGGTGCTTCTCAAAAGAAAAACACCACCACAGAAGCATCTACAAAGGCCCTAATTAATGTTTCTCATTGATTTGGTTTTAGTGTGATGTATTTTATGAAAAAAATATGAATCCAGAAGGCACTCTCATTAAAATCATTAGCGGCTCAACATTGGCTGCAAACAGCTTAGTGCGTGGTAGGGCTGAAGAACTCACACTCGTACAAACACACAGACACAGACGCTGCACGTGCACTCATACACGCACGTGACGTGCTTTCCAGGTCACGCACAACACACCTGGATGTGTTCACATGCAAAATCGTGTGCAAGATATGCACCAAATACCTTCACATGCATGCATATGTTAATCATTGATGCACATATGTACATACAGGTGCCTGACTATTCACGGTATGCATGCAAGCACACCAACATGCATGCATCTGATTACCCATGCATGCCCAGAATTCAGATTGCAGTATATGCTTAAACACAGAATGTGCTCATACATGTGTACACCAACTGTACACCAATGAATGTCCATGTATTGGAAGGAGAAAGGATGAGTTATGTTTCTTGGGATTATGTTCTCGGGAGTCATCAAGAAATACCAGGGTCAGTGGTTTTCCACGTGGCTATATTGTCCCTCATGAAGATTTTTTGTTGTTGTTTCTTTCTCTTTTGGCCTCCTAATTCCGTGGGCCAAAGCTATCAGACAGATCAGTAACATGCACCTGTCCAACTCTTCTACTGAGACCTGAGTTTTCTCTGGATGGGATGGAATGTTTTCTGGAGCTCTCTCTTCTAACTGGTCTCTAGACCTTTCATCATGGGAATGGAAAAGGGCAGAAAAAGAGAGGGCTTCTCAATCTTGGTAGGGTGTGGGGGAGAATTCCTTGCTTGGAAGCTACTGAAGGTGAGGTTTAGATTCCTTAGATGGCAGCTATGACCAGGGGTGGGTTTTGGCGAAACCCACATTATGTTTCCTTTCTAGAAGTCAGTTCTTGGCTAAACAAACCCAGTCTCCATCTCACATCCTGTTTTTAAAGTGTTGTTTGCTGTTTTCCAGGAACTTCAATTTTCAAGGGGCTTTCGTGACTTTTAGAGACATCTCCAGGAAGCTCCCTTCTCAACCCCACCTCTAGGACACATGCCCTCTCTACTCTCATCGTGACCCCCATGCATAGATCTACCCCTTTCTCTTGATGGCCAACGGGGATCTGAGGATATCCCCCTTGTTCCTTCTCCAAGGCCAGCCTCACTGGCTGGAGGTCAGCCTTACAATTTGGGGCCACAGCTGTTGCTACCATCAAAGAGCAGATCTGCTCTCAAGTTAACATGCTCTGTCGCTGTTTCACGTACATATATTTCTCTGAAGAACTTTTCAGGGAGGAAGTCACTGAGGCAAGGCGTGGTTTATATATTTTCAGAGTCCTCCTGTCAAGATAGTCTCTTGCCCTAAGTGATACAAGCAACTTGGACTAGATGGTGATCAGTTGGACTTCAAACCCTCAGGATTGAGACTTCACATTTTACCTTTTCCTAAAATTTTTCTCAAGTCCACAGAGAGCACAGGCTTTCTTTCAATGACCCTCTTCTCTCCTCTCCCAGGATGCTGCTGGGACCTCAATTACCCCTCTACATCTTGCACACCCACAGCTCCCATAGAGGAGGAGTTGCTAACCCGAGTGTAGAAAACCTTACATTTGAGGGCCATATTACCCTAGGGGAGGGGCCCTGTGTTCAAGGTCAGAGCTCATGCAAATGCCCCTTAACCTCTCCTCTTCCCTTGAGCTTCTTGCCTCTGCCTCCCATGTGGCATGATCAGTAGACTGGCTGTAAATCATTTCTGTCTTTCACTCCTTTAAGGTGTGAGTGACATTGGGTCCCCAAGCTTCAGATCTGAAAGGAAAGAGGAAGACTGTGTTCAGCCTTAGTTCTAAGCCTTGTTCTACAATCCTTCTTTTACCAAATTTTCGGGCCTTGGGTGCTTGCTGGCCATTAACAATATAATTGATACTTTGCTTCCTATTTGACTAGTGACCAGTGTATACCACCCCTCGGAATCCCAGAAGGGAGTAGGAATGAAGACAGCTTTAATTCATAGCATATATGAACACAAACAACTTTCAATAGCGACCCATCGAGATAAAATAAGTAATGGCTACTTTAAGCATCAGAGAGAGAGCGGGGGTGGGAGGAGTTATGTCCCAAAGCCTCTCCAAGTAATTAAAGTACAGTCTTCATGTTTTACCATTTGTCAGAACAAAGTAAATATTGGAATCTTAACACTTGCGTCCTCTCGGCTAAATATCCTTCTGTGGCTATTGCTCAAATATTGAAAATACTTGTGTAAGTTCTAGTGCAAAACAGCCATTGGAGTGATTTATGAGGAGACATAACCTGCTGCCTCCCTGAATTCATGCATCCACCATCAGAGTTCATATCAATTTTGCTCTGGTCCCCATTAGCAATATTGTCAAAAAAAAATCACAGAAAAATAACGACCCTGCACGCCAAGAAATTTAGATCCGGATATGAGCCGTAAATCTGTATTAATTTAATAGTTAAAGTGCGTTAATGCTTTGTAATATTTTTTCTTTATAGAGAACACAATAGTGAGGTCATCTGTAATAAAGATGTTAATCCTGAGCCACCTGCTAGTTTGTTTTGCCTCTTGGGGCAAGAGGACGTTAATGGATGAAATATGGCCTCAAGCTCCTTAAAATGGTGTTTTATGGCAACCTCTATGCAGGGCTATAAAACATTCACTCTGAGTGATAAAGAGTCTCAAGAAGTCATATACACTCTCCATCATGCCTGATCTGACATTAGCTTTGCTTAACTTATCACCCATCCACAGACACCCACTGGGCTGGGCAGCAAAGGGCTACCAGGAGCAGCCCCAGGGCTCACAGAGAAGGAGAGGGGGTCGTCCGGCCCCCCGGACCAGTGTTTCCAGGGCTCGGCCCCTGGGGAAGGTGTCCATTCTGGAATCTATTGCCTATTTTTTCCCCCTGATCCTTTGGTTCAGGAAAATGATCCATTGTCCCATCACTGGATTTCTAGGCAGATTTTGTCACATGCACAGGGGAAGAAAACAAAGTCATATTCATCTACCTGTCTCCCAAAGTATTTTCCTTTCCACATTGTGGAGACTACCTTTGTTTAAGTTTTAGTGGTTTCTTTCCAGAATAAACAGGTAAGCCCCATGTAGAGCCTCTCATTCTCTTTTCAATACTCAATTTTTTTTTTCTTTCTTTTGGTTTGGAACAGGTCACCTTCTCTGATAAATCCAGTGACCTATTCAGATTGTACCAGTATCCAGGTGGGAAACTTTTACTATCTCCCCAGGACTCACAGGATTAGGGGTAAACACTTTGCTTTGGCATTCAAGGTTCTTGGACTATTGCCAAGCATAGCAAGAATGCAGGACACTTGCAGTTTGTCAAAGAGCGGGTGTCCAAGGGAATAGTTCCCATATCTGCCCTAGACACACGTGGGAGTCTATCCTTGGTGTCTTCTTTAAGAGAACAGACTCCAGGGGCCGGCCTGGTGGCACAGTGCTTAAGTTCGCACTTTCCACTTTGGCGGCCCAGGGTTTGCCAGTTTGCATCCCGGGTGCGGACATGGCATCACTTGGCACGCCATGCTGTGGTAGGTGTCCCACGTATAAAGTAGAGGAAGATGGGCACGGATGTTTGCTCAGGGCCAGTCTTCCTCAGCAAAAAGAAGAAGATTGGCAGCAGTTAGCTCAGGCCTAATCTTCCTAAAATAAATAAATAAATAAATAAATAAATAAGAGAATAGACTCCAGGTGGTCCAGCGGAGGGAGAGGCAAAGCTATCTAGAAGGTCAGTGTCCATGAACTCCCCGAGGGTTTATTACAGAGACCTGCTCATCAATAATTGTGGGGCTGCCGGACAGGGGGTACAGCCCTTATGTAAAAGGAGGAAGCATACATAGGAAGTACCAGAAGGAAGGACAAGTGATTCATATGCAAGTGAGAGGCAGGCCCAGGAGGAGATTCTGCCCCCTCCTCGAAGTCCCTGATGCTGCAGGCAGAGCACAGGAAACTCCAGCCAGCTGACATCTAGGCAGGATGCTTCTCAATGTTGGTGGGATAGTAGAGCGAGAACAAGACTAGGACTCTTCAGAGGGGATAAATGGCTTGAGATCCACATGTGGGCACAGGTGCTGGCACTGCCTCTAATGTGCTTCCTTTCTGATTGGCACCAAGACCTTGGACCTGTTCAGTGATTGTAGGAGAAGGAAGATGCAGCCCACAGCTCCTGTGTGCACCTTCAGAACACCTAGGCTGGACCACGGTGGGTACAGGCTGCACATCTGTGGTCATATTCCCTCTGAATTGCTGAGAAATCCTATCTTAGCCACTGAACCACTCACTGGATGTGTACAGATGAAAAACTATAAGGGGTGGAAGTTCTCGTTGTCTTAGTTCTCTTTACCTTAGATTTTAAAGTCCTATCATCAGCTTTGCTGGTAAATACTCCTAAATGAATGTAAACACAGACCAGCGCGGGACACAATTTCCCTCCTCACCTTTATTTTAGCTGCCATTTCTTGTTCATCTACTTGCTAAAAGCCCATCTGAAATGTTATCTCATTAATCCTGAAAATAATACATAAATATTTTTACCAAGGAGGAACTTGAGGCCAAGGAGATGACTGAACTCACCCAAGATCACAGAGCTAGTCAGTGGCAGAGGTAGGATTCCACCCCAGGTCTGCCTGATTCCAATGGCCGTGATCAGAACCACGGGCTGCACCACCTCCCACGGTGCCCTAATGCTTTGGTCCTATAGTACAGGAGGGATGCGTTTGCTGAATGAAATGGAGTCGGTGACAGTTTACAATCAGCACTGCCAGAACTGGCAGGTTAACCCATCAAGTGGCTTCCAATCTCTTCTGTCTTCCTCCTTCTCAGATCCAAATCCCTCGTGCGTCGGCTTTGAGGACTTGGAAGTCCTCAAGGAGAGATGCTGGCTCTCCTGCTGCCTCTTTCCCTTCTTGCTCCCCAAGGATCACAGTCTCTGGTAGCGTTTGATTATGTGTTTACTCCTAAATCTCGGCTTAGCTCTGGGTTGAGGAAGACTATCGTGATATGATGGTTCTGTATCATTCTGCCAGGAGCTGGGGATGGGAACCCTGGGGTGTCCGGTGCCCACTTTCTTAACCCAGACCTCCTGGAAGTCGCCAAGTGGAGATGGATTCTGGAGTCCCTGGGCTGCCGAGATATGGGAAGGGCCTATGGACATTTACTGAACGTTTAGTACACACTACTTTGTGTGACATACTATGTTAAGGTCTTCGTTATTAACTGGATCCTCATCTTAAGCCTATGAAGTGAGTATTTTGCATCTATTTTATGATGCGGAAACTGAGATTCAGAGAGGTTTAACCATCAGTCAAAGGTCACCTATAGCAACTGAGCAGTAGAGTTAATTTGAACCTAGATTTGACCCTAAAGCACATGTTTTCCCCCTACCATGTAAGGAAATTTGGAATAAGCAAGAAAGCTAACCGGATATATCGGATGGAAAATAGTGTATTGTTTAGAGCACACTTGCTTGAGGTTTATCTGATTTTAGCCTTTCGCTGTCCTTGAGCTAGTTTACAATGTAAGTTGTAGATAAATGATAGCACTGCAAACTACTTCTTATCCTTAGAGATGCAAATGAATTCTTGCCAGTGTATGTTTAATTGACTGTCCCCCTCCACACCCTTAAAAAAACCAAAACAAGACAATTTAACATCAATTTGTAAATTCATTTCAACATTCCTTTACTCTGTATCAGTTTATGGGTCTTTAATTTCTCCTTGGAAATCATCTTTTTCAATTCTTTCTTTCACACATGTTCATTTTATCTTTTATACTCATGTATATCTGAAATTCATAATTTTGCCTTTTTTAGAAAATTATCATTTAACAGCCATGTAGTCAAAAGGCAGGGTTCAGGATAGGATGGCTACCCAACAAGCCCAATCTCTGCCCAGCTGGGTTTTGTAAATTTGGAGCAGACGAGGGGAATTAAGAGACAAGAAGGCCCATCGTCTCCACCGTGGGAGCCAGGCTGGATAGCCTAGTTATTGATTAAAGGAATCACACACCACTGCTATTTATAAATCCAGGGCTCCAAAGAGAATGTTTATTTTTCCTGCTTTTAATTATTGAACATGAGATGCCAGTGTTGTTTTGCCAACAGCGGCACAATAGGTCTCTAATGAAACTCACTGAGCTACTAATAATTAAACCATCAGACAGAAGTAACCAGTGCAGTGAGATATCAATTAACATTCTTCAATAATTACTCTTTTGTTTTGATTGTTTTAAGGAAAACTGTTTTTGATGTTATTTCTTCAAATTTATCACATGGAACTTCCACCTCTGATGAAACTGCTCTCAGGCCTGGGCTCTGAAGTCAGACATTTCCCAGTTCTAATGGTCGTTCTTTCACTAACTATAGGACTATTCAGTTCCCTTTTCTGAGACTGAATCCTTTCATATGGAAAGAGGAACTGATAACAGTTACTCGGAAGAATTATTGTGAGGCTAAAATAGGATGATGTAAGATCAAGAGCCTAACTTGTGCTTAGCATTGTTAAAAAAGACATAACAGGCCCAAAATGGAGTCACTTGTGCTAAACTCACATCACCAAATCAAGACTTACTGCCAAACTTAATTACAGTTTCCATCTCTCCCAGGAGTGGAATCTTCAACTAGCCGATTTGGAATTAGCTGGTCAGCACTAGTGAGGTAACCTGCCTGATAGCTCCCTGCCTTCCCCAGAAGCAAGGTGACCTTGCCACAAACAATCCACTCTTCACCAGAAACTTCCTTGTCCTGTCCCCTTCTGCCTATAAAAGTCTTTCATTTTGTACTGCTCTTTGCAGCTCCTTTCTATTTGCTAGATGGGCTGATTCATGAATCATTGAATAAAGCCAATAAGATCTTTAAAATTTACTCAGTTGAATTTTGTTTTTTAACAGACACAGCAGAGATTCAACACATTTTAGTTTTATTTTCTTCCTTCTTCCGCCCCCCCTTCTCTGTCTCTTGCTCCTTTCTTCCCTTCCTCTCTTCCTTCTTTCACCTTCTAGTCTGTTTTCATAAGCCTGATAGTCTCATCAGAGATCCCTACAATACCCTCATCTTTGAAATTACAATTTAGCCAGGGCCCCTGCCAAGCAGATGGGTCTAGACATCCGTGCATGGACCACAGGACCCTGGCAACAGATGATTGGTCCAGCATTAATCAAATCAGGAACTGGCTCAAGCCAATCATATTCTCTATTGTGAGACTCTGTACTAAGAGAAAGAGGCTAATTAGACGGTGGTGGGATCTAAAGCTAAGAGGTCATGTAGGGTCAGGGTGAACACTGGTGCCAAGGCAAACCAAAGGCAATGTTATCTTTCATTGTGAAGCGGGGACCAGGATTGTGATATCAGAGGAAACCATGTGCAATGAGAAGCAGACCCAAGCAGAGACGAGAAACCATGTGGAGAGAGGGAGAATGAGAAAGACACAAACCTGCCAAATGAATTTCCGGCCTCCATTAAGCCTAGTTGTACTCTCTTGAAGTGTCTTTTTGCTAAAGCAAACAAAAAAGACCTAAAGCAAGCAAACTAATCACGCTGGGAATGCGTCAAGAAGAGAAAGAAGGGTAACGGGGAGGAGGCATTTTATTTAAGGATGTGAAGATTGCAAGATGACAGCAGAAAGAGTCATCCTCCTTTTAAGGGTGGCCCAGTGAACATGAAAGTGGGAGTAGCATGACAGGCGCTAGGCTTGGAATGCCCGAGGCCAGCATCTAGGACTGGTTTACTCATTTACAAAGAGCAAGGGTGACTGCCATTGGGAGGTGGCATCGTGCTCTCATTAGCTCACGGTCTCTGGTGTGTGAGGGGGTAGGTGGGTGAGAAGCCAGCTTCTCTTCATTAGGGGCTGGAAGGCAACTTCCTTGGAGAGGCTAGAGAAGGACTCTTCCTGGTTTCAAGCTTTTAGTTTCCTCTAAGCTCATATTTTTTTTCAGGGATCTGTTAATGGCCAACTGAGAGGGACAAATGATCTCTAAGAGAGAGGCACTGGGGAGGGAAAGAAGACATTGATGGGATAGAGGGATGTCAAACTTTGCCTAGTTTACAACTTAGGGGAGAGTGCTTTCCTGACCTGCCACTAAATTAAGTTAAACACTGTCAACTCTGTTCAATTCAACAGACCCTCACTGAATGCCTAAAATATGCATCATGCCTTGCATATTTTAGTGGAGAACACAGGGATGGTTCTTGGTTCTCAAGCAAGGATATGACATACTTAGGGATAACTATAATACGAGTCAAAATATCCCAAGAATGTCACAAATGTCATCTAAGACCTGAAATGGAAGGGAAATTACACCCGGCTGGGAGCTTCATGGAGACAGTTAATTACAGACGACCCTTGAAGAGTGGATGGAGTTCTGACAGGTGCCAGTGGGAGGGTGCAGAAAAGCATTCTGGCAGGAGGAAACATCATGTGGGAAAGTATCAAGCCAGAAAATACAGGAATGTTTGGAATGCAGGGGTAGTTCTTCTTCCAGCGGAATACAGGGTGTAGACCAGGATAAGACCGGCCTGTTCTGGATCATCAATGCCAGTAAGAGCAATTTCTTCTCAAGTCGTCAGGCAAAGGGAAGGCTTCTTTATGCAGAGATCAATGTAATTAGAGTTGAAATTTAGGAAAATTAATTGAGTGGTTGAGTATGGGATGGGTTGAGAAAAAAAAAAACTTGATGCAAGGGAGCCAAATAGATGTCAGTTTTTGTGGACAAGAGCAAGTGGTTCAAGAGGCCCTTGTGGTGGCGGCGATGGGTAGACCAGAGGGTGAAGTTGGAGGGTCCATCCTTGCTCCAACCAGAGCCACCAGAGAAGCTGAGCTTTTATTAATTCTCTAAAATGGAGGTCAGAGTAAGACCGTATTTCACAGTGGTTTGGACTGCCAACTACAACAACAGTAATAAAAGCAAAGCAAAAACAAGAATGCCATAAGAAGTCTGGTGCAGGAGAAAGGATCCTGGCTTGCTTGGGAGGTCTGGAGTCTAAATCCTTGCTCTCAGATTCACTAGCAACAAAGCATTTGCCAAGCTCCATAATCTTTCTTGGCCTTAATTTTCTTATTCTTAAAAATTTGGATACTGAAACTTGCCTCATGGTATTGTTATAAGAACTAAATAATATGACGTATGGAAAAATCATCACAGGACCTGTCATAAAACAGACTCTAAACAAATGTCCATTCCCTGTCTCCCTTTCCTTAGGAAGGCGGGCTGGGCGATTACAATAATCTTTGATGGGTGTCACAGGTGCCTATGTACTTAAATGAATACAAATACAAATATTATATTGTGGATATGCCATATTCCAGGCACCGTGTGTATCAATCACGACCAATCAAGAAGAAAAAAAAAAGCAATTTCAAGTGTTTATGGTGGATAGGTTTTAATGCAGGAAATTTTGGAGGAGCTGAGAAGGCAGAGGATAGTGTAGCAACCAGAGATTAGCAAGATCAAGAACGCACTACTACTCTGGGGCTGGGGAGACAGAGAGAAAAGGCAGTATTTTGGATCACCCAGTGGAATCTGGAATGAAGACACGGCCTGTCTAGTGTAACTGAAGCCAAAGAGGAAGTGTAGCTGCTCCAAGACAAGCCACCTGTGGCAGAGAAACACCCTGGCCCCTCCTTCCTCCTGGCCTCCCATCTCCCTCCAGTGCCTCCCATTGGTTGAATCTATCTGGAAGCTCAATGATAAGGAGCCTGGAAAGATAGCTTGCAGGAGTAAGCATCCATGTGGTCCAAGACCAGAGACCCACAAAAGGGAAAGGAATAGCTCTGAGGGGACATAAGTCCAGGACACTTGAGGAGGACAGTGGGAAAGAATACAGTGGACTGGATAAGCCACAAGCTGTCAGCCCCTGGGTTAGAGAAAGAAGCAAATGAAGCCCAAGTTATAATAGTCTGCTGTCTTTAGAGAGCCCTGAAGGTCCTTTAGCAGCAGTTGTACAAGAGCTGGTGATTATCTACAGAGTTGTATACTTGCTTCCTTCAGGTCTGGGCTTTTTCCAAATACAACCGTAACTTCATGCCAGAGTGAAATTGGGGAGAACGGCCTTGGGGCAGCGTGCTTGGCTTTGGAGCTGGTTTTTGTAGGAACAGTCTTCTGTGATCAGGGCGTTCCAGGGACTGGCTCACTAGCAGCACTATGGACTCGGAAGACTCTGTCCCGTAGAAACGACCCTTTGGGAGTTCCTCTCCAGATGCATCCCCCATTTTCTCCTTGGTCTTTGCTACTGGATCGCATGGGAATATGTTAAATGCACTCTACAGAGACAGAGCTTCAGAGATGAGGGTGTCCTTAAAGAGCATGGAGTCTGAGCCCAGTTGAGGCAGAGCACAATCCAGCATCCAAAGCTGGTGCTGCCTCAGTTTGCCTCATCAGTTGACTCCCATATGTCCTAGCCTGGGGAGCAGGAGGGCTCCCAGTAAAAACTCCAGACTGGCTGAAGCAAGGCAGATTTGTGTTTTGGCTCTGCCTTACTCTCACTGTGCAACCGTAAGCTAAAATTTGGTCTCTCTGGGCCTCCATCTCCCTATGATGAAGAAGTTGATTTACATCACAACTATGGGTTCTTCCAACTCTGTGTCAACCCAATGCTGAAACAGTAGAAAGATCTTGGTCGATAAAAATGATATCCATAGCTATGATTTATCAAGCATCTGTGTGCTAAGAATTTTTCATGTATTGTTTTGTTTAGTCTCGATCCAGGAGACTCTCCTAAGTTGTGTGACCTTGTTAGCAGCTGTCTGCTGTAGATGGTACCTCTACTGCAGGCCACTCTCAGCTTCTGATCCATCAAAGCATCCCAGGATTTCAGGTCCAATTGCTTTCTCATTCTAAATCTCACACTTGCTTTATTCAAACATTATAAAGTCAACACACAGAGATGCAGACAAAATACTATCAGACGTCCAGATTTCTTCCCCAAGTTCAAGCAGCCCCAACACGTGCACTCCTTTAGCTTGCCTGCTGTGTGATGCTCTGTAACTAATTCCTTCCTTAGTCTCTACAAGGAGGAATCAGGCTGGCAGAGAGTGTCTAAAAAGTATTTGCCTGTTATTAACTTTCCCTGCATAGCTTATTGATGAAGAAATGGTATAAATAAGAGACAAGGCATCTAAAGTTTAGCAAGAATGACCATATCAATTTTAAGGCTCATGGGTTTTGGCACATACAAAGGAGTGTGCTGGCCCCTCTGTCTGCCAGGCCAGTTCAGCACCCCATAACAGCCCTAAATACATACCCTTATTATCCCATTTTTAGAGATGAAGCAACTGAGGCTTAGCCAGTTCAGTAACTTGCTGAAAGTCATCCAACCCTTTCTGTCACGGTAGATTAATTCTCTCGGTATGTTGGAGGCTCAACGTGGGCCGACAGCTCTCAGAGAGCTCCCCATACAGCTGTGCTCCCTCCCCTACCCATTCCACTTAACCACTGCAATGTCACCAGCTCAGGGTCAAGATTTGGCCTTTTGTGGGGTATGAGGCATGGGGAGCCATATTTGACTCCAGCTTAATGATTCCAAATTTATGGCAGCTAGGCTCGAGGGGTAAGACTGGAGCTTGGGTAACCAATTAAGAAGCTGTTGATAAAAAGGAAATAAAAGACGATGAGGTCTGATTCAGATCAGAGGTGAACTGAGGAAAGAGGGACCAACGCATGATGTTAAGATGGAACAATCAGTGGTGCTTGGCTAACGTCGGGCGGGGATGTGAATGGCAGAGAGCAGTGTCAAGGATAACTCCCAATTATTTGACACGCTGACTGGGTGGACTGTGGGTGCCTATTCATTAAGATGGGAAACCCAGGAGGAGTATCGTCCCAAATCGGCTTCCCCTCCGCTTCCTCAAGGACCCATTTCTCCGGCACGTGCTGGGAAAGTTGTGTGCTGTATGTCCACTTCTGCATTGTCCTTCTGACGGCCACTCTTTCTGGCGTGGGTTCCTGTGGTTGCTCCCTATTCCTCTGGTGCCCCTGCTGCCTTTGGCGCTGCTCACAACTTGTTCCCCTAAGTAAAATTCTCCTCCCCGTGGGCGAATGGGGCGAGGTCACACTTCCCTGTTTGGCACAAACCATTTCCTCTCCGCACCAGACACTCACTGCTGCATGGTCATCTCAGATTTTACTGAAGAGTCGGAAGCAACAAAGGGAATTACAGCTCACGATGAGAAAGATTGTCAACCGTAACCTCACGTGACTGCTCCTCTAGCTCGTTGTCCACCAAGCGTGTCGATTCTTCTATCTTAACATCAAGAATTTGTCCCCATTCTCTGTTCCATTCACCTCTGACCTAACTCTGCCCCCAGAATAAGGTAAGTCCTCCATGGGGGGGGCGTCCCCTAATGGACACACTGTGGCCTTGTCCCTGCCCTTAAGGGACTTCTGCTGTGAGAAGTGCCTCATTTCTTAAACCTTTTCCATGTGAATGGTCATCCCTTTCTAGGTAACCCCCCGCTCCCACTAACAGAGTTGGCTTTGTGCTAGAATCTGTTCCTTTCCCCCCAAGGGATGATACTCAGGATGCAGTGATCCTAAGTTGCACATTTTTTGTCTCTGAATTCTTCAGTCTGGAGTAAGACCCAGGGAGGTGTTAGGATGCTAATCCAGGACGAGCTTTGTCAACTCTGAGTCTGCCCCCTGTGAGCTACAGGGCTCCAGCTGTGCGGCACAGAAGAAGGACTCTTCCTGATTACTCTGCAAGTTACTCTTGACTCCAACTCAGGAAGCAGAAGTGTAGATCCACGCTGTGAGGGTCCTCAAATGAGATACAGTCTACACAGCCTCCTGCCCCAAGTGGAGGGGGATTTCTGTACTTACGCCAAGCAACCTCAGGCCCTCTTTTCTTTTGTCTTTGGGTTATAAACATATTTGGGGGCTCCTGTGCACCTTGCGTGTGTGAACTTAAGCACTGCTATGTACCATCACTTAGTGTGATTTAACTCACTTAGTCCACCTATGAATCTCCCCATTTCACAGATGAAACAAGTGAGGTTTTAGAGAGGTTGGATAACCTGGCCAAGTCACCCAGCTAGTAAATGGTGAGGCAGAACGTGCACCCAGGTGCTCTGCACTCTGGACAACACTACGTTAACTCTCTAAATGGAGCTCTTTGCAGACATTCTACACACAGGAACACACAGACTCCACGGAGAAGTCCCCAAATGATCACTCAACATGGCTTAGAACAGACTGCATTTCTAGGCAACATCCCATACCCTATACTCTGTAAACGGAAGAGGAGCAATATGAAGATTTTCAATTGTCCTGTCTACGTCATTCCCACAGACAGGGGTTAAAGTTGCAATGGGAGGGGAGAGAGTATGATGTTTATATTTTCAGTTTATAGGAGGAGTAAATCAGGGTGGAGAAGCTTGGTTTTGGACACGGTAAGGATGAGGAGCCCAGAGCTCACCCAAATGGATGTATAAGTAGGTGTGGGGTGCGTGGAGTGGAGCTCAGGAGAGCTGCAGTGTGGAGTGGAACCAGAGGCCTGGACGGAACACGGCCCAGAGAAAGCTCCTCTAACTCAGCGTTAACACTGACCCAGCATGTGAGTCTAATTTGGCATTTCCAAGTAGGTAGGCTGGGTCTGCTTCGTATGCTCAAGTGGTAAGCCCTGAAGGTGGCTGCCTGAAAAGGAATTTGAGGGTCTGAGGCCTGAAACCTGGCAGCCCATGGTGAATGTTCAACTGCCTTCTCCCAATTCAAGGATATTCCACTTTGGGGTGACTGCCATCAGCTTACCAGGGCCGGAGAAGGCTTGGTCTGGGTTTTCTTGCTGAGATCCAAAGGGAGTGTGGACAGGTTTTTAGAGCCCACACCAGGTCACCCACAGGCCATCCTGTGCCCACAGCTACAGCTTTCTCGGGAAATTGGCTAACAGCATTTCCTTGGCTTCCTTGGACTGCTAATGTTATAGTGCTTATTTTCAGAATCTTTGTGAGGCTGGAGGACAGCATCAGAGTTTCATTGTAAATCCATTATGTCTTCTTTGGTTAGAAATTATCCCTGACAAGCAGTCCCACAGCAAAGAAAAGTCAGTATTATTTTGCAGAATAAAAAGGGGGATTGGCCACTTCTTTTATTATTTTTTTATTATGACTGTCCTCCTTTTGGTTATGACATTCGATGTATTATTTAGCTTAAGTGCTTGATTAAGGAAGAACGGGTTGGGGGTGGAGGAGAAACTGGAAGGGGCAATTGCACAGGCTCTGGTCTCCTTGCTCCTCGTCTTAGTAGCTGGGATGGAAATAAACTGCCAGGACCCTTTGGGGATCTCAACTTGTTACCCTCAGCAAGGAGATCACGTTCTGACTACGGGACGTTCTGGACGTTTCTGGGTCATCAGAACTTTGGTGCCTTTTTTTTCACATACCGGAACCCTTGTGTCTTTATTAAATATTAATCTGCTGTCAATAATTAAATGCTGATTATTTGATCTCTAATGGGGTCAGGATTCCCACAGTCCCATGTTAGTGTAATAATGCAAAAGTAAAAATTGCCTTTCAGATGGAAAAAAAATGTACTTATTATTCTTTCTTTGTTCAGAGTAAAATGGTTTGTCTTAAATTAAAAATTAAAAGCAGAATTTTCTTTAATCTTCGAATTAAATTAGTGCTAATTAGTTCTATTTTCTGTACAACATTCACATGCTAAAATCTCGGCCATTCCTTCACGTATTAATGGTGCCCTTTGGCTGTAATCAAGATTGTCTTACATTAAAAATGATACAGTTAACTCAATTATATTAAGATTCATTGTTCTCAAATCACAGGGTTATGACTAGAAGCTGCTGGAACTGTTGGAAGGGCTGAGATTGCCAGGGTGCAGAGTAAAGTCACCCATCATTTCCATTTCAAAATCCCAGATGCTGGCGAGAGGCTCACAAAGCATCTGAGGTTGCCAAGTGTCCTGGCGTGGGTGACAGGCACAGGCGTCAGGTGCAGACTTCATGCCCATCCTGGGGAGACCATGAAAACACTCACTACTCCCCTTGGAAAGAGGAGGAAAAGAGAGAGACAGCCCAAGCGAGCCCTCATTCTGGGATGACACTATATTTGGAGCTGCCTTTTTTGTCCCCATCCCTCACTACCTGGATACCGACTCAGGCAATGACAGTAGCAGCAACAACAGCCACAAGTGTATCTACTACTTCTTATTGAGTATTACTATGTCTGCCAGGTACCGTAAACCAAGTGCTATGATGTCACTTCGTTTAAACAATAGTCCTGCAAAGTTGGTATTATTATCCTTACTTGACACTTGAGGCTCAGAGAGCTTCACTCATTTTCCCAACAGCACACAGCTAGTTAAGCGGCAGAAATAGGATGCAAATACAGGTGTGTCTGACTCCAAACCCACACCCTTAACTATGCTCTACTATCACAGAAATTCATTTTTAAGAAGGATTTTTGTTTCCACAACTGACAAGATGCTCTGTGTGTGTGTGTGTGTGTGTGTGTATGTGTGTATGTACATGTGAGAGTGGGAAGAGAGAGAGTAAGTCTGGAATTTTCCGCCAAAGCGGCACAATTACGCACATGCCCTTGACAGAAGAATGAGTCTTCTCCCTCTGGGGCATCATCTTTGTGTAGAGTTGTATGGGGAGCAAGGGGAAGGTTCCGTCTCAAATTCTTACCACTGTGTAGCAGATGAAGTGTCTACTATACTTTCTACCCTTGAAAGAATCTGAAGGGCCCACTCCTACTGCAGCACAGTCAGCCCACCAAGTTACCACCAAGCAACACAGGCCCAAACCATACCCTGAACTCAGTTGCTAGGCCTTTCTATACACAGTAGCTTTCAATGTGACTGATACTTGTATGCAATGAACTTCAGCATTTGGAGATCTGTGGTCATATGGTTTAGGGTCTACAGTAGCCATAATCTTGAAGAGAGGAAAATTCTCCCAGGATTTGTACAAAGATATTTATTGCAGAATTTATTGCTTGGGTGGCCAAATGAATTGACTGACCCCTGTGCATATCTCAGTCTCCTTCTATCTTTACAAAAACCCTGTGAGATGAGGTATGTCCATTCCATAGATAAGAAGATGGAGTTTGAGAGACGTAAAAGAACTTGCGTAACATCTTCTAGTTGGAAGTCCATCTTACGCCACACTTTACATTCTCTCCACAATACCAGACACCGTGATTGGGAAACTGTGTGACTGGATTCTAAGTTAGGCTAGAACCACATCAGAAATACAGGTATTGATCAAAGCCTGGTCTGTCAGTTGAGGATTCTGTTTCCCATTAGGACCACTGGGGGCAGTATTTCCTCAAGGACACCATTCACCAGCTTAAATCACACCATCAAAAGAGACTGCTTGAAGTAAATATGTATTTGCTTGTGACTCTACACTTCAGTAGACTTTTTGACCAAACAATGCAGATTCTGATAATTGAGTTTCTAGCGTATGTTCCCCCTATGTCCGTTCTTCAAAACTTCCAGCCCTGAATTCCAGGTATTGACTGCAAGATAAAGGTCTAATTCTGCTAGAATATTGGATACAGAGGAGGTGGAGCCTGGCTGAACGGTGGCTCACAGAAAATGCCTGTGGGCCTCGATGGAGGCTGTGGTTCCTCGAAGACTGCATCATCAGTAGCCTGTTAGTCCTGCATCATTAGTCAGCCTGCAGTATCCAGAACAAGGGGCCATCATCTCACGTCTCTAAGCGAGAAAGTGGGAGAAGGGACAATACACAAGTCACAGAACAAAAGTAACAGACAGAATCCATGACAGGAAGAGAGACTGTGAAAGACAGAGATGGAGTTGAGGGTCGGGGTGGGGGAACGAGAGAGAAATGAACTAAGGAGTAAAAGCGAAAGACCAGTAAGGGAGTAAAAGAGAATTGCCTTTGGACTCTCTGATACGGCAATCATGATAGCCAGCAAAATAAATATATATTAGTGCTATAGTTTGAATGTTTGTGTACCCCCAAAATTCATATGTTGAATCCTAGCCCTCAAAGGAGATGGTATTAGGAGGTGGGGCCTCTATGGGAGATGTTTAAGCCACGAGGGTGGGGCCCTCATGAGTGGGATTAGTGCCTTTCTTAAACAGGCTTCAGAGAATCCTGGCTGCTTCCACCATGTGAGGACACAGTGAGAAAACACGGTCTGTGAACCAGAAATGGGCTCTTGTCAGCCATACCACCAAATGTGCTGGCGCCATGATCTTGGACTTCTTATTCTTCAGAACTATGAGGAATAAATTTCGGTTGTTTATAAGCCACCCCACCTGTGTGTTTTGTGAACAGACTAAGACAATTAGTTTCATAATTTTAATGATAAAGACTTTCTTTTGTGTATGCTCATTTAACTAGATTTCTGAATCATCTTTCTTCATAAATCATTCCCATAATGCATCAGTTTTGATTCTATTAAAGTGGATCAACAACTTAATGATATATTCAAAGCAATCCTAAAGAGGAATCCTTCCAGACTTTTAGGATTTAACTTTCCAGATGTGTTAGAGTTCTCTTACTTTTAATGCACAGCGTTCTATTTTTAGCAACTGTCCTTCCCAACTTTTCCAAAGTGTTTAATTTAGTTTTCACAGAAGGAAAATTTTCTTTTTTACATTTGTGTTTAATTAACTCTGTGATATTTTATTAAGTGTACAATTAAAAAACAAGTGGAATTGACACAAACGGGTTTGTGTACAAGCACACCCAATGATGAGAGCAGTAGTGTGCAGCACGCGAGGGAGCAGACCATTGGCTGCAGGAATTCCGGGTGTGGAGGGAATCAGCCAAAGTTCTTCAGAGGGATGGAGAGTGTCTTAATCCGGTGAGTCAGTTAAGTGGATGTCAGATAAAAGCACTTTACACATGGGGCATGGGAGGGACCAGAGCCCTAGTTGGGGGTCTGAGGAGCTCTTTTCGACATGGCACATCACATTTTTGTCACAGTTATCACAGCTGTGCTTCCAGGCTCTCTTACGGTCACCATTTTCTCTTCTGATTTTTCACCTAACCCTTCATTGCCCATGCTTAAAAGCAGAAGCGCACTTCTGAGTTAGAGGTAGTTTTGAAATTAGACACTGAATGCCCCATTTTTGAGTCCTGAATTAAATATTTAAGAAATATTTTAATGGTTAAAGAAAAGGTAACATAAAAACCTGTGCCTAGAAATTGGAGTGTCATCCATACAAGTTTCAAGAAATTTCTTCTGCATGTAATGTAGCTGGAGCCAGACTGAAGGAGGGCGCAAAAACCCGACCCCCACATACCCTCATCAGGAAGTGACACAGTTGCCTGGCAAAAAAGTATGGAAGAAACTTCTGCTGTCTCCTAAGCTAGAATGGTGTTGGTTGACTGTGTGGATGATGGTCATGGGAGTTGGGGAGCATTGACCTGTAATTTGCTGCGACAGAGGACCAGCATGTGAACAAACTACACGAGGTTCCCACACAGAAAGCTGATGGGTGCCAGGGCATCTTTGGATCAAAGCCAAGGGTCAGGGGTGCCTGAAACACAGATCAGTCCAAGCCTACTGTGGACTGGTGGCCCTGCAGCACCTTCCGTCAAACACCAGAATGTGAAGACATCCTTCTGCTCACCGGAAGTGCGTTCATGTCAGACCCCGACTAAGCCTCTCAGGCTGCAGCATCTGTGAATAAATTACACAAAATTACATCTACCAGACCTGTACCTTACAATCCGAAAGGAAAATTCCAGCCACATCAGGTGGACAGTGAGACCATGCAAAGGGAATATCTTCAACCACCCTCTCTCTTGATAAACATCTGGTCTTGAAAGAGCTTTTATCCTTCAAGAATGAGAATACAGAAAACACCCGTAACAGAAGACATCTATTCAAAATGATCTACAATATAAAAAAGAAGAACATAGCTCCGAATGGGCAGAGGAAAGGCAGAAACAGAAGTAAATGTTTTACTCTTTGTGCTTTGGATTTTTAATAAAATTCAATATGATAAGATATAAAAGACTGAGAACGTAACAAAGCTGACCGAGAAAAAGGAAAAACTGCAAAAGGGAGCCAGGTACGATCCAGAAAGACTGCAGGAAATGTCATGGAAAATTTTAAATTGTATTAGAAGGCCTAAAAAACAAAATAAGCATTGCAGAAAATTGAATCAGTGACGTAGAGGACAAATGTGAGCATCTCTCCTAAAACGCGAAGCGATTGGATAAAGGGATTAAGATCAGAAGTTCTAAGTTGATAGATGTGCAGGGCAGAGAACAGAAGTCTGATGAACAGGTATTTTGGGTTTCCAAAACAGGAACCAGAACAAATGGATCTGAAGCAGTAATACAAGATGCATAAGTTAAAAAATAATTCTCAATGTTCAAATTGAAAAGAATTCCAAGCAAAATTAATTTAAAAAGTGATTAACAGATTTGTCCTATGGAAAATTTGCATCTTGAAGGCAAAGAAACATCCCTACACAGGTCCATGTAGAAAACAAACAAAATCAAATTCCCTAAAATGGATTAGCCTGACCACATTCTTCTCTACCACAAAATTAACCTTCAGATGGCAATGGAGCAATAACTGGGACACTGTGAAGGACAAGATGTTATGAACTAGAAATTCTATATCCAGCTAAGCTGTCATTCATTATACGTGCAACAGAAATGCATTCTTAGGCATTCATTTTTTTAAGAAGTTCAGTGATTTTCCGTTGTGCGTTTGCCTACTGTTTAAAATGCATACTGTCTAAAATATTTTCACATATGTTAACTTGTCATTAAAATTTTGCATCATAAGTTATAATAGTTGCAAATGATATAAAAAGTAAATATTGACTTTTTTAAAAAATCAGGTTTATTGAAATATAACTCACGTAGAATAAAATTCCCTTTTTTAGATGTATAGGCTGATGGGTTTCTAGAAATGTAGGTAGTCATGTAATCACTACATCAAACAAGATATAAAATATTTTTGTCATCCCAAAAACTTTCATCATGCACTTTGCAGTCACCTTCTCTTTCCACCTAGCCCCCGTCAACTACTGACCCGATTTCCATCTCCATAGCTTTGTCTTTTGCAGAAAGACATGTAAATGAAATCATATAAGACATGGCCCTTAATGTCTGATTTCTTTCACTCAGCATAATGCATTTGAGAGCCATTCATGTTGCTACATGTATCAAGAGTTTGTTACTTTTTCTTGCTGAGTAGTATTCCATTGTATGGATGTACCATCATTTGTTTATCTGGTCACCCCTTGAGGGCATTTGGGCTGTTCCTGGGTTTTGATAATTATGAATAAAGTTTGTATGAACTTTCATTTATAAGTCTGTATATGGACATGTGTTTTCACTTCTTTTGGACAAAAACTGAGGAGAGGGATTGCTGGGCCATATGAATACTGTAAAGATTAATTTTGAACTTCACACTTTTAAAATGTATCCCGTGGAATATAAAAACCACTGTTACCTGCTATTGTCTATAATAAAGCAATAAACAAACCTTTTTTAACTATTAGAACTTTTGTATTACTTCTCTTTCTCCTTCCTCTTACATATTTACTCTATATCCTTTCAGAATTATATTCTAATCTAAAATATTTTCATGCTTGGGAGTCTTTTATTGACTATTATAACTTTTTATTGACTATTAGAACTATATATAAAACTTCCTTATTATCCTTCTCTGCAGCCAAAAAGATGTACATAAATATAAATTTATTTATTTTTATTTCCTGGGAATATATGACTCTAAGAGTTAAAAGATTTATTCTGAATTGACTTACAATTATAGTAATTATAAGTGTGCACATCAAAAACATAAATATATTAAATGTTTGAAAAAACATTAAAGGCAAAAAAGTAGTTTCGTTGTAAAAGTATCTTAAGGTGGACAAAAGGTGGTGAGTTTATGGTTTCTTGCTTAAATGAGCCTCCCTGATACCAAATATTGCAAATGACCCATATGTTTCATGTCCAGGAGGTTTGTGTTGTGGAAGAATGCACCATGGGAAGGTAGTAGATGTGTGAGAAGTACGGCTAAAGATGAGTGTGAAAGGGTGGTGGGAAGGAGAAGCCTTCTGAAGCTTCACCGAGAGGTGAATTCTCAAGCAGATAAAGTGTGAAAAAAGTATATGTGAAGTTCAAAGTTCTGGAAATTGATGATATTCAAACTTCCTATGCTCATATAGCCCTTGAAAAGTCTTGATGTTCCCCGAAGTGGTGAATACTTTTGATGTTGACCAAAGTATTTTGGTGCCCTAGCCAACAAAAATATTACTCAAAACAAAGTACTTATGAACAGAAAATATGTTCTGTAAAAGAATTAGTAGCTAAATTTAAACCCAGAATCAGGTCTATGAGTTAGTTATAAAATAAAACTCATGTATCATTAGCTTTGATAAATTTAGACATATAATGTAAAAATGAGGTAGTAAGGAACTAAATGTAAAACGTAGCTCTTAACCAAAACCTGTAATAGGAAGAGAGAAGAATAGAAAGAATGAAAAATGTGCAATTTCATTACTTTTATAAAGAGAATTAATAAACGTAGATTTATTATTGATGTTGATAATTGAAGAAACATACACTTAAGTTATCTTTTTGGTATGAAGGTAACCATTAGTTATCTGTTATAAACCAGTAAAAGAACTCAGGCCAAATACTAAAATGTAAAACTGAACAGAATACAAGAAAACATTTTTAAAAATGGCAGAAGTACATCAGTGAGTACAAAAAATGCAAATTGGTTAAATGCTTATATTGAGTGACAATCTCAAATTGTCAAAAAAAACCCTCACTCTTAATGAAAAAAAGGGACTCAGAAAGAAGCAAAACAAATGGTTGAATAAAATAAAAATTAAACAAATGCAAATAAAAGAAATCAGAGATTACATTATTTCTAGCAATCAAAATAATTCAAGAAAACATAGAATGAAAACTATATTTTATTTATATAGGTTTCACGATACAACAAAATTATAACTTTCAACTAAGTTTAAAATTATACAAAGAAAAAAACCCAATGAAGACAAAAGAAAAAATGAAACATTTACCAAAATTAATTAAAAGTGAATAGTAATGTACAGCATGGTGACTATATTAAAAGTTTTGATAGAATAAAACTATTGCTCTTTTTGGAAAAATATAAATCACTAGAATTTGTTCAAAAAGAAGTAAAAAATCTGAAGAGTAAATAACTGAGGATAAAAATTTTTAATCATTGTCAAAGTTTTAGCTTCAATAAAAACAGAGTCATTATGATTTTTCTGATTGCCTTTCCAATTTGTCAAACAAATTATTCTAGAATGTAGAAAAAAGTGATGAATTTACAAATTGATTTAATTAAATAATTATAGTTTCAAAAGCAAAAGTCAGATAAAAAGAAAGATAAAAGGAAGGAAGTAGAATGAATACCGTAGAACTCACTGATTAGGCACAATTTGAAATCCTTTAAATATGACAGACGGGAAAAAGAAAGAAAGCTGATAGATAGACAAGCAGGTTGGTAAGAAGGAAAGTAAGGAGGAAGAAAGGAAATATATGATCATATCTGATCAAAATCAGTTAAAACATAAAAGTAAAAATATCAAGACAAAATACCTACTAATCCAATTCAGCAACATATTTTAAGGCATATGTATCAAGACTGGAAAAAATATCTATTATAAAAATGCAAGGGTGATTCAAAACCATTCAATATCGTTTATAGGTTAAGCTTGCTATACCAGGAATGGGAGAATTCATCCTTAAAATGACAAAGACACTGGGGGCTGGCCCTGTGGTGTTGTGGTTAAGTCCAGTGCGCTCCACTTTAGCAGCCCAGGTCTGTAGGTTCGGATCTCAGGCACGGACCTACACCACTCATCAGCCATGCTGTGGCAGCAACCCACATACAAAATAGAGGAAGACTGGTACAGATGTAAGCTCAGGGCTAATCTTCCTCAAGCAAAAAAAAAAAAAAAAAAAAGGGAAGATTGGCAACAGATGTTAGCTCAGAGCAAATCTTCCTCACCAAAAACAAACAAACAAAAAAGACAAATGCACTCTCTCAAACAGGTAACATAGAAAACTCTGAACTAGTAGCACTTATACCCAAAATGAAGACAAGAATCCCTATTATTTTTACTACTTTAAAATATAGTTATTCAAGCTCTAGCCACACAATGCAAAATTGAAAATAATGAATACACAGTGTAATGATTGAAAAAAAGGACATACATTTTTCATTTCTGTATTAAATACATCTAACTCCCTGGTAATCATTTCATAGTCTGTTTATGCTAGTTATTATATTCAGTAATATTAATGGTTGAAAAAATGTATAAAAATCAGTACTTTTCCTACATATTGGCAATAACTAGTAAAAACAGAAAATATCCCATTCCTCAAAGCAACAAAATACCAACAAAAACAATCAAACAAACAGAAATGCATTTAGCAAGAAATGTACAAAGCTTTTATTTAGAAAATAACATGGACTTCTATTTCTAGCAAGATGTAAACCAAGATACTTGAAACCCCTCTGCTACCCCTCTGGAAATGCTGAATTAAATACAAGGGGGGAAATGTAAATTTTTAGTTAAGTTCTCAAGAAACTAAAAAAAATCCCCAGGAAGCAGACAAGGCAAAGAGACTGAAAGTCAGCGGGGTGAGTGGATAAGCTGATGCTGCTGCTGCCCTGTGGTAAGCGAATGAGCTCAGGGTTGTGGGTTCTATAAGCTAGGGGTTTGGCTTTTAATACGCTTGCAGCCCCAGACAATGAGGATTAATACCTGTGTGAGGTGAGGTAGCAAGAATGAGAATCCTGCAGGAAGCAGGGACCCTTGAAGGGTATCTCCCCCTGTGCAAGGGGTGGTGTAGAAAAAATTAGCCCGTTAACAGAGGGATACATTGCCAGGACAAGGAGAGCTGTCTTTGACTGAATCCTTAGAGAAGAAAAAAATCTCTGAAAAACCTAAATATGACTTTGCTCCTTGTGTGGCTGTGGGGTTGAAATTTACACTATCCATGAAGCCTGTGACATTGAGAAATTATGCCCCAGCTGAGACATCTCTGTGATGCCTGACAAAAGTAAATTCAAAAGCTGTTGAAAAAAAATATTCCCACACCTCAGACCACATGGCATTACTACCAAGGCCACTGAAGATGAGCTCACAATTCAAAATAACACACACACACAGATGGTTCACAGTCAGTTATAGTCAGCAGACAACAGGAAGATTAGAATCCCAAGAAATTCAAACGAAGCAATCTCAAAAAAAGACTATAGAAAGTACGCTTAAAATGGACAGAGCTATAAGTGCTAGACTCAAAAAATAACAACAAAGTATTAAGAAGGAAAACTACAGGGTAGGATTTTTTTAAAGTATCCACTGCAACTTAAAGACATGAAAAATATAATCCTTGGCATCAAAACCTCTGTTGGCAGTAAAAACAGAAGGTTAGACACTAATGAAAAGAGAATGAGTGTGCAGGATGATAGATCTGGGTAAAATAGTCCAAGAGAAAGAGATGGAAAATACAAGCGAATGTTTAAGAGATATGGATAATTAAAAACCACAGCAGACAACTAATAGGTGTTCTAGAAAGAGAATGTGTGAGTGACCAAGTCCGAAGAGATAACAGCAAAATCTTTCCAAAATTGAAGAAAGGCACGAAACCTTGGATTTAAGAAGTTCTAATCAGAAAACGTAGAAATAAATCACCCCAACCACGTGGTAATAAAACCTTGGACTGCCAAAATTAAGAAGATCTTAAAACTAACCAGAAAGAAAAGACTTTGAAAACAAATAAATGATAACATGAATGTCAAACCTTTCAACTGCAAAAAGAGAGACCAGAAGATAGTGGAATACAATTTTCAAAATATTGAGAAAAAGTATTCATCAATATGGAATTCTGCGCACATCTAAACTACCATTCAAAAGTGAGAGCAATGCAAAAATACCCTCAGGAAAAATAAAAGCAGAGATTTTGACACTCATACACCCACAGACATTGGATCTAGTGAAAGACCTAAGGAAGAATGAACTTCAGGCAGAAGGAAATTAATGTAGAAGAAAGGAAAGGGGTGTAGGAAGCGATCATTTCTTTTATTTAAAAGAAATTAGAATTTATCAAGGGAAGTGAAAAAAACCTGAATAAATGGAGAGTTATGTTAATGTCTTGCATGGAGGAATCACTATGAAAGTGTGTTTCCTCAAATCGGTGTTTAGCTAGGTTCTAATAAACAGGTTTAGCTTTATTTGAAGGTGTGAATGTCTTTTTCTCTTACATTTCCACCTATGTGATTGTTTCCCTTTAGTATACCTGAGCCATTCACCTGGCTTTCAGGAAGGAGATGAAATGGCATGATCAACATTCTTACAATAGCAGGCATTCAAATAGTTACTTGGTGTTCGACAAGAAACCAGAAAATAGAAATACCGAAATTATAAAGATAGACAAAGATTTCTAACTTCCTCTATCTGTGCCTTTAACATATGAAAAGATGGGCCTGGTAAACTAGACCATGGAAGTTTATCTAGGGGAGAAAAAAGAGGAAAGACTTTCCCTTCGTCCTGAAGGCTTTGTGGGGATGAAGAAGAAAGAGCGACGTGTTCAAGTTTCGCGTTTCTCTGCCCACCCGCTGCAATGCCCAACCTCAGAGTGGGGACAGCGGACACAGCAACAGCCGGATTTGCTCCTGAGGACATCAGCGCAAGGGGCACTTTTCTCTGGGCATCCTTAGAAGGTGCTTTCAGAAAAGCCCTCATGCGACCCTTCCTCCTTGGTGTGGGATGATGCTGCAGCAGGATCAGAGGGAGACAGGAGACAGGAGACAGGTAAGCGCAGCAGTGCTGCTGTCTCCCTCTGCTCTGCTGGTGGATGCAGGGGCCCCCGAGTTCCCCTGTGCCAGGTATGGGGCTCAGCTGGGCTGAGAGCCCCCAGGGATTACAGAAGACCATGGCCTATTCAAAGATGCCTCAGCATCCGATCGTTAGAAAAAGTTTAGAACCATTTTAACCTCTTTTTTCCCCCTGCAGTTAGCTAGTTCTAGTTCATTTGGAATTTATTTATTTGCGTGTTCTACTTTTCTTTCTTTCTTTCTTTTTTTAAGGAAGATTAGCCCTGAGCTAACATCTGCTGCCAATCCTCCTCTTTTTGCTGCGGAAGCCTGGCCCTGAGCTAACATCCGTGTCCATCTTCCTCTACTTTATACATGGGACGCCTGCCACACCATGGCATGCCAAGCGGCGCCATGTCCGCACCCAGCATCCGAAGGGGCGAACCCGGGGCCACCGAAGCGGAACATGCGAACTTAACCGCCGCGCCTGGCTGGCCCCTACTTTTATTTCTTGATTGGTCGTGCCAGAGAAACTGACCTTTTCTCACGGATGATTTTATTGTTCTGACAGGCCCTCCTTGTTTTTCCTTTTACTACATCATTTTCTTCTAACTGAACTTACTTTAAGATCTAGACCTGTCACTTCGACAGACACTTTCAGGAAGTCCCCAAGCCCGAACTTCCTGACAATCCCCACTTCCTCCTTCACCTGAGAGGAACAGGAAGTACGTTTTCGGAACTGATATTTCAGCCCCCCTTCCTAACGCGGCCAGCTCATTCGGCTCACCAGGGCTCCTCTTCATTCTCTTTCCGGAACCGAATCCAGTCCCCCCACCCAGGAGCATTCCAGGGACTGACTGCTCCTCTGGCTTTTCCCCCATCGTTTTTCCCTTCTTTTCTCACCCCCACTGGCCGATTGTCACCTCTCTCAGCTGAAGTCCTCTAGATCAACTTCCCTCGCCAGTTAGTTTAGTGAACAGATTGCTGCCAGGAGTGTCACAGCCAGGTCTGAGGAGCTGGGTGTGGTGACAGGGACTCACTTGCAAGCTCATCTTTTTCCCTTGCAAGCAGCCCCTCCTGCTCTGGCGCGTGGTCCATTTGATTTGGTAAAAGTTCCTCTTACTCAGGGTCACCTCTGGCACCACACTTCCCACTTTCTCCGGAGCACCACCCAGAGCAGGATGCAGCCTTCAAAGTCAAATCAGACTTCTTCCTCTGAGTTATGCTACTGATATTTTTCAGATTGCCCGGAAGCAGGGCTGAAGGCGTAGGTTCCTCAGCCGATTCTGAGCCTGACGTGGATATGGCTTCGGAAGATGGGGATTTAAATGTAAGCCTCCTTTTGTCTAAATATGTGGCCTCAAACAAGTGACTTAACTTCCCTGAAGCTTCTTTTCTTGATCCAAAAAGAGAAATAAACCTGCTTTCCTCATAGGATTGCCGTGGAATTAAAGAGGCAGCGTCTATGATAGCACAGTTCCTAGCACACAATTAATGCTCCATAGATGTTTACTGAGGCTGGTCTAGTTGAAGTGTCAGGATTGTTTGGGGATCCATCTTGGAGGTCTGTCTCCTCGTGGTTCAGGTCTGTGCAACTGAATTATCATTCCGTGAGCACTAATACGGAACCCTGGGTGCTACGCAACATCCAGTACAGAAATGAGTGAGACCTAGTTTCTGGGCCCGAATTCACAGTCCAGTGAGAGAGGGACAGGGAGTTCAAAGGCGATGACAGAGGGATGCCTTAATTGCATATGGAAGCTTTCGAATGTGCCTACTCGGCTAGGCTGAACCACATTCCCCAGAATTCCTTTCCTTTATGCTTCCAGTCAGGATGGGCCACCAGAGAAATTCTTGTGGGGAAGCAGCCATTTTGTAGCTCACACTCATTGTCACTTATCTGTTGGCTCACCCCCTGGGTGTGAGGCAACAACCAGGCTGCCACGGCTCCACCTTTTCTGGATCCACCTTCAGCGTCTCAGATTCCTGGGCCAGGTGTGTGTGTTTAGCTCCATGATGAAGGGCCCTTGCTTCCGCGGGACACCCACATCAACAAGGTCAGAGAACTCAAGGTCGCAAGAACTGTCCCGGTTCTAGTCTGTCCTCATGGGCTGCAACTCATGTCTGTGGGTTGTGATTTGTTCTCGCTCTGTCCCACTTAACATCCGTCTTCCCTTCCTAACTCTGTGCCCTGTAGCCTTCAAGCTCCAGCATCAGACGTGAAGAGGACAGCCAAACAGAGATGCTTAGCCAGCCCTCACAAGGCTTCAGTTCTCTGAATGAACCCTGACTTCTACTTCCAGCCAAAGCTTAGGACAGGGGCCAAGAGGATGAGTCATCAGAGGGGTGATTTTCTGCCCACAGAGCCCTGCTGAGGCTGGCATCTGGGCTCAGGGGAAAGTCTGGAGCAGAAAGTTTTCAGTCATGATCCCTCCAATACTTTACAACCTTGATTTCTAATTTTATTTTAGTTGAAGAATGCTTTCTTTAAATGAAATCTTACGCAGGTGCTCAATACAAAAGGCAGGTTGTAGAGGGTTTAGTTGTGTCTCTCAAAAGTATATGTTCAAGTCCCACCCCCTGCACCTTGGAATGGGATCTTATTTGGAAAAAGGGACTTTGCAGAGGTGTCACCTGAAGGCAAGGCCATACTGGATTAGGGTGGGCCCTCAGTTCAGTGACTGATGTTTCATAAGAGAAAGGAAAGGGATATTGGATACAGAGATGCAGACTCATAGGGAAGAAGGCCAGGCGAAGACACAGGCAGGCCTGGAGTGTCGCGTGTTCAAGCCCTGGAATGCCATGGTCACCGGCAACCGCCAGCAGCAAACAGAGGCTGGGAAAGGTTCTCCCTCAGAGACTTCAGAGGGAACCAACGTAATGGACACCTTGATTTCAGATCTATAGCCTCCAGAGATGCAAGAGAATACATTTCTGTTGTTTTATGCCATCAAATTGTGGTCTTTCATTACAGCAGCCCTAGGAAACTCATACACAGGTGACAGCCGGGCTGAACTGGGGTGGAGCCCCACCACTTGCCCTCGTCTGTCCCCCGTACCCAGGCAGCTCCTGAGATGCTGCTGTGGAACTCTGGGGCTCCTCAGGAAAAGCTTGAAAGTCCTTGTTTAAAGTTCTTGGGTTCACTGGTCACCAGGGTCTGCAGCTGGGCCCGTCATGGTAGGGGACCGTGGTAGCCCCAGCCCTCCAGTCCCTAAAACCTCTCACAGGGCAAGCCTTTGACTGTTCCTATAAAGTGGGACAATGTCTCGGCAGCCACATGTCTAGGGCAGGCCTGAGATTCCCAGAGTTAATCAACCCTCTGAGGACCCCAGCCCGGCCGCTCCCCAGGCCTGGCGAGCACCCCAAAGGCGTGATTAGCTGATGGTTCTTGCACAACTAGCACCAGGGCCTTTTGCTTAATTAATCACACAGACGTTCCTGCCTAACTTCAGACAACAAAATAATGAGCAGGCCTGCGAGAGGTTCAAAGACTGCGGGAAAAACAAGCGCTCCCCGAGGAAAGGGCCCGTCGGAACAGGGAGGTCAGAAAAATCAGTCTGTTAGAGCTGCTGCTTGCATTTTGTTGCGTGCCCTCTTTAATATAAATATAATGATAGTGTAAATGTGTGTGTATAGAAGAATAATGCACATGCCGTCTGGACTTTAGAACCAGAAAATCTCGCGTGTTGGGAAGGACTGTAAAGATCCTCCGCGTCAACTTGTTCTTTTATGGATGAAGACAACGAGGCCCATGGAGGTTATGTGACTTGCCCGGGGGCCGTGTGGCTGCAGCAGGTCAGAGGCAGCCTGGGACCCAGATCTGCCAGTTCTAAGGCTGTTCAAGTGAGGATGGAGGCTACTTGAGGTGGAAAGTCACGGAGAAAAACAAAACCAGAGGATAGGGGTTAGATAAGAACCCACCCCAGTTAAAGGGCAGAGGGCGGAGGGCAGATCAGAGCATAAAGCATGTCAGAGCGTGCAGGGAATGATAAGGCGTCAGCAAAACCTGAGGGTGGAGGTCAGGTGAGAGCTCGTGGAACAGTCAGAGGGCAGAGGCCAAATTGTCCTGACAGTTTGTGGTCTGAGCATGAGACTTTGGATGCTCTCGGTTTAATGAGGCATGAAATCTATTTTCAAGGAGCTCAAGACAGTGCAAGAGTTAAGGAGACTACATGTTGAATACCGGAAAGGGCTGGGGCAGTGCTGTAGGAGCAAATGCTCGGCGGGTTCAGAGGGGCCAGGGCCCACTTCCATCAGCAATGGCATTGGGGCAGGAGGGGTTAGGGGATGTGCAGACTGGAGCTTGGGTGTGTCATGCAGAGCAACAACTTGAGCAAGGTATGATGGAGGAAAATCCTAGGAAGGTAGAGAGACTGGGGATTCAGATTAACCAGAGCAGAAGGTACCGGGAAGGAGAATCAGGGAGGTAGGGCCGATTGAGGAGAGCCTTACTAGGTGCTTGGACTCTATTTAGAAGGAAGTAGGAAGCCCCTGACCAGGGCCACCATGTACCAGGTTCAGGTTGTGTCTCGCACAAGGTTGCCGTGTCTACGGGATGCCATTCACATCACAGACATAACTTAGATGAGAGCCTGAGGGCGAGAGCAGGGACTCTAGGCCTCTCTGCTGAATGCTGGAAGGCAATGGAGAGCCTCTTCCTATACAGATCCATGCTGCTCCAAGGCCATGGACACGCTCAATAGCACTCACATGTGTTTCGGGCTGTGCCCCAGGCTGGCCACTCTCTAGATGTCCCTTGAGGTTGCTTCTCAAGGCCCCCTACTCCACCGTACAGGGCTACACAATGACTTCTTAACTTTTCTCTTTACTTGAGGAAGGACACCTTTGCCAATAACATTGTTGAGTGCCGTTCAGCTTTAGGAACCGTATTCTGGCAGCTGTACGGAGGATGAATTGGAGGTGGAGGTGGCAAGACTCAAAGTGGTGAGCTGAGCAAGGAGATGACGGTGGCAATTCAGGAGGCTGCTGATGAGGCCACCGTAGGAGGCAGTAACGAGCAGAAAGGACAGAAATCTTACAGGTGGAAGCACAGACTTCACGCCTGACAGTCTGCCCAGACTGCATATTCGATCTCACCTCGAACACCTCACTTTTCTGCCTCACATGCACATTGAAGCAACAGAACAACTCCCTGGACACGCACCTCATCTATGTGAGGTTTTGAGTTTTTTGGGGACAACTACTTGTAAGAAAGAGTAGGCATAGCATCCAAACTATCTACTGTTTTAACTGTAAATCGTACAATGTTTAGAAGAAGGATGATCTGACCCTTTAGAAATGTGTGGGTCATGAAGTAAGATGTCGGGGGGACCTTCTCCTCCCTGAGTGGGGAGCCAGGGGCTGTGGGTTCTAAGTCACTGGGCAGAGTCTGTGTTTGGGGAGACAGGCGTTCCAGCCACTGGGTGGTTGGTATGCCAGGAGTGACCTGACTGGGAGCATACAAGGAGTAGTTGCCGACAAATGCAAGTGTTTATAAGGCAAAAAATGCCTGTTCTTCCAGAAGCCAGTGAGGGCCAGGCTGCATAACCGACAGATAGCCTGTGCTGTGGGATGCAGTGTGGGGTAGGGAGGGGAGGTAGATTGGGAGCTAGAGAGGGAGGTAGAGGAAGGCCAGTTTAAGCTGTGAGGCGGGTGGTCAGCCACTGCTGGTTCCTCCAAGTTTTGCGCTGGCGTGAGAGCCCGGAGGACCTGGCTTTGTTCCCTTTCAACCACTGGTTAGCAGTATAAATTCCAGTCTCTTTGGATCTCAGCTCCTTCCATTTAAAAAGGAGGGTTTGAAATGGCTACAGGTAATATCTAAAGGTCCTTTCAGCTCTGAAAGACTGTGATTTTCTATTTTCAAATATAAGGCAACTCTAAAATGCTATTAAGACTGCCCTCTTTCTTAAAATAATACATCTGTATCTAAAAAGTCTCTGTCAGTAGATCTCACGCTGTATCCCTGTCACTCCTCACACCTCCGACAGCTGGGCCTCTGCTCCTACGGCCCAGAACCGACGGTCAGTAATGGAAATGGAGGGCCAGGCCCTTTGGGGTGTTGAGTCACCTCATGTAAACTGCATTGGTGATGAAAATAGCATTCAGATATTCTCAGTCCTGGTTGCACATTAGAATCACCTGGAAAGATTTGCCAACACAGTGGTGCCTGGGCCCCACCCCTAGAGTCGGCTTTGATTGCCCAGGGTGGGCCCAGGTCTCTTTTTTTGTCAATCTGCTCAAGTGGTTAGAATGTGCTGCCAAAGATTGGAGTTAACGTCCAAGGTCCCTAGATGGCCAGTAGTTGCATCTGAGAAGCCCATTCCACCTGATTAGGGATGGCGCTGGCCGTTTGTAGCCCTGTTTTGAGCCATTTATGGGGTTTAGTAGGTGAGAGTGTGGCCATCACCTGGCAATGTCTGCCGTGCCCTTGGACAGGGGCAGTGACGGCCCACAGGACAGGTGACTGCCATCTCTGAGTGGAGAAGGGCCTGGGGGAGCATCTTACATTTGGGATCTGCTAAATGACACTGTCGTAACTCTGATGGATCGTGGTAACGCATCAGTTGCGGGCCCTTTCGTAAACTGAGTGGGGGTGCTCTGCAGCCTCAATGCTACACATGTCTAATCTTCTCACAGCACAACTTCATGATTCCTAGCACAGTGATGACTTTTAAAAATTATTTGCATGGTTATTTGATTCGTGTTGACTGCGAGGTCCTTGAGGAGGAGGGGCTTTGCTCGCCATTCATGTCCGGTGCCCAGGGGCTTGATAAATGATGCCACATGGATGACTGAATGAAGATATCATGGGGCAGGGCCTGTCTCAGGTATTGGCATTCGAAGCTCCTTTGGGGAATTAACTATGGGTCAGGGTTGGGTTTTGTGCTTCCCGCTGTCTGAGATCCTAGGATGGTACAACCAGAGGGAAGCTGGACTTACACACTGTCAGGGCTCTTCCAGGCTCAGCTGAGTACCTGTTGTAGTGGAGGTTCTCCCAAATAAATCATAGACGTGACAGAAGACACGAAGAGGATGCTATTGCTTGCATATCTGTATTTGCCCTGGTCTCAGGACACCTTGATATCTGCCAGATCTTTAAAGCAGACTTTTCTGAAAGCAAAACTGAAATGGAGCAGAAACCCTAGCAGATGCTGTGCCTCTGCAGCCACGGCCTCATACACTTCATCACGAACCTTCTTTGCCAGGGCAGAACAATAGAGACCACTGTGCCTTCTCCTACCAGGCCCCAGGGTGTCCTTCAGAGGAAAGCCCCAGGCCATGGCATTGCAGCCCTGAGAGGTGGATAAAGAAAATGGTTCCCAGAGCAGGTATCAGCTCCCTGTCTTTCTCAGAAAGTTTTTTAGCAGAATCTCTCTCATTTCTGTTCAGGAATGTGGGAAGGAGGGAGGCTGGGTTTGCCTGGTCAAAGTACAACATTCAGGCAGTGATTTTGAGGGAGGCACAGAGAGAAGGCTTGTGAAGTGCTAGCGGCTTTCTCGTCACAGGAAGGAGAAGCCTGGCTCTGGGCCTGAGTCCCCATCAGGGTATTGGAGGGTGTGTTCATAAGGCTGTCCCTTCAGCACCTGGAAGGCATCCCACACTTGTCTGGGAGAGTCCTGGACACCTCGTCTCTCTGTGGGCATCTGCAAAGCAACTCCCACTTTACTGAAGATTCTCTAAGCGGGACACTAGTCCTGGCTATTCAGAGGCATTTAAAGAGAATGAAGAGAAGACTATAAGGGGAAGCCGTGGCCCCCTGATGCTGATGAGAACACTTTCCACACCTCAATGGCTATAGATTCAAATCAAGTGTGGCTCTGGGCACTGTCCCCTCCTCCTGCTGAGGGTCACTGCTGCTGCCATTAGCCTAGGGCTCAAGGGGCTGTTGGGCAAACCCTTGTGGAGCGTCGTTTAAAGCGATATTAAAACATCTCCTTCCTGAGGGAGCAGGTGGGCTGAGACTGGACACTTGTCAGTGGGCCGTGTTGGAGGTTTGAGTCCCACAGAGCTCAAAGAGAGCCAATTTCAGTGAGACACTGCTGCGGAGGGCTGGGGGAGGAGCCAAAGCAAGGAACAAAATTCAAGTTCAAAGGGCCAGGTGGATCACCAGTGAGAGATGGAGCCATGACTTGCTTAGTGGACTGACCCGGACTGGAGTGAGGGACCATCTGCAAACAGGCAGAGATTCCTGGTGAGAGCCATGCACACTGTTGGGGAGCCTGGTTTTGTATTAGAAACCGATGGAGGTGTCCTTTTGTCTAAAACCCACCAGGTAGAAGTGGATACATGGGATGGGATAAGTAGTGGGCCAGGAAATAGGGGTTCTGAGTACTCATCCTAGCTGTATCCCATTGCAGTCTGGGGCCTTGGTCAGATGACCACCATCCCTTGCTATACAATGAGGAGATTGGAAACAGCTCAGGTACATTGGGGTCTCTGGATGAGTCCTCTTGTATTTACTCCTGCATTTACTTTCTTTGGGTTTCCACGATCACTTTTTCCTTCTCTCTCTCTCATGAAACAAAGAAACACACACAAAAATATCCTGGTCCTCAAAGAATGGCTGTGTTGTTCTGTGGAGCAGAAGAGTAGCATTTCCCGTCGTCCGGAAACATTTTAGAGTTTGGGGTGCATCTGATGTACAGAGAGGGCTCGCTCTTGGAGCTGGAGATCACATGACCCTCAGGGACACTGAGAGGAGGATATAAAACCCTGGAGGAGACAAGAGGCATTCCTAGCCAAGGCAGCTTGTGGCAGTGGAGAGAGGGGAGCCTTGTAATTGTCTGGATTGGAGTAGCCGAGTTGTAGCCCCTGAACCAGTGACCGTACTCAATCTGGGAGATGAGTCGAGCTGAAAGTGGGAACACTTAACCAGGTCAGAAGCTAGGAAGGTGGGGAGCAGCATAAACTAAAAGGAGAGGAAGGAAGTCTGGATCCTGGCAAGCAGTTCAGATCTGAAATGAACAGTGCCAGTGTTGGAATCTAGGGGATGGTGCAGAGTAATGCACAGGACCAGGCACAGGAGAGAGGAAAGTTGCCTCTCAAGGGGCCTGCGCATCTCCTAGCTTGGTTGTTCAGTGGGCTAAGCATGGCTGGGGTAGCAGGAGCCCCTCCGACCATCCTCTCTGGATTGGGGGGATTTGAGAAGGCAGAGATGCAGTCACATTTGCTACACAGAAACCACTGGAGCAAATGGAAGAAGCAGGAAATCCCAAGGTGGCTCGAGTACAACTGGGTGGCAATCTCTCCATTCATTCCCTGAGATGTTCAGTCTCCAGGTTGAGCATGTGCCTTTGGTCTCGCTTGGATATAGCTCATCCCGCTGTTGGTCAGTCTGTCCTACTGCATTTCTCTCTGTTAGGATCTCTTCCTCCCATTTTGGCTTCTTTGCCAAGGATAAGACACTGATGGCCAAGGTCAGGGACTCCTCCTCTTGACCAGGACTGCCCATCGAACAGAGCTCGAAGTGGGCACCTCAAATCCATGATTAAATACAAATCCACCTGGAGAAAGGAGAAAGAAGCTCGCATGTCCCAGTGGGTGGCTTCAAATGCATCCTTGTCTAGTTTAATTCTCATCAAAGTCCTACAGAATGAAAACTATTATTTTGTCATTAGTAGTGGACCATATGGGAAGAGATTTGCATGTCTTACATTCATTCTCCGCAGCATCCCTCTGAGATAGGAACAAGTAATATACCAATTTTATAGCTGAAGAAACTGAAGTTTAGAAATGTTAAGCAACTTACTTAAAGTCACACAGCATTAAATTAAAACAAAGCCTGTCAGGCTTCACAGTTATTCTTCTGTAGTTCAGAGAGCTTAAGTGTTTGTCTGCGATCACACAGCTGGTAAGAACTGAGATGCAAACCCAGATCTGCATTAAAAGACCTTGCTGTCTTCTGCGAGGCAAAAGGATGCCTTGTCTCCTATTGTGGCATCTCCTGATGGGAAGTGGGGGAGGCGTCATTGTCGTTAGGTGGCTGATCCCTGTCTCAGGCATGGGCTGCTGAGGAGTCTCAAATTGGCATGTCCAGAATCTGTAAGTCCTCGGAGATCAGAGCATGACTGAGCATTTCCTCCTTGGGTTCTTGGCCCGGCCTTGGGCCTGTTTCTACTGGGGTCACCAACAGTTCTGCATCTGGCCAAGCCTGGGTGTCCTGCCTTGTGCCCTCCTAGTCTTTGTCCTCTTACCGTGACCCTCCTGCTTGCCCGTGTCTCATCATCACGACCCCTGCTTCTCCCATCACATGGCTCTGCGGCCAGGACTGGTGCTGCCTCCCTACCCTCGGTTCTCACCCACTTTCTGCAGAGGCTCACTCTTTTGTTTTGGCCTCACTGTGTGTGTCTCCCACTGTGAATTCCTTAAAAAAAAAAAACTTAATTGATATTAAAAAATTAAAACTTGGGGAGGAGGGTGGAGAAAGATAATTTACCTAGAGCTGCATATTCAAAAATGAGCACGTAATTACTGTTTTTAAGTAAGGTGTCAGGAAGCAAGATTGATTTAAACCTGACATCTGTTTACACACAGCGAGCTGTCATTAGATGCATATGTAGGGTCAGAAGAGCTATGTTCTGTCGCCATGACAGCTTAGTTTGGTTATGGAAATTTGACTCCATGTGTTTCTGCAAGGGGGCAGCAAGATACCTTCCCAATGGCTGCTCTCTCTCTCAAGTAACCACCATTTCCCACACAGCTTCTACATGCTCCACACTATCCCAAGCACATGCAATAAAACAGACAGTTTGAGGTAGTGAGAAAGAATAGGGCAGAAAGGTTAAAAGCATGGGCCTCGGAGTCAGAAAGACCTGTTTCTGAATCCTGTCTCTGCTACTTCCTAGCCAGCAAGTCAAGTCAACGCTCTAAGCTTCAATTTCCTTCTTCCATAAAGCCTGACTACACTCCAAACACAGGGCAACTGCCAGATTAAAGTGGTATGTATTTAGTGCACATAGCCTGGAAGCAGACGAGAGTAGATGCTCAATAAATAGTGGCTAGGGATGGATATTATTAATGTCAGACAGGCTCCTGACCCCAAAGCATGTGGGATCTTGTCAAGGAAAGAAGATCTATTTGCTAAATAATCCAGTGGACGTCGGGTGAGCTTTATAGCTTTATGTGCTGTAGGAGTTCAGAGGAAGGAAGTAACAGCTTTCCAGGAGGATGTAGAAAGATGTCACGGATGAGGGGATCTTGAGCAGGGCCCTCGGTAAGTTTCCAAGTGGAAGCAAAATAGAGCTTATGGGAAGTGGGCCCTACACGTAAGCCATGTCTCTGGAATGCCTGTCCTTGGTGTGTTCTCCATGCAAATTCTTTTTACTTTAAAAACCAAATGTATCTACATGATGTGTTACGTATAAGAGCATTGTCCCACACCCTCCTACCCTCTTCCCCTTCTCCCCATCTCCAGAGTCAACTCTTTCATCAGTTTTAGCTGACCGTGTTGCTATCTACTTCCCTTTCTCTAAAAAACATGGCTGTTTGCCTCCTCTTGATTCGTCAATTTTGTCATTATTCCTTGATTTCCCCCTGCACTGTTGGAAGCTGAGATTTATCTTTCTTTCTCTTGTGCCCCACTGATAGACACACAGGCACACCTCCTGTCCTCCCCATCCATCCAAAATAATTGGTCATAACTTTGATTAGAACAGTACCTAATGTTTAATTTATTACGACTGCCTATGGCAGTGAATTTTATGTGTCAACTTTGCTAAGGTAGAGTACCCAGTTATTTGGTCAAACACAAGTCAAGATGTCACTGTGCAGTATTTTTTAGATGAGATTCACATTTATATCAGCCAGCTTTGAGTAAAACAGATTATCCTCCATAATGTGGATGGGCCTCGCCTAATCAGTTGAAGGTCTTAAGAGAAAAAGACGAATGTCCCCTAAGGAAGACAGAAGTCTGCCTCCAGATTGCCTTTGAACAGGAGCTGCAACATCAACTCTTCCCTGGGTCTTCAGCCTGCTGTCCTGTCCTACAGATTTTGGACTTAACAAACCCACAGTCCTGTGAGCCTGCTCCTTAAAACAAATCTCTCTTTTTGTATATGTGTATATATATACACACACATCCTACTGGTTCTATTCTTCTGAAGAACCCTGACTAGTATACTATGCAGACAATAATCACAGCTGAACCATGAAAATAAAAAACTTCTTTTTTTGCCCAACTTTTTTTTTCTAGAAGGAACAGTTGTCTTATTTTGTTGTTGATGTTTGCTTAGTTTTCTATTTACTGCTCACTAATTCAATCCCAATCTTGACTGATTGTCGAAATCTCCTCTCCAGACAGGTAGATGCCCGAGGTGTTCTCTTGATTTCATCTTCCTGAAGGCTCTAACCATGGGACGGCTTCACGGGCAACAGGGTGGTCGCACAGGACCCTCTCCTTAGTTTAATGCTCTGTCATTGTCACTTTTAAATTCTTAATAATTTTTAATAAGGCGCCTCACATTTTTATTTTGCAGTACACTCTCTAAACTATGTAGTTGGTCCTGTCTACCAGACATTTCTGATTTGCTCCCATCTAGGCAGGTGCACAGCAGTCATCCTGGTGTTACCTAGGTATCTCCCTTCACCAGTCATAAGGATTTCCTTTATCTCTCTCCTGTCCCCTCATCAAAATAAAAGGATCTTGAAAGTAGATCTATGTTTTATTCATTTTTGTTTTCAAACACCTAGCAAAGTGTCTCAAGCATAGGGAATATAAATATATAAATATAAATATATATACATGTATATAAAATAAAGGTGAAATATTTAAGCAGAATAGGAGGAAGATGTGGAAGTCTTTCTAGGAAGAAGTAGCCTGAAGAAATCAGGGAGGTGGGAACCTGCCCTCAGCGGCTGGAAGCAGTGAGGAAAGCGGCAGGACTATGTCAGAAAAGAGAGTATTGGAACCAATGAGAAACGATGTTGAAAATTATGTGGGAGCCAAATTATAGAGGCTCAAACACCAGACTAGGAATTTTCTATAGACTTGTAGGGCCCCGAGGACTTATTTCCCCATCTAATGACATCTAATATGCGTCGTTAGAGAAACTCCAGCTGGGTAGAATTTCACACTTTCCTTTTCTTGGCACCGAAATAGGTGAATGGAGGAGGATGGATGGGGGAGGGAGGAGAGAGGCGGGCAACTGAGAAAAGGGAGCCCATAAGACAGTGTTTCCTGTGAATTTTAAAACCCAGCCTAGTACAGAAGCAGGAGCAAAACCATTAGAACTCTGGAAGATAGCCAGCGAGGTCTGGATAACGCTAAATCTAGGCAGAATAACTGCACACTGGCAGCGCTGTTATCACTAAATTCACACGGTTAAAGACCAGCAATCATTAGCACCTCATATGTGTCTCTGATCCTTATGGCATCCAACACCAAGAAAACTGGGCTTTCCCTCTGGAAATTTTCACACTGTGCTGACTGTTTCTAGTAAATATGAAGATTAGCAGGCTAGAAGGGACCTCTTACTGTTTGAGCCTCAGCCACAACTTAGGTGATACAGACTTCTTGAGCTTTCTCCACATGCACGAAGAAATAAAAGCACCTTTCAGAATCTCTCCATATTGTTCCAAACGGCAGATCAGCTTCTGAACGAAAGGCAATTACAAGGTTTTGAAAAGAACTTAACTGACACCTGACAGGAATGCGTAGATTTCCCATACCAAAAGGTATGTGGAAATGCGTTCATTGTGGCCCTCTTCACAATAGCCCAAATCTGGAAACAACCCAAAAGTATTTCAACAGTAGAACTGATACATAACTTGTGTTACTGTTCATACGATGAAATAGATGCAGCTATAGAAACGAACAAACTGCAACAGACAGTAACATGAATGAATCCTACAAACATAATGTTGAACAAAAGAGACCAAAATGTATGTACTACATGGTTTCACTTGTATAAAGAAAAATGGCTGTTCAGATCCTCTGTCCATTTTCCAACTGGGTTATTTGGGGATTCTTTTGCTATTGAGTTGTATGAGTTCCTTTTTGGATAGTTCTCAGACATATGGTTTGTAAATATTTTCTCCCATTCCATAGGTTGCCTTTTCGTTTTGTTGATGGTTTTCTTTGTGGTACAGTATCTTTTTCGTTTAGTTTAACTTGTCTATTTTTGCTTTTGTTGCCTTTGTTTTTGGTGTCAAATCCAAAAAACCCTTGCCAAGGCCTATGCAAAGCAAGCTACCCACTATGTCTTTTCTAGGAGTTGTAGTTTCAGGTCTTATGTTCAAGTCCATAATCCATTTCGAGCTGGTTTTTGTGTGTGGTGTAAGGCAGAGGGGCAGTTTCACTCTTTTGTGTGTGGCAGTCCAGTTTTCTCAGCACCATTTATTGAAGAGACTGTCCCTTCCCTGTTGTATGCTCTTGGCATTTTGTCAAAATTAATGGATCATATATGAGCTCTCTGTTCTGTTCCCTTGGTTTATGTGAATGTTTTTATACCAATACCACATTGTTTTGACTACTACAGCTTTGTAAAGTTTGAAATCAAGAAATGTGATGTCTCTAGCTTTGTTCTTCTTTCTCAGGACTGCTTTGGCTATTTGGGGTCTTTTGTGGTTCCATACAAATTTTAGGATCGTTTTGCCTATTTCTGTAACAAATGCCACTGGAATTTTGATAGGGACAGCATTGACTCTGTAGATCACTTTGGTAGTATGGACATTTAAAAAATACTAATTCTTCTAATTCACAAATATAAAATATCTTTCCATTTATGTGTATCTTCTTTCATTTTTCTCATCAGTGTTCTTTGGTTTTCAGTGTACAGATCTTTCAGTTCCTTGGTTAGATTTATTCCTAAGTATTTTATTCTTTTTGATACTAATGTAAATAGAGTTGTTTTCTTAATTTCTCTTTCCCATAGTTGTTAGTGTATAGAAAAGAACTGATTTTTGTATATTAATTTTGTGTCCCGCAACTTTAATGAATTTGTTTGTTAGTTCTGTCAGTTTTTTGGTGGACTCTTTAGGTTTTTCCATATATAATATCATGTCACCTACAAACAGAGACAATTTTACTTCTTCCTTTCCAATTTGGATACCTTTTATTTTGGTATTTGTTTGGTCCAGCCAACTGTGGAATGATTAGATGTTGGGATGAAGGTTTTTGAATATGAAATGTTTTCTCAATTTCTGGCGGTGAGCATATTTGGACTTTCCTGGAGGACAACTTAGATGACGGATGTATTTGTAGGTAGTGTCACAATTTCAGCTAAGCAGTTCTGAAGTTGGCTGGACTTGAATAAATCACTGACTATATCCTTGGGGGGGATGGCCATGGCAAGGAGTCGCACACTCATTAAGAATTGCTTCTTTGTTTGCTGTAGTCCTACAGGACTTGTGAAAGCAAACCCGACTGGCTTTCAGAAGTAGGTACTTTGGAAGTTCCTCCCTTGTGTGGCAGCCTGAAAAGTTGGGGCACGAGATGTGTGTTTCAAATCCTTCACTCCTCAGGGACAAGCTGGGAGTCGGGGCTTCCTTCCTGATTGTATGGCTCTGAGCTAGGGGTGGGTTTATGCTGAATGAGTCTCAGCATTTCCTACCCGTTTCAATGTGGGTTTTTTCTCCCTTGCCTGATATAAAGGAATCACTCAGCTAGTTTCTAGATTTCTTTCAAAGGAACCTGCTCTATGTGTAGCTGTACATTTAGTGTGTCCGTAGGAGGAGGGAAGTTCAGGCATCTCTTATGTCACCATCTTGGTAGAATTTCCCAGGCTTTTTGTTACAGCACCTGAGAAGACGTTGGTGCCATTTACTGATTGGAATAAACTGGGCAACGAATGAGTTTGAGGCAAGGGTGTAGGGAGAGCAAAGTCCAGAGGGGAAAAAATGATAAAGTCAAAACTATTGATTTTGCAATTTTATTTTAGTAATATTAAATTTAAGATGTCTGTTGGACAGCCAAGTAAAGAAGTCAAGTAAGCAATTGGAGGTCGTTCTTTTTAATTCTGCTCCCGACTCTCATGATTGTGACTTGGATCATGCGTCCATCTCTAAATCAATTACAGCGTCTGAGGGGTTGGAAATCACCACCTGAGACTCTCAGGTTACAGGTTCACTCTGATCTATTTCATCCAAACTCCATACGTGGAGGTTGAGGAAGGGGTTGATTCTCTTAAAGAATTTTAAAGTACTATTAGTAGAAAGAAAGAGGATGGATATTGGGTAGGGAAAACAATGGATATTCCTACAAAAGTTCATTTTTAAAGATGAAGATTACAATCTATAGCAAAAGCATAATGGCTATAAATTTTTATATACTTAATAACATAGAATCAACATACATAAGCAAATAAGCAATCAGAAAATATAATAGTAAATATATGGAAAAAATAAAGGTAGAGTATTTTAACAAATTTCTGCTTAATATTTTTAGATGTTTAATTCAATTTTCTTAAAAGTAAAATTTAATTTTAAATATCTCATATGACTTCTGTGGGGGCCATAGCAAACGCGTAGACATGGATAGCAAAACGTGCAAAATCAGGCAGATTTGGGGACATGCATGGTTACAGCCGGGAGAATAGGGACAGAGAAAACAAAACAAGTCTTGGGACCCAAAAAGTTGATTTGTAGAAAATTTTTAGTTGGTTCAGCCAAACTGAGGAATGATTAGAAGTGAAGATGAAGGTCTTTGAATATGATATTTTTATTCAATTTCTGGGCATTAACATATTAGGACTTTTCCTGGAGGACAACTTAGATTTCGAATGCATTTGTAGGGAGTGCGGCAATTTCAGTCAAGCAGATCTGAAGTCAGATGGACTTGGAATAAATCACTGAACGTATCTCAGCTTCCATTTCCTCGTCTGAAAATGGAGTTGGTACTGTCACCCACTTTGTAGGGGCATTGGGGGGATTTAAATATATCAAACACAGCAAGCATTCGATTCAGCGGGTAGCACAAACTAAGCGCTCCAATGCCACTTGTCCGACCACAGCAGGCTGCTTTAGTTTTAACTTTAGCTCTAGTTTTAGGAGCAAACTTCTAGAGTTCAACTGCCTCAGTTCAAATTCTGGCTTTGCCGTGTGACCTTAGACAAGTCACTTCATTTCTCTGTTACTTAGTTTCCTCATTTGCAAAATAGAGATGAAATAATATCTAGCTTATATGTTTGTCTTGAGGCTTAATATCTGAACTTCTTAGATCAGTTCCCGGTACATTTAGCAGCAAGGAAGGGTTAGCAAGTATTTTGGTGGTTATTACTTGACCGTCAGAGTTTTCCAGAGTTCTGTCAAGTATGGCCGTGAAGCAAAGAGTGGAATCACAGAGTGAAGTCAGGAATTAACTACTGATTTTCCAGTGAACATGAGTGCCAAGTGAGGCCAGAGCTGGAATGAAGTGGAAGCCAAGAATTTGCAACCGGGAAAGTATGTGAGTTGATAGGACTCAAAACTGGGCAGGAGCACGGGAGTTATCTGAGCTCCTGGTACATGGTTAGTACATATATATGAGTGTGTGTAAGAAACTGTCATTTACTCTGCATCTGTTGCCTCTGCTCTATTACAGTTTCTTAAATAGACCATATAGCGTGCTTTTCATTTTCTAACCATTATCCACTCAAACCTTCCCCGTAACTCTGAAAGACAGGTATTATTATTTCAATTTATAATGAAGAAAACAAGCTTCAAAGAGGTGGAGTCGATTGCTTAGGTCAAGTAATTGGTACACGGGAGACTGAGACTGAGACAGAGACCCAACTCTCAAGCCAATAACCATCCTTCTCCACTCGCTTGCCTCCCACGGTGCTGAGAGCTGAGCATTGTGGGTATTATCCTTCCCCTTATTCAGACAGTCACCAGACCTTCTCTTGGACTGGGGCAGCATGGGATATGGTTGTGGCCACAAACATGTGAATGACCGAGATTCTTATGCGAGCATACAGCATTTATTAGCAATTCTGTACTGTCTTTAATTGAGAGAGGAAAGCCCTTTCCTTTCAGAGAGCTCACAATGTTCACTCCAAGATGCAAGATTGCCCCAGCCAGGCCCCAGCAGCACCTACAGGACATCCTAAACTGACTCCACCCTTCAATTCACCCTCCCTCCCCAGCTCACACCTGTCTCACTCTAGGAATTCAGTTCCAAGATCTTGATGTTTTAGATTCAAGTTCATTCATCTCTACAAGGCTACACTGCAAATTACAAAAGTAATTCCTCTTGCTCACTACCAGCTATATCCCCTTCTCTTCCAACTCCCGTTCTCCTCCTTTGTGGATAGCTACACTCGGAACCAGAGAAGCTGTGTGATTGTTGTTACAGTTCTTGGACAATCAAGGACTTGCCTAATTTACTTGGTGGTGGATGGTTTCCATCTCAATGATCGTTTACCTGGGCTTCACTGTTGGCTTTAATTGTATACATGTTGAAGGGAAAAGAGTAGGTAAAACAAATCAAATTAGGGCTGGGAACTTTAAATGGCCAAGAGTTGAAAATCTTCTTGTCCCTAAGGTCCTAGTGACAATGACAGCAGTAGACTCCTCACTAAGTTCTTATAGAGTTTTTTATACAAAACCTGCGTCGTCACGCCGGTGATCCATTCTCACATTCATTTCTGTTCTTCCTCTCCCTTTCTTCTTCAACCTTCCTTCTCGATCTGGGACCCAATCAACCTCCAGGAAAAAGCCACACTGTAATTCTTAAGCCTAACACCCTGTTAAGATTCACTGCACAGTGTCCAGTTGCCAATTTAGGTTTTCTAAAAGGAGGAACTGAAATTATTAAAGAATTATCCAGCTTTGTTGAGACCTGGGCAATTAGTTTCTTGAATGTTGCAGAGCCATTTAAGTATCCACTGCTTATTTGCAGGGTTAAAAAGCCTTAGCTATTATTTCTGGTTTAACAAACTTTGACCACACTCAGACTGGGGAGCTCCATACAAAAGATGTACAGGCCTGAAAAAAAATTAAAAAAAAAAAACTGATTAAATTTTAACCAGCTGCTGGGCAGATAGTTTGCCTGAGGCACATTTGTCAGTTTCAAAGGGTCTTTTTATTAATTTTGCATTTTGTATTTTGTTAGTGGAAAGAGCTCCCTCTTTGGGGACTGCCAAAAGCTATAGGCTGCGAATCTTCAAGCAGCCCAAGGACGCGTCTAAGAATGCCAAGTAGATTTGGATTCCTGAGCATTCTGCATTACATGAGCTTTATGGGTCCTAAAAATGTATTAACTTTAGGGGTGAGCTATTTGAATTAACTTTCTAGGATCTTTATTGGCTCTGCTTTGGTTAATGTGAATTCTGCTATTCGTCTGTAAGACTATGTATGACCATGCTGTGTGAACTTGAGCAATTTGCTTGCCCTCTCTGAGACTCAGGTTTCTGGTTTATAAAATACTAGGATGAGAAGTCTATCTTTATGGTCCCTGCAGAGCTGGAGTAGCTGATTTACGACTGGTCGGGGAGTTCTGACATGATAAAACTCACGAGTTTTTCTTTTCCGTGATAGTTATGTTATTATTAATAACTGGGATTAACAGTTATTGTGTATTATGTACTTTATATATTATGATATATGTATTATGTATATATTATGTGTATATATATTGTATAATATATAACATATGTATTATGTATTACGTATGCCAGGTTCAATGGTAAGCACTTTAAATATATTTTAATATTTATTTTTTTCAGAGAAAACTTCTGAGACTGGTGCTATCATCCTTCCCATATTACAGATCAGGCTACCGACGGTACAAGAGATTAAGAAATTTCCCCAAAGTTAAATAGCTAGCTAGTGGCTGAGTCAGGATTTGAAAACAAGCCTGCTTGTTGCCAGAGGCGGTCCTATGAAACGGACTGTGTGCTCGCTCCGGATGTAAGGAGCAGCTTCTCTCTCTGGGCTGGAACTGCCCTCTGACTGCACACAAAGATTTCCAGATTGCACATCCTCCTGGGATTGGATGTGGTGAAAATATTTACACCAAACTCAAAGCTGTCCTGCAGGCTTCAGACAGGCGTCTCCCGGCCGAGGCAGCTCCGGGCTGCAGGGGACGCCCGCAGCGGAGAGACAATTTGTGAAACGGAGGCAGAACTCAGGGGTTAAATGGAAAATGCAAACCTCTTCTGTGATGCTGGGAATTTCATAAGTTCCACTCAGGCATCTTCAAACAGCATTAAATACAAAGTAAAAAAGTCTACCCTCAGGCTAGAATTTGTAGACGCCTTACCTGCAGGAGAATATGGCTAAATTTCTGCCTGAAGACAAAAATCAGGGCTTATATTTTAAAAGCAGAAGGAAAAAGCAATATATATATATATATATATATATATATACATTTTTTCTGAATGTAGACTTCTTTTTTGTATGGCAGGTTTTTATATATATTTTATACATAAATATAGTTTCACCAGCGAGACTAGATCAATACCTGGCGGACTGACTTTTGCATTATTTAATGTCCTTACCTATTGGGAGGGACAAGGTACTATCAGCCTCAATGTGATCATATTTCCATGGTCATTAAATTCCTGCATAGGGTTCCCGTACTTCACCTCTGAAAGCAAATTCTCTGGGGTCCGTGGCCCTGCCACGAATGTGGCTTTTTTACACGCTGCTCCTCTGGCTTGCGTTCTTCAATCATGATGACTTGACCTGTTGATTAAAAATGGGGGGAGCAAATTGCACAGAGCTCTTCTGTGATGCTTGGGGTGGAGGAGTGGGACATGTCCCAAGCGGGCTTGTTTGATTCTTTTTGAGCTGAACGCTCCAGCTTTCTGCAGTCACTCTTGGTCAGTGCACAGCAGCTGGCAGGATGAAGTGTTTGCATGGACTGGTCCAGGAACCCTCTAAGAACTTCCACACCAGTGTTAGTTACCAAGAGAAACACATGTGTTTGTAATAACATTTAAAAGTTATTTCATTTGGTAAATGCTTAACAACTTAGAAAGAAACAGAAGCTTAAATATATTGGACACACAGTCACAGAAATGGAGGAATTTCAGGCTCAGAAAAATTATGTAGTTTGCACAGGATTATACAGAAAATTAGTAGCAGAGTCAAGCTTGGGGTCTGGTTGGTCGTTCTTGACCCAGTTCTCTTTGCATTTCCCAAAGTTCCAATGTCATCATGTAGCTTGAGTCTATCACATTAGATTCATATAAGTCTAGAATTTCTATGTTTTTCTGATGAATTGAACCTTTATCTTAAATAGTGATCAATAGTAGTGCTTTTGTATCTAATAATGCTTCTAGTGTATTAGTTTTCTTTGCTGAGGAACAAATCACCCCCAAACTTAAAACAATACCCATTTATTATCTCAGTTTCCATGAACCAGCATCTGGGCATGGCTTCCCTGTTTATTATCTCAGTTTCTATGAACCAGCATCCGGGCATGGCTTCCCTGGGTTCATGCTTCACATTCTCACACAAGGCTGCTATCAAGGTGTCAGTCCAGGGTCTGTGGGCTCCTCTGAAGGGGAAGTTCTGCCGGTGGATGTTGGCAATATTCAATTAATTTGTTCACACGCAGTTGCACCCTGGGTCTCAGTTACTCATTGGTGGTCGGCCAGAGATTGCTCTCAATTCCTGCCGTGAGGACCTCTCCAAGATGGCGGCTTGCTTCCTCAAGGCGTGCAAGCCAGGGAAGCAGTGGAGGGAGTCTACTAGCAAGACAGAAGTTATAATCTCTGTAACAGAATCATGGAGGTGCCCGCACCTCAATGTTGCTGTGTTCTATTGGTTAGAAGTAAGTTACTCAAGGAGAGAAGATGGCACAATGTTGTAAATACCGAGGGGGAGGGGGGGCATCTTCAAGGATGCTTCCCACATCCAGTTTGTCTGATAATAATACATCCACCTTTGCTTTCCTTTGGTTAGTATTTGCCTGGTATCTCTTTTTCATCCTTTCTCTTCAAACTTTCCAGTTCTCGTGTTTTAGATATATCTCATAAAAAGCATATAACTAGAATTTGCTTTGTTATCCAAACAGAATTGCTGTCTTTGGTGAGTTTATCTCTTTATGCTCATCAAGGTTATCGATATATTTGGGCTTGTGTTTATTATTTTACTTTTTTTATTTGACCTGTATTTCTATGTTTCATTTTTTCACCATTTTGTGGGTGTTTTTGATGGAGGAATTTTTTATTTGTTGTTTTTCTAAAAAAATTTTCCTTCTAACAATATGAGAATTATAAATTCTATTCCTACTTTTGATGATTATCTGAGATATTTACCATCCACACACACTGTAATCTGAAATTAATACATAATTCTTTATATACACAATGTAAGGGCCACGGTCACAACACTTAATTTGACACATTCCTACTTGCATGGCATTATTATCAAGTATTTTCAATCTCTTTTTTTATACACAAACTAGATGTTATTATTATTATTATTTTAAACAGAAAAGATTTGTTTATTTTTACCTGATGTTTAACATTTCGTGACTCATCATTTCTTCTTGCTTTTCAGAATGTCCTTCTAGGATAGTTTTCCTTCTTCCTGTTTAGGAGATCTGAATAATTTTAGAGGTTTTTTTTTTTTTAGTGAATATCTATTGGTCATAAATTTTAATACAAGAATCTTTATTTTACCTACATTCTCAAAAGAAAGTTTTGCTGCTTACACAAATCTAAGTTCACAGTTATTTTATTTAACACTGAAGATACTCCTTTGTCTTTGAGCATTCATTGTTTCAGTCAAGAAGTTAGAATCAGTGTGATGGTTAATTTCATGTGTCAACTTGATTAGGCCTGCAGTGCCCGGATACTTGGTCAAACATTGTTCTGTGTGTTTCTGTGAGAGTGCTTCTCTATGACATTAACACTTAAATCAATAGACTAAGTAAAGCAGATTGTCATCCCTAATGTGAGTGGGTCTCATCCAGTCAGTTGAAGGCCTGAATAGAACAGAAAGGCTGGCCGTGCCAGAGTAAGAGAGGATTCTTCCTGCCTAACTGCCTTTGAAGTGGGGTGTTGATTTTTTTCTTGTCTGCTGACTGAAACTAAAACGTCAGCTTTTCCTGGGTCTGGAGCCTGCCAACCTATGAACTAGAACCTAAAACATTGGCTTTCCTGGCTCTCCAGCTTGCTCATTCTTCCTGCAGATTTTAGGACTTGTCAGCTTCTATAATCATGTGAACCAATTCTTTATAATATCTATCGGTCTGTCTGTCTAGGTACAGCCTATTGGTTCTGTCTCTCTGGAGAACCCGGATTAATTCAGTCAGTCTAATTGTCTTTTTTTTTGTGAGCGACCTCTTTTGTTTTCTCCTTGTCTAGTTGATTTTGATAACCTTTGCTTTTTGTCTTTGCATTCTGCTGTCCCTCTTGTAGATTTCTTTTTATTTGTCTTGGTTGGGAAATGTGGTGCTTCCTGCATCTGTAGATTTATGTCTTTTGTTAGGTATGTCTAATTTTCACCCACTTTTTAAAACTTTTCCACCATTTTCTCTTCTCTTTCTTTCCGGGACTCTGATTAAATATACATTGGACTTTTGCATTCTGCCCACCGTATCTTTTACCTTCATGTATTTTTCATCTTTTTGCTATTGGTGCTTCACTCTGGGTATTATTTCAGATATACCTTCTCAAATTTTCTCTTCATTAACTCTCACTTCACTGATTCTCTCTTCAACTTTATCATATCTGCTACTTATCACATCCAGTGAATTTTTTAAAAATTTATTTTCAGCAATTATATTTTTTATTTCAATTTTTTACCTTTTGTAATCTGCCTGCCTATTTGATAGTGTTTACTTCCTTGCTCTTTTTTTTCTGCTTTAAAAAATATTTCACATATAGTGATTATATATTTTATCTGATAATGGCAATATCTAAAGCTTCTTACTGACTTAACCTAGATTGTCCAGAAATCAGAGATTATGTGTGGCTGCTTTTTAGGGAGCTCAACCCTAGGGAGCAGGAATAAGGGCAAAGGGGAGTGAGGTAGGGAAGGAGAGACAGTCTAAATGAGGGTGTGTTTCTAGCTGGCTGCCACTAAATGCACCTGATTATTCCATAGCATAATATTGTGCTATGCAATAGCCTCTCAAGAAGCCATATAAACTACTTCCCAGGATCATCTATCTAGAGGGAGATATGAGAAAGAATTTGCCCATTGGCTCCTTCTCCCATTGGTCAAACTTTTGTCCATAGGACGTTGACTCTCCCATACTTCTGGTTTCCACATATGTAGATGCTGAGCAGGGTCTCTCAGCATATCTCACCTTAGCAGCAAAAAGGAAACCCTGGGGCAGGAAGCAAGAAGCATGCAATACAGGCTTGAGGTGGGACATTTTCAGGCTGCACCTGCGTGAAGTTGGTCAGAGTATATACAGCTCATCATAAGAGCAATGACTAGAATGTGAGAGAAGTGAAGTCAAGTGCATCAGAACTGGTCCATAAGAGATGTCTGGTACAGGGTCTACATCTGGTGTGTGTTGTTTCTGCTGATTCTTACTCATGGTATTTCCTTGTATGCTTGATGAACTTTGATTATAGGTTCTTAGTTGCTTGATTTTAAAGTTTGGAAATCTTGTGTCCCCCAAATCAGGGATGCTGTCTTCCAGAAACAACTTTTATTTGCTTCTACCGGGAACCAGAGGGTTGCTACCTACCTGGGAGCTCTTTAAATTTCTTCCTGGATTTCCAGCTTAGTGTGAGCAGCTAAAGGTAAACAGCTCCATTGCTCAGCTGGCCCAACGCGTAGTCCCCAGAATACAGTGCCAATATCAGCATTTGCTTCAGAAAGATCTTTCTTTCCATATTTGTTTACTGCTCACACTAGTGTTTTTGATCTTTTTTTATTTTGAGTGGGAGGGTTAGTGCTTGGAGATTTCTTTTATTCCTGAGAGCCCAGCAATGTCTTCAACAGTATTTTTTATGTAGTACATGGCTGGTCTGCAGTGGGAAAACACTTCTGAGTCTCGGATTGCTCTACTCTTAGAAACAGAAGTTGCATTTTCTGTTTTTTTTTTAAAAAAAAACTAGAAAGAATGAGAATTACAGTGGTCAAAGAAGAACTTCAAGAGATGACGGAATATAGCTTTGACTCATTCTAGACATGGATTTAAAGGCTGTGTTTGTATTCTCATGTCTGTCACTAGAAATATTCTGGACCATTTTCTCTGCTTCCTTGAGGATCTGAGTTCAGGTTGGCCTTGGGAAGAAAAGGACCAAAATTAATTTCTAAAAAGTTTCTGTAAGCTGTGGTCTAGAGTCTGTGGGTCTTAGCCACGCTTGACATCCCTTCTCTGAAGATTTGGCTCTGGAACAGGTGTGTTTTCAATACAGCGCTGACCACACGTGTGAGTGACACAGGCAGACAAGTGTGAGATATGAAAAATACAGGTTTCAGCAGCGTGGCCAGGTGTGTCAGGAGCTCCTGTGGCCACTGAACCCCAGGAGGCTGGCCTCTTACTGCAGGAAATAGAGTGAAGTGGGCAAGGAGGGAGAGTACACACCTGCAGAGGTGAAATGAGGAAGCCACGAGACTTAGGAGGTAGAAGTGGGACCTCCCTAACACTTCAAACTCTCAAGGGACACGGAAATGAAAGGAAATTGAGGCATTGCAGCTTGGCTGAGAAGAGAAGTGAAATATGAAGACGTAGACAAGAAAGAGATTTTATGCAAATAACCAAGAATACAAAGAGAACAGGATTTGGGAGAATGTTAGAGCTGAAAAGAGACTTAAGTATCATCCAGTCTAGTTGTCTCAACGCAGGACTCCTACTTTTGGGGGCACGAGAAGCTTTCCTTTAGATTAAGGTGTACCTTTAAGTAACTGAATCACTAACCAAAAAATTACTCATTTTCAGATCTATTTCCATTCTCCTGTTTACCAAGAAGAAAGCTTTAGGTTACTGTTACTGCGCCCTTAACACCTCTCTGACAGGTGCTATTTTCACTTTTTAACAAAGAAGAGAGCATTTCACAGGCAAAATACCCAGGTAGAATTTAATGACTTTGTTTTCACTGAATTGTTGTTGTTGTTACTTTTTTAGGTTTGTTAAGTGATATGCCAGTAATGTAAGGTTTCCATTCAGAGTAAATTTAATTAAGTAAAAAAAAAAGTGAGTCAATTTAAGGAAATATATTAAATAAAAAAATAATATGGGGGCTGACCCGGTGGTCCAGCATTAAGTTCGCACGTTCCACTTCTCAGCCGTCCAGGGTTCATCGGTTCGGATCTCAGGTGCGGACGTGGCACCGCTTGGCAAGCCATGCTGTGGCAGGCGTCCCACATATAAAGTAGAGGAAGATGGGCATGGATGTTAGGTCAGGGCCAGTCTGCCTCAGCAAAAAGAGGAGGACTGGCACCAGTTAGCTCAGGGCTAATCTTCCTCAAACAAAAATAATTATGATATGGGTGATAATTAGATATGGCACAATTATGAAGATGGTAGGAGGATGACTAAGAATTTGGGACATCAATCTGGTATAATCCTCTAATTTTATGGCTCATGCACAGGTGAAATAGAGAGAGAAGAAATCACCCTTCTTAAGGCCACACATCCATTAGCAGAAGAACAGGAAATACAACCTGAGTCTCCCAGTACCCAATCTGTAGCTCTGTCCACCCTCCCAGGCTGTGTTCCTCAACTTCAACAACAAGGAAGTAGACAGTGCTTGCTCCACGTGGGGGCGGGCAGAGCCTAAAGCAAGAAGCCATAGTGCCCTGAGCTAAGTGCCGACAAAAGAGGACAGCAAGATATTTTGAGATACTAAGCAATGGCCTTCTGTTTCGGGCTGCCAGCTCGCTTCCTCTCCTCAACCCTCTCCTGCCCTGTTTATCACATAGTCCATTCCTCATTGTTTATTTCCTTAAGAAAGAGCTGTGACTGTCCTTTGTTTCTAAACGCTGGTGCTCTTAGGAGAAAGGAGAGAACAATTTGTATAGCCAAAATGTTAGATGATTAGAGGAAAGAGATTCTCTCTGTTGTTCCCTGACTCCCAACTAGAAAGAATTCTCATGGTCCTGGGAATGTTGAAAAATGGAGGAAAAAGCTATGTGGATAAAGATGATGACAGGTCCTAGAGAAGGAGTTTCTGGACTCTGCCTCCCAGGCAGAAGACGCCCTGAAGAGCTCATATTCCTGAAGGGTTTGTGGGAACTGAGAGCAGAGTGTCCCCACTTCTTTGGCAGAGCTACAGGGGGACAACAGGGCCGCCGAGAGGAAACGGCTGTTTGGTACCTCTAGAGAGATAAGGAGCAGGAGAGTATCAAAGAGATTCCTGGACCCCAGGCTGTCACAGAAGCAAAGGAGGGACTAGCTGATGGAAGAGACCAAGCAGATGGGAACGGGGGACAGCCTACCAGTGACCGATAGGGAGAGATTAATGAGGACCCAATGAAATGAGGAGGATCTCAAAGGATAGCTGAATTAGAGGGAAAAAAAACTATGCATATACATTTCACAGCTGATTTGATGAATTAAAGCTCACATTTGATTTAAGAAGTAGGAATAAAGCTGTTTGTGTGCTCAGAGCAGAGAACAGTTTGTTGCTAAATCCATGATTTGGGTCCACTCTTAGAGGATAAATAGCAGAAGGTTTGGGGAAGGAATAGACAGGTAATCAACTAGGGCCCTTTTTAGTAAAGCAAAAGAAAAACTTTCCTAAGAGAAGTTCTAACAAAATGCAGTGGGAATTCAAAGGAAGGAGTGATCGATTCTCTCTGGAGAGCCGAGGGCAGTCTCACAGGGAGAGGTCGTGTTGCCCAGACTCCGACAGGTGAGGAGAGAAAGCTCTGACTCTCAGTTCAGGCTCTGCGGACGCAGATGCCTGGGCGTCTGGGAGGTGAAAATGAACCTTATGTAATGGACTGATGCTCCCTATTTTCTGGCCCACTCTGTGATCCATGCAGAGAAAGGATGACTCCTGAATATTGATCTGGGAATAGATTATGAGGCCATGAGGTATAGGGACTTCAGAGTTCAACAAGCCAGGGCTCAAATCACTGGCCTCTCTGAACCTCAGTTTCCTCACCCAGAGAAGGGGAACCATATACCTACCTTATACAGTTGTTTGGAGAAACTTTAGATAATTGCAGACCTAAAGCCTGGGAAATAGTGCCCGGCATTGAGCCAGGTCCCAGTAGCATTCAGCTTTTCTTCTCTTTCTCCCAGAGAGAAGAGTCTTTTTCTCATCTCCGCATCCTACACCGTGTCAATACAGTGCCTTGACGTAGAAGGGGCAATGAAGAATTTCTTGCTTTGACTTGCTCTGATTTAAAGAGCACGTACAGGTGAAAAACAGAAAGAAAACCAGCCCTGGTGTATCAGCCAACTGTTAGATGAACAGATCAGAGGAAGTTTTCTATTAAGCAGTGCAGTTTTTCTTTCTTTAGCTGTCAGTCAACACAAAGGTAATCCCAGGAATCGAGGCGCTGAAAAGTGAATTCCTGGCTGAACTGATCACAGCAGCCCTGACATCACACAGCCACTGCTTTCCATAATCAATGCCAGAGCTTAGTTTATTCACCTTAGGAGTCCCTCGTGAAATTCCAAACCCGGTACCTGACGGTAACATTTCCCCTAATTGATGCATGTTTGCTCTGGGAATTACATCCTGTTTGATTAATTTTGGTTTGATTTCCCTCCTCCCAGTGCTGTGATTTTCATGGACAGAGCTGTTCTTTTGATGCTTTGCATGTGGTGGAAGGAGACGGATCTATGGGCGCTGAGCTGGGTCCTAACGCCAGCCTCCTGACTGTGGGGGAACTTTCCTTTGGAAAAGACTGGAAGTGACTGCCCTGGTGGATCTTGGTGGGACGTTTTCACGCAGTTTTAGGACGGGAAGGAGAGTAACACAGAGCATCAGACAGTGGGTCAGACAATGTATGTCCAGAATTACAGAGCCATTCTGTGCTGTATTTATAAAATGAGGAAACTGAGGCTCGGAGAGGTAAAAATCACAAACCCAGTAAACAGCGGAGCTTTTGTTCAAGTCTCATGTTCTTTCCTCTCCATGACACTTAAAAAAAAAAAAAAAAAAAGACTGGAGTAGTTTTGTAAAACCTTAGTTTTTTTTGAGAAAAAGTTAATTAGCCGTAATTCTACCATTGCCACTCTCAGCTCTCTGATGTATTTCTTGCTGTCTTTTTTCCATTCGCATGTTTTTGGCTAGAGTTTTGTAATTGTACAGTTTGAAGCATTATACTGCCGGTCCTTAAAGAGATATTTTCTTAGAGATAGCTCTGCCAGAGTTCTCAGAATTAAAGATTCACCTCCATTTACTGAACACACAACAATGATTAAGGAAAGTCCGTCTGTGGGGACCTTCCAGCCCCCAGGTCCTTGCAGACCTGGTGCGTTGTTTGCTTGATAACGACTACAGGATACGGAATACTACCCCACCAGGGGAAATAATCCTGTCACTTTCTCTCAAGGATTCCCAAACGGGTAACTCCTCTTCAGGCCTCTTCCCTGGATTTCCTGATTAGCCCATCTTGTGTTGTTTTACATTGCACGTTTGTGTCTCAACGAGAACCTTCAGCTCCTTTTCAGCAAGTACTCTCCTTTATCCGCAGGGTCACAGAAAGCCCTGTGACTCTGGGCCAACTGCATAAACTCTCTTAGCCTCGGTTTCCCCAGGTATAAACAAAGGGGTTAATAACACTTATCCTATGGGCCTGGCAGGAGGAATCAGTAAGATAGCATGGGCAGCGGGAGTACAACCACGTCCAAATACGCTCTCAAGAGAAGATTCCGTGTGTGCTCCTGGTTCCCTAGCAGCTCAGAGAACCCCGGGGCACAAAGATCCCCACAGCATTCAGGAGGTGAAGGGACAATGGGCATCTTCTGCCAGCAAACAGCTGCTTTTGCTTTGGAGATGGGGTGAGGAAGGATAGAGTGGAGCCTCAGATGATGGGTGGGGGGACCACTCCCTCCGCATCCAGCAGGAGAGCACCTGGGAAGGACTCAGAGCGAGACACTAGGACTGGCACTGCTGAGGCTGGGAAGCCAGGGGAGACCCCCAAGTGATCTGTCAACCTCCCACTGCTGTAGGGCCCCAGAAACCCGGTGCAGAGGATTAGGCTCTGAGGGTGAAGTAGAGAAGGGCTGTAGTGTGACAGCCACGCAAAAGGCTGGTCTTGAGCAGCTGTGCGAGGAGGGCCAGGAATTGTCCAACACCCCACCTTTCCAGGGAATTCCAGACCAGCTTCAGTAGGGGGAGGGGACCTTAGGCATTTATTGGGCAGGTCCTGGGCCTTGTCTGGCTTTCGCATTTGTTACTCAAGGTTAATACTACAGAAAGGACCGACTTGGTGCTTTGGCATCCCAGCTGTCCTCTGTCCCAGTTCTTGCGCCTACAGTGGCACTCATAGGGCTGTCAGGGCTCCCTGGCCACAGTCAGACTGCTTATAGGGTCAGAAATATAAGCTCATGCAGTTTGGTGCAGAGCTTAGGAAAAGGAGAAACAACAGTGTTTGAGATTCTTTGGAATGTGCATGTTCATGCTGTGGTCAGGAATAAGCAATCCTGAGCTTGAAGACGCTACTCCCATACGCTTAAACCTGCAGATTAGCAGAGTGGTGGAGAGACCCCTGTAGCTCCACCCTTAACAGGACTGGAGGTTAAGGGGAATGGGGAGCAGAGCAGGGAGGACCACTGACCCTGCCCACAGGGAGCTTACACTCTAATTTGAGGAGCCAGTGGTAGGGTTACCACACTTCCTGGTTTGCCCAGGACAGTCTCAACTTATGCCTCTTACCCTGTATGTTTATTAATAGTGACCTATTTCACTCTAAAAACTTTCTTGATTCAAAAAATAAATTAATCGTCACCCTGCTAATATTAGTAAGAAGGTATTCATAAATGAATGTTCTGATGGAGGATAAGCACACCAAATGCTCCGAGGGCTTGGGACAAAGAGGTCATGCTTCTACTTAGGGACCCTCAGGATGCCTGGGAGAGGACTTGCAGCATCCTAGTGAGTGAGATAGCCCAGTGGTCAGGGTCTGTGTGGCGTTTAACCAAGAAGGACTTGACCTCATCTGATATGAGTTCCGGCAGTTGATGCCCAGTACCACTGGTGACAGACCCTTGCGATGAAGCTCTGCCCCATTAGACCTCGGGCTTCCTGTACCCTGGTGCCTGACCAGTTCCAGTGGCTGGTATGGGAAGTTGGCATATGTTGTCCTCCAGGCGCTCAGCTTAATGCACCATCCTTCATGTCTTAAACAAGTTAGCCAGGTTGCAGTATGGGATGGGGTGGGGGAGGGTGGTGATGAGAGTTGGGGGTTGAGATGTGTGTATAGCCATCACCCCTGCTGAGCTGGGCCAGCAGATCTGCTCAAAGCTCATGGGATATGACCGTTTATTTGTCTGTGACACTGAAGATAGTCAGGGCTCCCATTTATTAAGGACAGAGGAGAAAGCAAAGTAAGCATTGTTTCGCTTAATGCAAATCTGAAGTACCCAGGGGAAAAATAACTATATCCTAAGGAACTGGAAAAGTCATGTCGTGTTCTCTGAGAAGGAGGGGAGAGAGGAGAAGCAATAAGTCACATCTCTGAGAGGCAGGCCTGAGGGTAGCATAGAGGGATAATGGATAATGGGAGAACTAAACCCAATGTTGCTTCTCCTAATGCCTTTTTATTCAGTCAGTCAGCCTATCAATCAGTTGACCAATCAATCCATCAGCAAGCACATACTGAGGACCCACTGTGGGCCAGCCCTTAGGACGAGTATAGAAGATACCCAAGACACAGTCCCTCTCATCAATGGGCTCATTCTTCAGCTGGGCAGATGAGTAGAACATGCAGTCCTTGTCTTCTCCAGCCCATACAGATTCAACCATGCTCAGTTCCTGACCCAGTCCCCACTGGGCACGCACTGTGAGTGAAGTCTCAACACCTCCAGCACGCAGGGAAAGGAATTAGTTGCCTTGTCAACAGCCTGAGATCCAGAATGCTTGGGGCTTACCCCAGGCCACCATTTGCCCTTCAGTGGAAGACTACTGCCAACCTCTCCTCAGAGCACAGCTTAGCCTCAGCTTCCATTTCAGCTTGACAGTTTCTGCAGAGGCAGTGGGACTTGTGGGGCAATGGGAGGGCTTTGGAGTCTGGTGGTCTTGGTTTGAATCCTGCCTCTGCCTCTTTCTAGCGGTGCTGATCCAATTCTATAACCCTTTTCTGCAAAAAGATGATAATGGGCCCCTTTAAGGATGTTGTGAGGAATTAATGAGGTAATTGGCTACAGAGCCTAAAACAGAAGAGATTCAACTGATGGTAGTTATTAGTGCTGCTAGTGGTGGTAGCAGTAATGGTAGTGGCCAAGATAGTTGTAGTTGTTTTTGCCACAAGGAATAGATTCCTACTCTAGCGGATGAGGTCTGTTACCGGGTCTATGATCTTCCCAGTTTCTTCCCATTGTGGCCAGATACGTCTTCTTCAGCCAAAATTTGATTTCCTCTCCCAAATAGGCCAATCAGAACATCAACTCTGCTCCTACTTGGTGGTCAATGCTAGCCTTAATCAAACCCGAATTCACCAGGCCTCCTTGGGCATCTTGTTCAGGTCTTTTGGATGACCCAGCTGAGGACCAGGCTTGTAGTTGGCATGGTTCTCCTCAAATGGTCCTACTTCATTCTGTATTTGGTCCTCACCTGCCGGGGTCCAGCCCCAGCATGAACAGGTTCTCCTGAGGGATGGATGGCGTCGGCGAGGGAGGAGGCAATGAGACAAGGAGTTTGGTGTCCAAGTCTAACTTTATTTTGTGTATGTATGATTTATATAGGGCTCAGGGTATGCAAGGATGATTTCATGAAACAATCCCAGTACATATTTTTGGCTCGTGTAAGCGGGTTTTTGCAAGGTAGACAATAGTCCTAAGAGTAATTGATTGCAAGGTAGACAATAGTCCTAAGAGTAATTGATTGTGTGTAGGCCCGGGGGGAGTCAAGCTTCTGTAATTCTTTACTTCAAGGAGGCTACCCCCAGCGGCCTCCTGACTCAATGGGCTGTGGCAACCACTGTCCTCCCAGAGGAGGGGGGCTACAGATTTCTTTGTTCCCTCTCCACTCCCATCGCTTTACCCGACCAAAGGACGGGTCAGAATGTTCTTTCCCTAGAAGATGTTTTTCCCAGAACTTTCCCTAGAATATTGCACTGTATCATTCTCATTCCCAGGGCCTGGCTGACTTCCCCTGAAATAACCCCAGGTGTTGAACAGAGAGAGCAGAAGCAGAAAAGTCAGAAGTACCAGGGAGACTCGTTGCAGGGGCAGCCTGGTAGAATCCCTTGAGGGTCGTCATCTCCCTCCCGGACTGTGTCACATGGCAGAGGCTTAACTTGTAGGCTGATGGCTCCCAGCACTCACCTACTTGTTCTTGTTGCCAGGACCTTTCCCTTCTTCATGACAAAGCTATCTGGTTTAGAACAAATAATTCTATGAAGTCTGCGCCAACTACCAAGACAGTGGCACAGAGGCTGGGTGATGGTCACCTTTGGAAGGAAGCTGAACAGGCAGATTTCTAAGGACATGGAGTTGCTAAATGGGGGTTTGGAATAGTAAATCAAGACAGGGTCCCGGTGTGAGCAATGGTCTGGAAGGAAAACAGCATATTTGGCCATAGTGTGGTCAGAGTAGAGAGAAATAGAGATAGTCTGTCTAGAAGATTTTGAAGGTCAAACAAAGGTGTTTGGATTTACTCCTAGACAAAGGAAAGATGTTGGCATTGAGTATCCATTGGATTTTCCAATACAGAGACAGTCTAAAATAATTTATCTTATAATAGGCTATCCCTATAGCTTACCCAGAGCCAGTTAGCTGGCTAGAGCTGTTGCCTCATGTCCCCCTGTCCTGTATGCTGTTTAGTTCCTGGATCCCATCGTGCCTGGTCAGTTAAGAAGCTCTTCCTCCCTGCCACCTTCCCTCAGCTTCTCTTGAATTTCTTCCCTATTTTTTTAACACACCCTCTAGCAAGATCTCCCTTCACGTGCATAGGTATCTATTTCATTTCTGTCCTTTTCTTCATCACGAACTTTTCCATGTAGATTTTTCCCACTCTCTCTATGAACCAGAGACGTCAGACACGGTTGATTAAAATTTTATATCATCCTTGCTTTTCCGTAAGGAAACGTGATTGCCTGCCAAACCCAATTCGTTGAGTTCTACAGATTTTCTTGATTAACTTTTCAGGTTTATATCATGACCACATCATGTTCTCAATGATTAAAGAAAATTTATTTTAGGAAAGATTTCATTCAACTTTACAAATATACTGCATTTTTCAATATGTTAGGAATTGAGGGACCGGCTACACTGAAACCTGATTGAAATTATTTTGGCCCCACTGAGATGTTTAGGCCACAAAATCCTGGAGCCTGACCCTTCATTCTAACTCCAGACTACAGGTAGAAGTTTGAATATTGCCTCTGAAATAACCATAACTTCTGAATCCCAAGTCAAGACACAGAGTCTAAAAGAAAAGACATCGTTTCTCTTAGTTTTTACAGTTATTTTTATTAAAATAAGTTGTATTTAACTAAACACTTAGTGGTACTTCTTTATCAAAAATAATTAATTGTTATATGAAATTGAAGCCCTCCTGGGAAGTTCATGCTCAAGGTCACACACGGGAGATACCTGCCTCACTACTCCGTCTCTGCACACATGTCAATCTCTCCCTGGCCGTGCAATGTTGGAGGTTCTTGAGGCTTTCTCCATGGTTCTCTTCTATCCTTATTCTTTGGTCTTGGACTAAGCAATCTTATCCACACATATGGCTTCAATTACCATCTATTTCCTGATGTGAGTCATTTATCGTTTTTCAATTTTTAACAATTGCCCTGCATCCTAAAACCTTCCTATTGGAGGAACATTCCACAGTCTAGGTCTTGATAGCATGGAACTTTCTGCTTCCACAACAGAGGCTGGATGGGAGCAGCACAGAGTTCTGCACTGTGCAACTCTGAGGGGTTCTCATTTTCATTGTAATATCCATGAGGGGCTATGCACTGCGTGATGCTGGAGAGCACCAGTTACACTATGAGCTATGAGGAGTTGAGTTCTGTCAAACTTTAGGACATGCCATTTTCTAAAGACTGAATCTTTGTGTCCCCATAAAACCTGTATGTTGAAATCTAATCCCCACTGTTATGGTATTTGAAGATAGGGTTTTAGGGAGGTGATTAAGTCATGAGAATGGAGCCCTCATGGATAGGATTAGCTCCCTAATAAAAGAGATCCCAGAGAGCTCCCCTGTCCCTTCCACCACATGAGGGTACAGCGAGAATACAGCCACCTATGAACCAAGAAGTGGGCCCTCATTAGACCTCAAAACTTCTGGCACCTTGATCTTGGACTTCCAAGCCTCCAGAACTGTGAGAAAAAAACAGTTGCTGTTTATAGGGCACCAAGTCTATGATATTTTTGTTATAGCTACCTGAACAGACTAAGACACCATCAACATAAAACATGAGCGTGTACTCTAGATTTGAGGAATTCTGTGGCCCTGAGCAGATGCTCCAACCCACTGCTTCCTGGCAGTTAGGATATGGATGTGTGACTAAAACTTGGCTAATAGTATGTTCTCACCCAATGCTTTGAATCTCAACAAAGTGATGCAAAAATGCAAGGCAGTGGAGAACGCAATGGTTGAACTGCATGTTAATCCCACCCAGTGGTAGCAGCACTGGGACCCAGGGTCTAGCAGCAGCAACAGGGTCCAGTGGCAGTGCCGTCTAGCAGGGGTGGTAACTGGCAGCTGTGCCACTGGTGATATCTTAACAAGCCTGATGCCGACTCCCTTTGGCTGTGGTTTCTGCTGCTGGTCTCCTTTCCTTCCTGCCCATTGAGCAGGACCAGGTCTATAACCTTTCTGTTGATTCTGTGGCCTATGTGGTTTATCTTTCAATGAATTCCTTTACGTTTAAATCAGATAAAATTGGTTTGCAACTGAGAACCTGGGAACAGAAATTGGTAATAGAAAGACACATATGTGGGTGTAGTTGTTTTCTACTGCTGCAGAACAAATTCCTACAAAGTGAGCGGCCTCAAATAACACATATTTATTATCTCACAGTTTCTGTAGCTCAAAAGTCTGAGCGTGGCTTATCCGGGTTCTTTGCTTCAGGGTTTCATCAGGCTGTAATCCAGGTGCTGGCCAGGGCCAGGCTCTCATCAGACGCCCAACTGGAGAAGAATCTGCTTCCAAACCCATATTCAGGCTGTTGACAGAATTCACTTCCTTGCACCTGCGGAACTCATGCAGCGTTGCTTCTTCGATGCCCATGAGAGAGAGAGAGCACTCCAGTCGTTGACATGGATACATACATATGTATAGTATATATAGTGTATTGTAACATAATCATGAGGTGATAGCCCATCATATTTGCTGTATAAGGTAATCTTATCATGGGACTGGCATCTCGTCACCTTTGCCATGGTCTATTGGTTGGACGTCACAGCTCCTGCCAACAAAGATGTGAACATCATGTAATCATTGGGGCATCATGTTTGGATCTGTCCACCACAGTGGGAAAGATTCTTTTGGCTATCAGGCTTGGCCAGCATCAAAGGCATTAAAAACCTTTGTCAGTATTCAAGGATGGAAAACTTGGAGGCTCACCTCACATAGGTGCAAAGCAGTTATCACTTGTAGTCATCCACAGTAACCTGGCCACCAAGGGCAAAGCTTTGAAAACCATCTTGCCACTGTCACACAAAGGCAACAGGACAAAGGGAAATGATAGTGGAGGGGAATGGCCATTTCTGAAAGCACTGGATTGCTTAATGAAAGAGAATGACATCTCAAATCCTAAACTCTTGGCTTAGAATTTACCTGGGAACATTATATGACTGTGCTTTAAAAAAAAAATATCTTGGGGGCTGGCCTGGTGGCATGGTGGTTGAGTTTGCATGCTCCACATGAGCAGCCCAGGGTTTGTGGGTTTGGATCCCAGGCATGGGCCTACACACTGCTCATCAAGCCACACTGTGGTGGCATCCCACATACAAAATAGAGGAAGATTGGCACAGATGTTAGCTCAGGGACAGTCTTCCTTAAGTAAAAAGAGGAAGATTGGCAACAGATGTTAGCTCAGGGCCAATCTTCCTCACAAAAAAAAAAAGGATATATATATATATATATATATATATATATATATATATATATATATATATCTTGGAGAGTCACAGGGCAAATAACCAAAATTGAAGATGGCTGTATCAAGTGAATGCGGATCAGCTCTTGTGTCACAGTTAAGGAACTGATCAGTAAAGATTGAGGCTCTAAGAATAAGACAGGGATTTGTCAGAGGATTCAGAAATCTTGAAATTGCCCATAATATCTGTTAGCCACTGTCCTCCCTTGGCCCATCAAGCATCCTTTTCTCCTTGTCCCATGAGGCTATTTCTGCTCTACTTTTAGATTTTCTAAAAGGAATGAAGTTGTCCTCATTTACCACCAACCTTTGCTGTAGGCATGTAACCAGCCTTAGATCCTAACGTGGCCCCAGAGTCCAATTACAAATCAAACCTGGGAGGAGATTTACTAGCCTCTGGCCACACACACACACACACACACACACGCTCGCACGCACACGAACAAAAGTCCAAGATATCTTTAGGAAACCAGAGTCTCATTCTTCTCACTTCCTCTGATTGATTAAAATTTTAAAATATAACTGCCTGAAAGCGGTGATAGTGAACAGGCTCCTGCATACACAGGCAAAGGGGCCTTAACTTTGCATAAACTTTCTGGATAATTTGGTAAAATGCATCAAACAATTTAAAAATGTTTATACTCTTTGAGTTAGTAATTCCATTTCTAAAAATAAATCCTAAGGATATAATAATGCAAATGTGTAGAGATTTAGCTACAATAATGTTCATCATATTATTAAAATGGCAGAAAATTGGATCAACCTAAATTTCCAAGGAAGATATTAGTTGAATAAATTTTGGTATATTTACGCAGTTGAAATTCTTTACAGCTATTAAAACATTACTATGGAAGAATATTTATTGGTATGGAAAGATTATTATATTTTTAAGATAATTCAACAGGTTATAAATAGCACGCACAGTATGATTACTTATATTTGTGTGTGTGTGAGAAAGAAAGAGGAGAGAGAGAAGTAAGTTTGAACATATTAACACCAAAATGTTCACAGTGGTTATTTTCAAGAAAAATATTATGAGTGATTTGTATTTTCTACTTTTTCCTTATGTTTATTTCTAAATATTTCCAGGGAATTTGTGTCACTTTTGTGCAAGGAATAAAAATAATTGGAGCCACCCAAAGTCTCCTTCTGCCAGATAGATGGTCAACCTGTTCGTACTCTGATGTTGCCTAGGCTGCGAAGAGAGCCTTTCTGACGCTCATTCCAACCAAGACGTTTATCTTACAAACGAGCAAGGAGAGGTCCACAGAGAGACTCCCAGAGCAAGTCAGAACATCCGGAAGAAACACGTTCCAGAACCTCTGTGACCTCACGAAGTTTCTTTCTCTCGGAGATGTTTTCTAAAACAACAAAAGGCCAACAGAGATCATTTCAGCTTGTGGTCTTCAAAGTGTGATTTCAGGACTTGAGGTGACAGGGGAGAGGCCTCAGGGACTGTGGGGGCGGCAGGGGGTAGGTGAAGCCTGGTCTACTTCGGTTCTCTGCTCTGAGCTGCCTCAAAAGCAGCTGCATTTTGTATTAGAGTTCTAGGGAGGAACAAAACCAGTAGGAGATATATATGTATATATGATTTATATATATATGTGTGTGTATGTGTGTGATTTATCATAGGGAATCAGCTCACACGATTACAGAGGCTGAGAAGTTCAGACCAGGGGAGCCGATGATGCATCCCCAGTCCGAATCTGAAGGCCTGAGACCAAGGAGAGCCGATGGTGTCAGGTCCAGTCTGAGTCCAAGTCCGAAGGCAGGAGGAGGCCAATGTCCCAGCTCAAAGCCAGTCGTGCAGGAAGAGAGAATTCTTTCTTTCTCGGCCTTTCATTGTATTCAGGCCTTCGCCAGATTGGACAAGGCTCACCCACGTCAGGGAGGGTGATCTGCGTTACTTGGTCTACCAACTCAAATGTTGATCTCATCCAAAAACGCCCTCACAGACACACCCAAGAATAACGTTTAACCAAATATCTGAGCACCGCGTGGCCCAGTTGGGTCGACAGATAAAATTAACCATCACACGTGTGTAACATTTGATTGTTTTATTTTAATTGTGGTAAACATAGTGTTCTTTTCCGTCCACTAGTTAATGTGATCTCTAATTCGTATCACTTAGGATACTTTAGGTGGCTACTACCAGTAAATCTAACTCAAAATATTGTAAAATGGAAATTTATTGGCTTTCTTAATTATGAAGCCAAGCTGTGGGGTGGGCTTCAGGCACTGTTCAATCAAGCATTCAGTGTGGTTTCTCTGATATACACTTGGCTTTTTTCCTTCTTTATTTACTGGCTTCTTTCTCGGCCTGATCATCTTCTTACTTACTTCCGGGGAGAAACAGCACATCGATCCTCTACCCCCCCCACCCCCCCCCACCCGGCCCCATGCCAACCATCAGATGGAATTCCTGATGCTCACTCTGATTAGACCATCTCAGAGCCAATCATTGTAGCCACTGGAGTGTCAGGCACCATTCGGTTTAGGCATCATTTTGGAAAAGAGTGGATCGGGTTACCTGATTGTCTTAGGCCAGCAGACCATGGTCACAGGCCGAATTCATCCTGCTGCCTGCTTTTGTAAATAAAGTTTTATTGGAACACAGCCAGACCCTTTTGTTTACTTATCACCTATGGCGGCCTTCATGATATAGCAGCAGAGTTGAGTAGTTGTGACCGTCTGGCTCACAAAGCCTAAAATGGTTACTATCTGACATTTTACAGAAAAGTTTGCTGGTCCCTTGCTTAGACTGATCAGGCCCTGCTCCTGGAGCTGGGGTGCACTCAATCCCATCCAAACCCTAAAGCTGCCATGGACCAGGGAGAGTGGATATAGTGGAGAAAACCTGTATTCTACGCTCTACGAGCCATAACAATAATTTCTTTCCTGATGTTTATGTTGATGGACGATCCTTCTAGTCCACCTTCTGCTGCCTTTTCTCATCACCATAGAGCGGGCTGTGTTGCAAGGTTCTCTCACTCCACAGTCCTAGTTGGGGTTCAGGGTAGCCCCTAGCAAATTCTGCTCCTACCCCACCTCCATCCTATCCTCTCCCAGTGTTGTCCTTCTCTGGATCTTCTGTTTATCTAGACTGCTCTGCTCAAGTGCCAGGAAGTGCTGCTGAAAGTAAGGCAAACTCAGCTGGAGCCACCCAGCCTTTCCTCCTTGCGGGATGGCTCTGGGGACACCCAGCTACCCAACATGCTCCAGCAGAGCCCTGCTAAGTGTGCCACCACTTTGCTGCCAATGCTTTCACACATTCAGACACTCTTTCCCTCTCCAAAACTACTGTACCTGCTCTCTTATGGTGGTGACAATAATGACTAGTATTTGTTGCCTACTAGCCTGAGCATATATATGCCTTATCACTTAATCTTCACAAATTTCTGAGAAGTAAGCCTTATTTACAAACACCCATTTTAGAGATGAAGAAACTGAAGCTTAGCAGGATTTAATAATTTTCCCATAGTCATCATTTAGTAAGGGATGGAACGAGGATTTGGACCCCGGTCTGACTGAATCCATGTGCTGAGTACTTAGCCACTGTACTGCACTGCTCCTTGTTTCTGTTCACAAAAGCATCTGTCTCCAAGAGCTGCACCTGGATCCTACCTGGTTTCTTCCCATCTCTCCCTCAAGGAAGCTAGGAAACTAGACTCACGCCATCCTGTTTTTTTCTGTTGGGTTCTGATGTTGTCTTCTCCTCCAGATTCAAGGACATTCAGGCAAATAGACTAAACCTCCTTGAACTAGAACTAGGCTATGCCTTTGGAGACCTTGATTTATGGACAGCCAAATGAGGGAGAAAGAGTCGACCAAGGTAGCCTTAGAGTGGCTCAACAACAGGTCCTCAGTGTCTATACTCTTTCATGCCCCAGTATTCCCTTCTTCTAGCAGGAGAGAAGCCCCAGCCCCGGCTGTCCTGGGGAGGACTCCCACATTGGGCCCACAGGCAGATGGCTGAGGCACGTCAGGTTCTCCAGAGAAACAGAACATATATGTGTGTATATGTATCTCCATCTCTATGTCACCTCTATCTCTTTATCTTTCTATATAGGATATATAAACAGGTATAGACTACATGGAATATAGATGTAGATATAGAGAGAGATTTATTATGGGGAATTGGTGCATGTGATTATAGAGGCTGAGAAATGGCACCGTCTGCCCCTGCGAGCTGGAGGCCCGGGAAAGCTGGTGGTGGAGTTCCAGCCTGAGTCTGAGGGCCTGAGAACCTGGGGAGCTGGTGTGTAAATCCTAGTGCGAGGGCAGGAGAAGACGGATGTCCCAGCTGGAGCAGGCGGGAAGGAAGGGAGCAAAGCCTCCTTCCCTCCTCTTTTTGCTCTGTTCAGGCCCTCAGAGAATCCAGTGACGCCAACTCGCACTGGGCAGGGCAATCTGCTGCTCTGAGACCACGATTCAAATGCTCATCCCATCGGAAACATCCTCCTAGACACACACGGAAATGATGTTTAATTCTGACATTCTGTGGTCCCGTCAAGTGGACACATGAAATGAACCATCACAGACCTGTGGGTTACATAAAATGCACGAAAATGAGGCTCAGAGAAGCTAATTCTTGCTCCATGTGCACAATGAGTTAGTGACAAAGCAGGAAAGCAGCATACCATAATGATTGACAGCATGGGTGTTCTGTTCAGATCCACTTTTGAATCCCAGCTCTGTTATTCTCTAGCTACACAAACTGGCAAGATACCCTAGTTCCCTAGGTCTCTGTTTCCTTATCTTTAAAATGGGGATAACAGTAATATCTACCACGTGGGCTTATTGGGAAGACCAAGTGAGGTAAACACATAGATTCTTCCCCTTAGTGCCAGGCACATAATACGTGCTTATTAAATACTAGCCTCAATTAGAAGCTGGGTCCTCACATGCCGTCGAGGGCTCTTTCCATTCTCTGGGCACTCTCCTTGGTCGAGGTCGTCCACACCTCTCATTTTCCTCCCCTGGCTCACCATGGGGTGCAGCCTTGTACCGCCCTTGAGTGTCTCCTTGAATTTTCTGGCTCTGCCTCTGAGCTCAGCCTGGCATTCTGATGACACCAATTGCCCAGCATGGCTTCCATTAACTGTAAGCTTTGCCCTCTCCTCCTTCAGAAAGACCCTGTGCCCTGGGAAATGAATGTCAAAACACCAGACCTGTTGCAAAGGGCTTTCTTTCCCCTTCACTTAAGAGTCCTCAGAGGTCAAAAGAAAATAGATTTAAATGTTTCCCAGTCAAGTGCAGCTCTCACACGGCTCCACAATGGACCCACCGTGGGAGCTTTTTACACCTTCCCCAGCCTCTGTCTGCAAATTGATCTAATATTGACTTCCCTGGGGTCTGCCTCAAGTCATTGTAGTCAAGAATAGCAGAGTGCATCTGCCATTAGTTGTGATTAGTGGGTAAAACTACTTTTTTTTTTTAGAAGGTGAAGGAAAAAGGAGTTTCTCCTTGGAGAAAAGAATTGAGTGGAACATTCAGTCTGCCTCTTTTTCCCCTGGGTTTGCAAGGCGTGATTGATGAAGTCAGCTCTCAGTAAAACCTATAACCGAATGGACAAATATCTAAAAATAAGTTCAAAGAGGGACAGAGAGAAGAAAAGGCTTTGGCCATAAACCATTCATAGGATTTGCCACACGAGCAGAATAGAAACAAGGCGGCCACTTTCTCAGAATCCTGAGCCACCACAGCACAAGCAAAAGCCCCTCATTCCTCGTGTTACAGATGGGTAGACTGAGGCTCAGAGAGGTAGCATCAGCTGGGCTGTGTGATTCTTTCCACTCCCAAGCTAGGAAGCTTGGCCCTGCACTGAACTTGCTCCATCACTCTGTAAACTGTGAACCTGACACGTGCCACAGGTATTTTCTGATGCTGTTTCCCTTGGAAATAGATCTAGAACACTGATCTCCCTGGGTTATTGGGAAGATTACAGAAAACATGAACGGAAATGTGCCCGGGAGAATCTGACACCTGCACATCATAGGCTGACAGCAGGTGTGTCCTGAATCTGGATCAAGCATACTTTTTGGTGGAGGTGACAGGGATTATCTGCTATTTTGGATTCCTTATGATACCTCTCTCCTCTCTGGAATGCATCTGCATTTTCCCATTGCATTTCGAGAACCCACAGGTACTCAGAACATTTATTGATTGCTTGAGTCGCCCGGGTTATTGTCCCTGCTTCTGCCAGTGCCCACAGCTGACCTTACGTGGTTAAGGCTCCTCTGTACTGGCTGAGTCAGAAGATGGAAAAGACAGCTTTAATACTTGAGTTTTCTGTAGTCCTAGTTTCCTCACCACGACCCTGTAAGGTGAGTAGGGCCGATAGCATCCTCAGCATTAATTTTTATGGATGAAACTTGAGATTCAGAAATTTTATTAAATTGTTTATGGTCACACAGCAGTTGGATGGAAGAGCAGGAGCTAAAATGTGAGCTTCCTGAGTACCTGTCCAAGGGTATTTCCACCACAAACGGATCAGGAAAGAGCGGCTTGCGTGCAGCCACCCCCAGCTGGTGATCTGTGGCCTAGTCTAAATGTCATTGCCAATGGGCAGATCAAAGTGAAATATTAGCTGTCAAAGTGCAATGTATTTGTAAACAGGAAGGCTAATTAGGTTAATGGAACCTCACATGGAGCTGATATTTTATAGTTTCTAAAATGCTCTCAAATGTATTATCTCACTTGATCTTAGACACAGGCCTGAGGGTAAGTTTAATGTTATAATTATTCCCATTTGCTGTTGCAAAAAATGAGCCTCGGAGTGGTGAAATGACTTGTTCAAGAGCACATGGACAAAAAAATGTTGGCGTCTATACTTGAATACTGTTCTGTCAATTCTATCATCTTTGCGCAAAACTAAACTGTATCCAGCAGTGTACATGTAACTTATTTTTAGTAATAACCTTCAATAAAGTTATTTATTTAATAAATATTTATTCAGTTGCTATCATGTGCCAAAGCCTGTGCTAGTTGGAGTGTGATTAAATCGTTAATTAAATAAGCCAATGCACTAAATGTGTAAATTGTGTTGATTAAATAAAAAATACATTACTAGGTTATTTTTGCAAAAATGAGATAAATAACAAATTGTCTCCCCTTTCACTTCCTAGGTCTTGTGTTTTCTTGTTCTTTAGCAGCATCTGTCTGTTGACTCCTTAATAGCTTCCTTCCTGCATGTGCCTGAAGCCAGGGATGCTCGACGCAAAGAGAGAGGGTCCACTCTGAACACCCATTCAGGTTCTGCTTTCCCCTCTCTGCCTCTAACCCCCACTTCCCTGTGACTCCCCTGGGGGCTGTTCAGCTGTGTTCTTTCTCTCCAGTCCTTCTGTGTTGATGGCCTGGCTCTGATTCACTCTCTCCTCAGGATACGGACTCCTGATCGCCCCTCTTGACTCTATGTCCTAGCCACCCGGCTCTACGGCAGAGTTACCTAACTTGGCCAAACCTCAGTTTTCCTCATCTCTACGTTGGGGTAATAATACCTACCTCATAGGATTCTAAGGAGGATTAAACGGGTTCATACATGTAAAGTGCTTAGAATAAGTGTTCTATAAACTCTAGCCATTCATATTTCTACTATAACCTTCAGATAAGTGATAGCTCTCCCTCATGCCTTCCTGGATCTTAGACGCAGGCGGGGTGCAGCACATACCCCCTGCTTATCTGAGAGGGAATCTGCACAGGATCCATGAGTACCATTAGTAGCTATACTTTCCAGAACTGGCCTATGTGTCGTGGAATTGCTCATATATGGGTTAAGAGCCCCTCTTGACCTCTTGTGTTCAAAGCCCCCTAGAAGCAACCTCGGGTGCTCACGCTCATGGCTCTTACACCAGATCTCACCTTCCCCTTCCCCATTAGAGACGTTCCCTGGGGGCCTATTTGCTCAGGGCTTCGGCTCCTGGATCTCTTGGGTACAGCCAGCCCGTTAGAAACGTGTAGGACATTCCCGACCTCTGCAAGCCTACTGGGGTTAGAGGGGACATGGCGGTGGTGAGGGCACAGCTCTGCTTCCTTAGATGGGTTGCTTTTTTGTTACACATCCAAGTTTATAAGGAGATGCAATTGAAGCTGCCATTATGTTTAAAAAAATCAAGACACTCAGTTATGAAACATAGAACATATAATTAACTTTATTGAGCAGAACAAAGCATTTTATAAAAACTCACTCAGACTGAATTAATATAAGGATACTTAGCATAATGTGTATAGTTTAAATTACCGCCTACTAATCATCAAGCAGTTGAGTGGTAAAGTTGTTAGACTTTCAATTTGCAAACAAGTAGAAGAAGGAAAGGCCTATTTTTACTTTCCGATGATTAGATAGAGCACACATTTGTCCAACTGTGGTGAGGGTTCAGAGCAGAGAGCCAGGGTTCTGCTCTGAGTCTTGTCATCTCTGGCATTGTTCTGCACGTCATGGTTCAGGTCCACTTTGTGGTATTAGTCAATCTGGCTTCCCGACCCAAGCAGCCACTCTCTCCTCACTCCTGAGGTCACCTCAACCTCACTAGGAGCAAAGCTCCCTTGCCAGCCACATCCTGAGACCAACTCTGATTCCCGATGAGAGATATTTCAAGCACCATAATTCCATGGCTCAGGCTAACTGCTTGGACTCAGCTTCAAGTTACCCTTCCTACCTGCTGACATGTCTCCTTACACTGCAGGGCCACCCTCATGGATTCCCGTGGACTTCTGATTCCAGGGGCACCACTGTAAGAGTCTTCCTGCTTGATCTCCATTTCTGCCTTCTTCATAGGAAGAAGTTCCCAGATCCTTTTTCTTTTCAGGAAGAACACAAGGGGTGAAAGTGTTACATTTATCCTGTCTTGTTGGAGACAGAGTGGGAAAGACTTGGCATCAAGTGGATGGAGTCTCAGCTTGGGCACTGACCATTCAAGTGAACTTGAATAAGTGTGTCAGAATCAGGGAATCAGTTAGGAATCTTGGTTACAAGTGACAGAAAATACTGCTCATACTGGCTTGAGAAACAGAGGGGAATTTTTCATCGTATAATGGAAAGTCTAAAAGCAGGTCTTGCTTAGCTTCAGCTGGGTCTATATGATGTCCTTGAGATTTGAACTTCTCTTTGTCCCTCCTCTCTGCCATATGCTCTGATGACTCCTGTTTCAGGTGGACTTGTCTCTCACGGATGGCTGAAATTGCTCCTCATCTTATACCCTCTCAGCATAGCTGTCTCATTGGCTCTAATTTGGTTTCATCTGCCTATCTATGAGCCGTGGCCAGACTTCCTAATGCACTGATTGACTTAGGCCAGTGTCCTAATCTACAAAATGGGCATTGGACTTGAACACGTATGTCAAACTTATTCAGGGATCCAGTGATTGTGCAGAACCCCTTTAGGGACTACCACGGGGGCAGGGATGAGTTCCTGGCTTTTGGGATGAGACTGGCCAAAGCTCCCTATCCTTCACCCTTGTTTTAATCATCAGGTGTTATTTCATCAGTTTTTGATGTTGGAATTTTTAATAAATGCATCAGTTAGCTTTTGCTGCATAACAAAATGTGCCAAAGCATAGTGGCTTAAACAATAGTAATTTGTTTAGTTCGTGATACTAAAGATCAGCAATTGTGCTGGGCTCAGCTGGGTGGTACTTCTGGTTATCTCAGCAGGACTCCCTCAAGAGACTGAGGGCAGCTGGTTGGTCAGCTTATGATGGCCTTGACTAAGATGGCTGGGGTGATTGGACTTCTCTTTACATGACTATTTTCCTCCAGGAGGTTAGCCTGGGCTTATTTATGTGGTGATCTCAGGGTTCCAAAGAGCAGAAGAATAGGACAAACTGCAATGAGGAAGTGCTTTCCAAGAGTCTGCTTGCATCATATTTGCCAACATCCCACTGGTCTAAAGAAGTAACAGGGCCAAACCGAGATTTAAGGAGCAGAGACACAGACTCTATCTCTTGGGAGGAAAAGCAGCAAAGTCTCTGTACAAAAGGCACGCAGGCATGGACTGAAAGAATTTCTGGCCATTTTTGCTGTCCACCAAGAGGAACTTGAACATTTTAAGAAAGAGCACCATATTTTTAAGAGTTTGAGAACTCCGACCAGAGCATCTCTAAGAGCCTTTCTGAAATGACTTTCTCTAAATTTGATTACTCATGTAATTCTGGACCTTACTACTTGTCCAGATTTTCCAACCTCTCTCTCTGCCTTTCCAAGAATATCTGCCGTTAGCTTGGGGACCCAAAATATCAAGGCCAATTAGTCTGGTCCAGGTCTGTGACCTAGTTCAGTGTAAGCCTCCAGTTCATGCATACAGTAGGAAACTTGTTAATTTATAACTTGCCCCACTTTAAAAGTTCCAATCTTAACTTGAGCCAGATTTTATGTTTTTTTTAAACTGAGGTCTTTGATGTATAGGCAAGAGCTTCGCATCTTAAATAAATAACAGGTCAAATTCATATTTAGAGATATGAACCAGGAGCAGCACAGTTTTTATTACTAAGACCTACTTTATGCCGGTTTCTAAATTAGAAACCCTTCCAAGGAGCCTGCGGGTTCCTCCTTTTCATGACTTAGAAAGACTCTCCGTGAGTATCCCCGACACACTCATCTATCCCTCAGCCTGGCAACCTGTGGCTTAGCCACCCTGAGCTGTGCAGAGTCCTCTGAATGTCGCATGCTCTTATTGTTTCCTAGCCTTTCTTTATGCTTTTTCCTCTGCCTCCAACACCTTCCCAGTACTCCCTTGGGTCCCCTTCATCTGAACATGGCATTCATGTTCTCAAGGTCCTAGCGTATACGTTACCTCCTCCAATTAACCTTACTGACTTAACACTCCACCAAGACCCTTTCTCTGTGTCATCCTGACACCCCATACTCAGCTGGTTAGAGCAGTTGTAAATTGCTGAAGCACTGTACCATAACTGCCTCTTTTCTTAACTCTATTCCTCTCTACTCTGTGAACTTCCAGAGACAGGGACTCGTTCACGGCTATTCTGACAGGGTTTGACATACAGCAGGCAGCCAGTTGATATTTGTTGATTGAATTATATCTCTTTCTTTCAGTTATGAGTTTCCCTCATTTTCAGGAGAGAGAGCCAATATATTAATTAATAATAATAATAATAGCAGCCAACAGGTATTGAGGACTTACTAGACACTTTACTATATACGTTATTTGTATTATCTCATTTAATCTGCCTAAAGTCTCTATAAGGTAAGTATTTCTATTATCATCCTTAATTTAGAAGTGAGGAAACTGAAGCACAGAGTAATGAAATTACCTAAAGACACATAGTTTATCAGTTATGATGCCTCTGACTGCAAGTATCAGAAATCCAAAAATAAAATGATTTTAAAAATAAGGATGGCTTCTTTTCTCATTTAACATCAAGTTCCCCCAAATGACAGCTTCACGGGACTGGGTAATTCAGCAGATTAACGAATTCATCCAGGATCCGGCTCTTTCTATCTTTTTGTTCTACCTTCCTCTTTGTCAGACCCATCCTCAGGCTAACTCATCTCATGAGAGCCATAGTTCCAGGCCTCACGCTCACCCAGAATGTATCCAAAAAGAAGAGAAGAGATGTGTCTCTTTTTATCAACAAGGAAGGCTTTTCGGAAGTCCCTCAGTAGAACCCCACTCATATCTCACTGGCCATACTGGATCACAAGCTCACCTCTAAACCAATCAGTGGTAAGAGGAATGAGGTTACATCTCAAGATTTACCTGGGAACCAAGGATAGGGCCACCAAGTAGAAGGGTAGGCATGTAACCTAAATAATAGACTGCCCACAACAAAAGGCAGGGTAGAGAAGATGGACCTTCGGGTAAACGACTCTTAGAATCTGCTAAGGTTTGCAAGTGGCAGAGCCAATATTCAAAAAGCAGGCAGTCAAACTCCAAAGTTTGCATTTCTGTATAAATTTTAGATTTAGTACCTCAAGTTCTCTAAACAGCATGCTAGGTTTTGATTGGGATTGCACTGAACCTGTAGATTAATTTGGGGAGAACTGATAGTTTAACAACATTGAATGGCATATTTGTTTTCTATTTAGGTCTTCTTTAATTTCTCTCAGCAATGTTTTATGGATTTCTGTGTATAGCTTCTGCACATATTTTGTCAAATTTAACCCTAAATTATGGTTTTTGATGCAATTATAAACAGCATTGTTGTTTCTTAATTTCAATTTTTAATTATTTGTTGCTAAACTATAGAAATGCCATTAATTTTTATATTTGACCTAATATCCTATGACCTAAGTAGGGTCACTTACTATTTCAAACAACTTTCTGAAGATTCGTTGGGATTTTCTACATAATGCTGTCAAATACAAATAAGGACATTTTTACTTTTTTCCCGATTTATATGACTTTTACTTCTTTTTCTTGGCTATTTCAGTGGCCAGGACCTCCAGTACAATGTGAAATGGAAGTGATGAAAGCAGACTCCCTATGTTAGGAGGAAAGTATTCAGTTTTCCACCATTTCATATGATATTAGCTGAGGTCTTGTATGGATGCCCGTTTTCAGTTTGAAGCAGTCTCATTCTATTTCTAGTTTACTCAAAGTTTTTATCATAATTAAATGTGAAATTTTGTCAAATGCTTTTATGTATCTATTGAGATGATCTTACATTTTTTCTTTTAGAGTCTGTTGATATGATAAATTATATTGACTGCTTTTTGGATGCTGAACCAACCTTGCATTCTTGAGGTAAACCCCGCTTAGTCATGATATATTATCCTTTTTACAGGATTTGATTGTTAATGCTTTGTTAAGAATTTGTGCTTCCCTATTTATAGGGATTATTTGTCTGGAGTTTTCTTTTTTTGTAATACTTTTGTCATGTTTTGGCATCAGAGTAATGCTGGCCTCATAAAAGAAGTTGGGAACTGTTCCTTCCTCTTCCACTTTCGGGAAGAGCTTGTATAGACTTTGTGTAATTTCTTTCTTAAAAATTTCCTGGATTCTGGAATTTAGCAGAGAAGCTGAAGGGTTTTTTTTTCCATGGTGGGGTAGGGGGAGGATTAAACTACAGATATAATTGTTTAATGGATACAGAGCTACTCAGATTATCTATTTCTTCTTCAGTGACCTGTGGCAATTTTTGTCTTTCAAATAATGTGTCCATTTAATTTAAATTATCACATTTATCAACATAAAGTTTTCCATAACATATCATTATCTTTTTAATATCTGTAATGTGTCCCCTCTTTCTTAATCTTGGTCATTTGTGTCTTGTCTCTCTTTTTCTCTGGATTAGTCTGGTAAGAGGTTTATCTATTTAATGATCTTTTCATAAAAGCAGGCTTTGGTTTTATTGACTTTCTCTATAATTTTCCTGCTTTCAAAATTGATGATTTCTACTCTTATCTTTTTTGCATGCTTTGAGTTTTGCTCTTCTTTTGCTAGCTTCTTGAGATTAAACTTAGATTGTTAATTTGAGAACTTTCTTGATTTCTAATACAAGCACTTAATATTATTCACTTCCCTTTGATCAAGGGGTTAGCAAACATTTTCTGTAATGAGCCAGATGGTAAATATTTTGGAGTGTTCAGACTGTACATGGCCTCTGTTGAATAGTCATTACCCCCTCCTCCTCCATGGTGTGGGAACACTTCCAGGCACTAAGATGGTGTGATTATAGAGCTCATCTCTGTTTCTCTCCTCTCAGGGATCATAGCTTCACACTGGCTGTTGTCTAATGTCTGAAAACCACCATCACATATATTTTCTCTGGTTTTCTAGTTGTTGATAGTGGGAGTGCAGTTCTCATAGGAGTCAATCTTTCACTGAAGGAAGTGCAAGTCTGTCTGGTCTGCATATGCAGGATGTTTGGGAATGGCTTGGTAAAGAATGGGGGAGGATGGTGCAAATTAATGGGCATAAGCAACTTCCCCAAGATCACATAGTTAGCAGCACTGCAATTTGAACCCAATTCTGTCTTAGATCATAGCGAAAACCTATACTGTGTATGGAGGATGACACTGTCTCTGACTTTGAAGTGGCCATATTCTAATGATAAAGACAGAAGCAATATGTAGTACGATAGAATGGTGTTATGATATAGATTGTGCAGTTTAAAAGAGAAGGGCTAGTTCTTGTTTATCTCTGGGTACCAATGCCTAGATTGTGGCCTGGTGTTCACTAGGCACTCAAGTTAATATTTGTTGTTTCCAGAAATGTAGTGGAAACACAGATGAGATTGTTTACTCTGCCTATGCTTGGGGCAGATGGTGGAGGTAGAGACGTGAGTAGTCTGTTACTAAAACTCAATATCCAGAGTCCAAATTGGATCAGTGGATTCAAGCAGTAACAGAATTCAGCTCTATACTTTCACAGGTTGATGTTGGTGATTCAAATGAGATATTTGGAAAACGTAATTCAGATTAGGAAACTGCAGATTTTGGAAGATGGGTAGGTCTCCTCAGTGACCCAGAGTCTGTGGTGCTATCCAGGCTTAGAATTTTCTATCCTATTCCTTTGTGGTCTTCCTGATGTAGGTGACGTAGGTGAGGAAGCACTGGCTGGTGTGTCCTTTGCCCAGAGATAGGAAAGGGCAGTTAGCTAGTGAGGGAACTGCAGGTCAAGCGAGGTAGGAGGCGTCACTCCTCACTGAGGGAGTCCTATGACTTCTCCTTCTCAGGCCCTGCCTCTCATCTTTCTCTTCCCCAGAGGCTCCTTGGCTTCTTGCCTGTCACCTTAACCACCTTGCTCTGCTGTATTAATGCTTGTAGAGCTCTGAGGTGACATTTGCACAGTATCTACATGTCTAGCTCAGTCTGTTGCTAGCACATTGACACCAATAGCTAAGGCAGTCATGAGACCTTCTGGACACTGCTTCACCTGCTCACCTGAAGCTGCTCTGCCTGCTGGGTATTCTCTCATCCTCTCAGAATGATCTCATGGAAGCTTCTGGTTCCCTCTATTCTCCTGTGGCCTTGAGTTGTTCTGTGAAAGCATCACTCTTCTATACTGTCATGGCTGATGGGTATTGGAGCTCAGAGGAAAAGGCTGAGGTCCCAGGAAGGTCAGGAGCAGAAATCAAATCACAGAAGAAACAGGGTTCAAACTGGGAAAGGGAAGCTGCTGCTGAAACAAGCCAGAAGGGTGGGCAAAGAAAGGAGAGCCAGGAATGGTGGGTGAATTGTGGGAGATAGGCCAGAGTTAGGGGAAGGATGGAGATGATAAATGAGGATCAGGAGCTGAGATAAAATCAGCTGAGTGAGACTGGCCTGCTTCTATTGTCTTCCCAGATCGTTAAGTGAGCATAAACGAACCCACATCCTGCGCCCATTGCTCCTGAGGCAGCAGGGCTCAGACCCTCCCAGCCTCACTGATAGTCACCTTCAGTTTTGCCCAGAGTTTGCTTCCTCTTCCCAGTCCTGTATCTTTCTTCCCAGCGTTGGATGATTAAGTACCCCCTTTGTTTTTCTTCACGATATTTTCTGGTTCTCAACATCTGCCTCACTCCAGGTCAGTGCCCCATTCTAGTTTTAAGGCTGGATCCAAAGCTCCCCACTGGTCAGTTGGTCAGCTGGCTCTGCTGATGCCCTATCCAGACTCATCCAAGCCTCTTTGAACAAAAGTCCAGACAGCTGGCAGTGACAATCAGTCAGTATTTTTTCTATGCTTATCTATAAGACAGACATGACTACATCATGGGCCCTGAGTGACGGAGGCCAGGGAGGATGAAATAAGCAGATTAGGTCCATCTTCCCAAACTCCAGTTCTTGTAGGAAGGCAGCAGAACCATGACTAAGCCTGGGCCTCCTAGAATAGACTCCCCAAAAGCCTCCAGGATTTCTGCTTTGGGGGTTAAGATTTCGAAGATGTTACTGAGTTTTGAGGACACAGCTTCTTGATTATTGCAGTGTCACCAGCCAGGGTCTCTAGTGAGATTCTGGTTCATCTGATTCGTTGCCAATCTGTTCCTAATAGGGGCACACAGGGTGACTGAGGGTCGCGTGTGCCTCGGGCAGAAATGCGACGCAAAGCTGGTTTACAAATTGAAGCCGGCCCCGAATATTTCTTCCTTTCAACTCTAAGTACATAGAGGAGGTAGCTTCACTTTAAAATATGTTGACTATATCTTCTAATTAAACACTGAAAACCACTTTTTAATATATATTCAAAATGATAAAATAATTGCTAAATTATGCAGATTTTTATGGTGGGCTTGAAACAAGCCAATTTTTTAAAATTGGCACCTTTTGCTGATTCGAAGATGTTAATCACAGGGCCTCTAATAGGCCTATCAGACTTCTCTAATGTATTCAAATAAAATGAGCAAAATCATTAAATGCCCAAATATTGATTTAAAGTGCTCCAAGTGGTGATGAAATTTGGCTCTCCACTTGAGACAGGGCACACTGGTTGTGTACTTTAATTGCAAGGAAACTGCTGAAGAGTGGAGATGAGAAAGAGAGAAAGACAAGTTTAAGAAATGTAAGGTACCAGCCAATGGACTAGAAGGAACCATTGGTTTAGACAGAGAGACGGTAATAGTCGAAAGGATCCTTGTTTGCCAAATAAAATTGCATTAATCCCCAAGGTAAGTGCCAAGACAGAGGCCCAGATTGCATTTAAAAAGAGATAGGGAGAGGAGAAAATGTGGACACCGGGCTCCAGCTCCTTCCCTTTACAGACCAGCATGAGATGAACTTCAGACAGATTGTCCATCACAGATAAGGCAAGTCCATGCACACGCATGACCCAAACACCCATGGATTAGTTTCCTGGGGCTGCTGTAACAAATTACTCCAATTACTGTGGCTTACAACAACAGAAACTTATTCCCTCAGGGTTTTGGAGGCCAAAAATCTGAAACCAACATGTTTCCAAGGTCTCACTCCCTCCTGAGGCTTGGAGGAGAATCCGTTCCTCTTCCACCTTTTGGTAGCTGCTGGCTTCCTTGGCTTGTGGCTGCATCACACCAGTCTCTGTGTCTGCCCTCTCCTCTCTGTGTTTGTGTCTTCTGCTCTCTGTCTTTCCTGTAAGGATACTTGTCATTGGACTTAGGGTCCACCCAGAGAATCCAGAATGATCTCAAGACTCTTAACTTAATTATATCTGCAAAAACCCTTTCCCCAAATAAGCTAACATTCACAGGTTCTGGAGATAAGGATGTAGACATATCTTTTTTGAAGTCACCATTCAATCCACTAGAATCCATTACGCCTTTATTTCATCTGGTGCAAGCCCTTTAGGAGCATCATCTATGGGACAAAGATGAACCAAGAGGTATATTTTACAAAAACCTAAATGTCAAGGAAGAGCAAATATTGCATTCGGAAAGATGGGTGAGGGGGTGTTTCTGGCAGAAGAAACCTGTTATGACTGGGCCTGGAGGCAAGGGTGAGAGATAGCGGTCATCCGGGAGAAGAAGGAAGGTAAAGGGGGAGGAGAGAGAGACTGAGGTGATTGAGGAGCCATATAAAGGCGGGCCTAGCAGACCACACAGAGTTTGCACATATCCTGAGGATAAGGAGAGACCACAGAAAGTTGTAATCTGAGAGGGGATATAATTTGCATTTTAGGTATAAGAAGGAGCCTTGGAGGTAAGAAGACCAATTGGGAACCTATGAGAGTTGAGGTAACCTGGACTAGGAAGGCGGCAATGAAGAGATGAGGATGGGTTTTATCATGTTTAGGACATAAGATCAGTACGAGAAAGTAATCAGTTGAATATGAAGGGTAGAAGAGGAAGTGGGAGGAGTCAAAGGTGACCCCTGTGTTGTCAGCTTTGTAAGTGGTCTAGATGCCCGCGATGTCACTGAAGGACACTACACAGGGAACTATGCGTTCTTTTTGGGTCACCTCACCTCGATTCTGCTCTAGCTGCCACTGACCCTGACCTCAGCTCCTCCTTCAGATGATCCGATTCTTATTTGGAAACTCATTTGAACCTGACCTGTCCTTCTGTCTCTCTTTAAACGTATCCCTTACTTTTGCCTCCCTGGAGTAGGGCTGTGTTATTTCCTTGTGGAATCCTCCTCTGCCAGCGTTTTGGCAGCAAATACCTAGAAAGAGCAGCTGAAGATTAGAAGGGACTGCAAGATCAGATGACGGCTGGAGCGCGAGTCTAACGCTCCCCTGCCCTCTATTTTCCTATTAAAATGATCAGTAGGATAAATAAAAATAGGGAAAAGCAAGAATTAGTGTTAGAAATTAGGGAAAGGTGACAGACACACAAAATGTTAAAGACACAAAGTGCTTTTTGTTTAACTGATAAATCATTTTTTAGGACAAGACAACATCTCTCCACTGTTTCCCATTATACAGAAAGTGGAACGTTTCAAATATATTAGTTTTCTTCTTTTGCAACAGAATTCATTTCAATCTGGTCTCAGGAACTGCTTCTCATTTTAGGATTCATTTTAGTAACACATACGAACCCATTACAGTCCAAAGGGCATGCTTGCATTCTGGATTGTCATTCGTTATTGTGGTGTCCATACCAACATGTGGTAAAAAAAAACCCTCTTGCTCTTCCCCGCTCTTTTCGAGCCAGTTCTGGCCTTCTTTATACAAGGAAGGTCATCATAGATGATCAGAGACCATCAACTTCATTATTATCTCCTTCAGTCAGAAATTTGATGTCTGCATGATCTTTTTCATGAATTTTGATTATTCAGTCAACTGTTGGAATGTATTGCCCTTCAACTTAAAAAAAAGAAAAAAACTATTCTAAATAGCAGAGATAGAAGATAAATTGAAGAAAATTATCTGAGCATAAGAAATAATTAGCGGGGAAAGGCCGTGGTAAGCAGATTCTGGAGGTCCAAAATATCGAGGGTCATATCAGGAGAAGAGAACTGAGTAAACTGAAGAAGAGAGAGAAAAACATTCATAATGTAAAGAAATTTATCTTTAGATTAAAGGGGCCCACTGTGCCTGAAGAAAACTTAGTAAAAATAATCAAACATCTGGATTTCTTCTGGTGACTTTTTTAAAAAATTCAGAAGTAAACAAAGCACAAGAGCCCGATAGATAGAAAAACGGTCACCTGATGAGGAAGAAAACAAAACAAGCTAATCTGATAATTCTCCTGAAACTAAAAACAACGGCAACAAAAAACACTAACTTCCAAGAGTCAAAAAAATTACTTCTAAAGAGTGTAAGTAAAAAAATGAAGATTGTGACCTGAGAATGTATAAAATATTAAGAATCTTCCAGCTAGGAATGCAGGGAAAAGATATTCTCGGTTCTGAAAGAGCTGAGCAGGTAAACTGTTCTTGAGCACTCTCTAAGGAAAAAACAAAAAATGTGTGTCGGTGGGTAAGCGATGCGGTGTTTGTAACTTGAGGAAGAGTCTCAGCCAAGTTATGAATCATAATACAAAGAACTCAAAAACTGAAATGTCACACTATAAAATAACTAGTGGGGAGCAGAGAGAATCAACAAAATATAGATTTGTGTAGGAGGTAGAAAATATATATATACATATATTGCTAGGAGATTATTTTTAAATGATCTATAGTGCCAATAATGATTCAATAATAATCAGGATCTTAAACCCAAGATCATAGTAGCAGAGAGAAATGGGTGGGGAAATTCGTGGTGTACTCAGTTCTTCATCTAATCTAGGCAGGAACCACAAGCACTGATTTGTTTTTATTTATTTATTTTTATTTTTTGAGGAAGATTAGCCCTGAGCTAACTACTGCCAGTCCTCCTCTTTTTGCGGAGGAAGACTGGCCCTGAGCTAACATCTGTGCTGATCTTCCTCTATTTTATATGTGGGATGCCTACCACAGCATGGCATGCCAAGTGGTGCCATGTCCACACCCAGGATCCAAACCAGCAAACCCTGGGCTGCCGAGAAGCAGAACATGCGCACTTAACCGCTACGCCACTGGGCCGGCCCCGCACTGATTTGTTTTTGATGCTTATGAAGAGTTTTAAATAAAATGTAACTTGAAGATAATTTCTGATAGAATAAAAAGTAATATATTCCTTTCAAACTAGTTAGTAAAAAAAAAAGAGAGCGAGACGTTACTAGAAACAATAGTCATCAATCATAGCTTCCCTGTGCACGTTCCCACTATGAGAATAGGTCCCATGCCCAGAGCCCCAGCAGCAAGAATGGACCACTTGACCCACACACCAGGGTGAATACTGAACCCCAGGGATGCAATTCAGAGGCACATTCTTCTGCTTAGGAATTTGAACAATAAAACATGAAGACTCTCGTCAGCACTCCTGCTGGAGTAGCTCTGTGGGTCACCTCAGCCTCAAGTGAGCTGGAATTAAGAGGTCAGAAGGCTGTTTGTAAATAGGAAAGGGGGTTTGCCAACAGCAGCCTGAGAATGGAGCAGGCACACAGAAGTACGAGACGAGTGCCTACGCGGCCATGCAGCCGTAGACATCATCCTTCTACATCCATACAATAAAACGACTTCACTTCTGACAAAGCGTAGAGGTTTCAAACAGATAGGAGGATGGGCGCCAGTACATCTGCTCCTTAGATTTCATTCTTCATAACATTGAATCCTGAAAGTTATATTTATAAATAAGATTCTTAAGACAAACACGTTATCCCTTAGCAAGAGAAAAAGCAGGGAAACATAACAGCAATAAGCATTATAACATCGGTGATATAATACTTAATTGTCCTGACATCAGATACAAATGGGTTAAAAGTTTCTAATAAAAAATAACAATATAAGTAATGATTCTCAGATCCCCCCACCCACCCCCCTCCTGTGGGACGTGAAGAACCATCTGATTATAAAATTCACAAAGAAATGACTTTTGAAATCGAACAGCTCCTGCACTCTGGGAGAGCTGGGCCCCCTTCTGCTCCTGTCTCCGTCTTCCTCTCACTGCCCGGTGCTTTTGTCGTTATTGTTAAGGGCTGGTGCTCATATTGTGGAAAACAATAAACAGTTTCCTGAGACGCTTCCTTCTTCCTATCCCCTGATGAATTTGTGGTTTCTAGTGAACAGGGTCTGAAGTGTAGGGCAGTGGATATCATTGTGAAAAGCAAGAAGAAAAAACCTGAGTATTTGTAAATATTTTTAAATGTATTTTATCTTGGAAACTCAGTGATGGCTTTTCCTTGTGTGTTTGAGTCAAGTTACAGGTTACTGAGTGAACTTGGAAAAGTAAGTAACGTTGTCCAGAGTGCCTGCTTAGCATAGGCTCCTCAATTAATGTTTCAAATACTTCTAACTCTTACACATCAGTAGTTTTAGGAACCTGATAAACAGTTGCTACAGCCATCTAAACTTTGGCTCGAGGATTGCTAAGGGATTATTTCCTATCTGTTGGTTTCAAGCCTCTTAAATTTTTGTCTCCTTTCCCTTTCTGTCCTTCTGTCTCCCTGAGACAGATTGAACACCCTTTTTATAAGCATTTACCCTGAATTTGCTGAAGAACATATTTCACTGAACAAGCATGAGCAAGCAACTCCTAAGTGCCATCAACCTTTAGTGCATTATTTTTTCAGCAAAACCTGATAGTGCCCAGCACTGCCGCCATGAATGAGGAGGAAGTGCTCTCCTTCCATATCCTGCCCCAACCTCTGGGTCACCCCTCACCTCCAGCAAGGCCCCTGATTGCCAGGCCTGGGGGATGGGCACCATGGCTTCTGTACCTTAGATTTCAGTTCTTATAACATCTAATCCTGAAAGGTAGGTTTTTATCCCCCTTTACCAAGGAAGAAAACATCACCTAGACATACAAAGCCAATTACTCTTGACCACACTTCTATTAAATAGAAGAGTCAGGATTCAAACCCAGATTTGCCTGATTCCAAAGACTGTACTCGTCATACACTACCACAAAATGTTCGTTTATTTAAGAAGACACTTGAGAGCATCCAATTAAAAGCCAAAGAGTTGTTAGTCCTCCCCGCCAACAGGTACTGTCAAAGGAGAGCCTACACTGTGGAACACTGCAGAACACAATGAATGTGAGCATTAGGATTCAATGTTTCTGTGTTGTCTTCTTCCCTGGGAAGTGGTACCGGAAAATCCAACTCGTGTCTCAATTTCTCGTGTACTCCTGGACTCTGCATTGAGCCTGGCACTCAATGAACACACTTTGATGGATGCCACAGGCGCAATGAGACTGGGAACACACTGAGAAAGACAGCAGCACCTGGCCACCAGGTGAGGTTCTGACCTGTCTCCTCTCTCATGACCTGCCCCTCACCAGGCAGATCACATTCTTCAAGCAATTAATTACCAAGATAGATGCCCACCCCCTACTGAACCTTGTATCTGCCCATTGGCATATTGTTGAATTATAATGCATAACTAATTAAAGGTGACCTCACACCAGGCTGCTGGGTCTCCTGTGTCAGGATCAACCACAAAACTGGTCATAGGAATGTTTCCTCCTCCCCCACGCGCTCCCCCTTTGGTTGTGTGTGTCTGTGTGTGTGTGTGTGTGCTAATTTCAAATCCTCTCCCTGCATCAGTGAGCAGATGAGATCCTCAGCCAGCTTTCATCTTTCGGAAAAATGAATAGTGCAGAGAGAACATTATCAAATGAGCTGTTGAAGAAGTCAGTGAATATGTCATTGAGTGTGACTGCTTCCTGAATGAATTTAGATTTATCTCTGTTATCTTCCCACTCCCTCCCACCCACCCCACTTCTTGAGGCTGGCCTTCAGGCAGACCAGTGCCCACCATGAATCCTGACTGACAGCTGTCTCTCCTGGCTGACAGGTCCAATAGGGGCCTCTAAGCTTGTTCTGGAATTTAGTTTGTTAACATTATAAATGAGCTCATTGGGCAGCCCTGTTAAACACCTCGCACTTCCTGCTTCTGTAATTTCTTAGAGGATTCCATTTCCATTAGGCAGACGTGAGGACAGGGCCACACTCACTCAGAAATTGTCTTATCACGTCAAGAGCTGCTGAATGGCTGTGACAACATAAGAACTAGAAGGCATCTATTTTTCTCTTATCTGGCTGTTTCATTAAAATCAAGGCACTCTAGTCTCACACCCTTTGTTCATTCATTCATCTGCCAAATATTTACAGAACACCTTTTCACATGAAGAATTATGTTAAGTTCAGGGTAGATATTGGCAAATAGGAGAGATGTGGTCCCTGTCCTTGTGTAGCACACACTTTAGTTCATGATCCACGTCAGGAAGCAAGTTCAACGGCCTCCAGCTTCTCAAAGGAATAGACCAGGGAAATCAAGAAAACCTGGTTGTTTAGGCAGAATGTCATAATCAGAACATGATCTTTCTGGTTAGGCAGAGCTGTATCAATACTCTTGGATAGAAAAGAAAAATTATTGCATCTGGAACAGGAACAGGATGCTATGAATGAGTAATAACAAAATAAGGTAACATTGGAAATTAAAAACATAGTAAGAATAATTAAAAATTCAATAAAAGAGTTGGAAGATAAAGGAGAAAATAAAAGGAAAAGACAAAACAAAGAGATGGAAATTAAGAGATAAAAGATAAGAAAATTAGAGATTGAAAATAGGGATCTAGCACTTGAATAATTAGAGCTCCAGAGGAAAGAAATGAGAGGAAATTATCAGAAAAATAGTACAGGAAAATTTTCCACCACTGAAGAATGTGTTTCCAGACTGCAAGGGTTTGCTGAAGGTTGAGAAACAGAATGAACGGAAGTCCTACCTGAGGACACATCACTGAGAAACTTCAGGACACAAGGATAGAGAAGACTCTAAAAGCTACAGGGGTCATAGAAGAAGGGGAAGGAAGTCACACACAGAGGACTGGAAAAAAGAGGGACATCAGGCCTGGCAACAGCAAGGTGGAGAGCTGAAGACTTGGAGCAGTGCCTTGACAATCCTGAGGAAAAGCGACTTCAAATTCTGACCCGGCCAATGATCATCGTATACAGAAATAGAACAAGGGTATTTTCTGACAAACCAGGTAGGTGTCAAAGCAAAATTGTCTCCTGTGTGCCCTTCACCAGGATGCTACTGCAGAATGTGCTTTACAGAAGCAAAGGAATAAAACAGAAAAGGAGGAAAACACAGGATCCAGGAAACAAGAGCTGGTAAGGGAAACCCTGGGACGCTGAACAAGGGCTTACAGAGCAGTGAGTTCCGCTTGGAAAGGAAGCTGGAGGGCTCCAGGGAGGACGCCTCCCAGAGAGGACCAGAACAGTGGGTTTTCTGATGTGTCTATGTTCAAAACAGGTTTAGGATTTTGTCCGTCTGTGGATGAATGATGGATATTAAGCATTACAGGAGTATTTGTTAATGAAAAAAGAAAACAAACCACAACTACAGAGCCCACTTTCCAGGTACTGGTTCCTCCACGTGGTAGAGATAAGAAGCTCTGTAGCTGCACAGCAGACAGAGGCTCTGGCCGAGCTGGGGTCCCCAACTTCAGGACTAGAGTCCTCTTTTATCCCCAAGGCTCCCACCTTTCAGAGTGTAGACTCAAGAGTGTAGATGCTTCAGGGAAATATTACTCTGGAAAAACAGAGCAGGTTTCAGCAAAGTATCCTGGGACAGAGAGTGACAATGTGACACACAATGAATGTGGTGGCCTCATTCATTCATTTACTAATTATTGAGCACCTGCTGTGTGCTGGCCGTTCTAGACGAGCTGGTGGCCTCACTCCATAATGCCTGAATGTCTTGATGGAAAGTGGGGTACAGAGAACGCAGTGAGGATGGTAGCTTTCTAAGTTGAGGAGGGAAGAGGTAAGGTGGACACTGGGAGCCCCCTGTCAATTTCAGCCAAGCTGTGTATGGCCCGGGAGCATTCACAATGGAAAGGCAGAAGGAAAGAATGAGGTAGACACTGAGAAGGAGGGAGACAAAGACAGTAGTGGAGTCAGAGAGAGGGAGGTGGAGAGACATTACTGAGAAAGGGACAGAAAGAGAAAACAAGGATTTCGTTAGCAATGCATTCAGTAGTATAAGAGATAAAAAGGAATATCCAATTAACACACCATATAATTGCTTGCAGACATTCTTTTTTATTTAAAGATGAAATAGCTAAGAGTTCTAATCAAAACTAGGGTCACAGCCTACATATTAAATGAAAGAAATTGATTGGGTTTTTATTATGCCCTGACTACTGCCAATGCGCCTGGATCACAGATTGCCATAAATTTATACTTATAAACTACTAATTGCTCAAGTCATAATGGTAACAATGGGATAATGAAATCATCCTGATCAAGCTGAAGCCAAATTCTGCTTGACAACATGGGGCTTTGTGGGGGTGGGGGGGGGGGGACAAGGACGACAAGACTGTGCGTACAAACCCGGGATGCTTTATTATGATAAACACCCGCAGAAGAAATACAAAGACCTCTGAAGGTCCTAAGTTCTGGGCTGGAGGGGGGCTTCTTTCCTAACAAATCACTTAAGAAGGGGGGCGGTTACGTTTATAATACAAGCACTTGTATCCTTTATTTGTCTTGAAAAACTAATGACTGACTTAATCACATTTGATTAAAGGCGATGCGTTGATGTAGTCATGTGTTTCTGATTGCATTAGACTTGATTGAAAGTGGCAGGGAGAGTATGTAATAGTCTAACTGCCCCCTCTATCTTGTCACTGGGGCTTGGCAGGCATGACGTGGGAGAATCCTGAGGGAATCGTTGTGGGGAACAATGTCATCTTTCAACTTGGGGGAGGGGTGTGCCGAAGGGAACTCCAACAAAATTCAGGGCCCCCATATCAGAACTGATGAAGGACGCAAAGCTGATCTGCAGATGCCTCTGTTTGAAGAGGACTGAAAAGAAAACTAAAGTACATGCCCACATAAAAACATTCTCTTTCCAGAACATGTGGGTATTGATTGACAAGCTGGAAGGGTTTTTAATATTTTTTTTATATTAATGTGCACAAGAAGGCAAGTGCTTAGATTTAGGAATTAACAGGCAAACTCAATTTTTAAAATGGATTTATTCATTTTAACCTACGCTGCCTTGTTCCAAGAAAGATTTACACTGATGCAAAAAATAATTGATTCATAAGTCCTGCTATGGTAATACATCAATGAAGTTTGTGGACAGTAATTCAGAGGCTCAGAACCACCAGCTCAACCAAACCCAGACACTGGACGTGGCAGGACTGGGCTTTCGACAGCTACTCAGCAGCTTATATCTTCCCAGCAGCCATGACTTCCCCCCTCAAGTTCAGCCCTTCCTCATATCTCACCTTGATGATGATGAGGCTTTTACTCTTCCCATCACTGCCTCCCCTCCCTGCGGAATGAGTCCTCTAGCTACCGTGAGAATACAGAGGAGAGGTTCTCGGGCTCTCAGTGCATCAGCATCATTGGAGGGCTGGTTAAAAATTAGATTTCTGGTTCCCCAGCTCCCAGAGTCTTGCATTAAGTCTGCGGTGGAACCTGAGAATTTGCATTTCTAAGTCCCCAGTGCTGGTGGTCCAGAGTAAGCACACTGTGCTAGAGGAATCTTTCTGATTTGTTAATGTGATCATGTTTCACACCTGCTCAAACATCTTCAGGGTTTCCCAGTCACTCACGGAATAAAGCCTACATGTCTTATCCTTTCATCTCCAATTGTTTTTGGAAAGAGACCGAGTTTGGGAATAGAAAGACAGACAGACGTGCCAGATAGATAACCAAACCCCCGCTCCTGTCATTAAGGTTCCTCATCATCTAGCCCAAAATAACTTGTCTAATTAAAAATGTTTAATTTATTATAAATACATAGAACATATGGAAAATTTGGAAAGTATAGAAAAATACAAAGAGGAAAACGTGAGTAAGTTTCCTGGCCAAGAAAAAAGTCTAGAAAGAGAGACACTTGACCATTACTAATGATTACTACATGGTGGTGGCATTCTGGGTGATTTTCACCATTTTATTTGAACTTTTCTATATTGCTTGATTTTTATGAACCAGGCAGCTGTTTTCCATGAAAAAGATGAAAAAATCTTCTACAACCCCACCATTTGGAAGAAAAACTAAAGCTTACTTTTTTTAACTCCAATTCTGGTGATTTCTCTTCACACAGCCAGTTTTTCAAAGTGAACTATACATAATGCCCCAAGTTCCACTTGACTTTTCTGCCCCTGCCCCTCAGCTGTGGCCTGCTTGTCATGAGCATCAATAGCAATAATAAACGGGTGCCGACTCTGTCGCCCCTTCATGAACTCATGCCAACCCTCTGGGCTTACTTCCTGAGAAGCTCTGGAGAGTTTCCTGGGCTATAAGGCAGGATCTCCAGCCCTGACTCCTCCATGGGCATCTCGCAACCCCTGAGGGGCCTGGCCACGTCTCACAGAGAAAGAGGGCTTTCAACAAGGCTTGACCTCCACTCAGTCACTCCCAGCAGCATGACCAGTTCATTTTTCCAAACCTCAGCCTCCTGTCTGTAGAAAAGGGTTATAAATACTTAATGGCGGGACTAAGGATTAAGCGACATGAGAAAGTGCCTGACCCACAGGAAGTATTCCTTGAACCTCAGTCCCTACCCCACCCCATCTCCTCGCCCTTATAATAGAGATGTTCCTAGCTACCTCACCTTCTGACCTGGCTACGTGAGATTTGGATAGGCCCTAACATGTTTGTTTTTTTTTTAAAGAAAAAGGTCTTTTGGAAATGTGATTATTACACCTAGATTTTGCTGATGATGGACAGGGTGTATGGAGGTGAGAAATCTTGTTTTCTACTCTAACACAAACTCCTTTCCTCTGTGTCTCACTCCATGATCAGCTCCCTTACAAAATTGTTGGGGGGCCGTGACAAGCTGCCTCCTCTCTCTAGCCTTCAACCCTCCCGCCCTGCATCCCATCTGTACCACGAAGAAGTTAGACTTGATTTTTTTTTCCCAAAGCCTTCCACCTTTTTTTTAAAACCAGAGCTGAGTCCTAATATTCTCTGTTTCTATGAGCTTATGAAACCAATCGATGAATTAATGCAAAAGAAAGTGGAGGATAAGACTATGGAAACAAGAGAGGAAAGGTGGCCAGCAAGAAAACGAATGGGAGTGAAAAAGTGAAAGGAGGAATGGAAAGAAAAATGGGGCAATGAGCTAACAAACAAAAAATGGAGGTTTCTCCTCAGCAAAAGAAAGAGGCCTTGGGCAGCCCATGCACAGAGAAGACAGACATATATTTTTCTGTAACACTATTTTTCACCCTCCTGTACAATGAAGGCAGAGCCCTAGTTAGAATTTTTAGTAGCTTCAAGCTAATTTAAACTTCATCGTTCTGTTTGACTAGCATTAAAATATCATATAGATTTTTCTCCAGTGGGTTTGTACATCTCCACATAATTGGCACCCTCAATACCTGCTATTACTCTCTCTTCCACAATAGAGATGGTCAGAAAGTTCAGAGAAAAAAAAATTCCCCTTCTGCAGCTACTTGATTTCACAGCACAGAATGAATGTGAGACATGGATCCGGTTTTAAATAAATTATTAGCACCATATAATTTCTTGTCATATAATCGAGGGTACATTTCATGTGAAAAAAAAGTGAGAAAATAATTTGCAAATAGGTTTCAGCATGAAAACATGCAAGAAGAATACCTAAAACAGAACTTTCTGCGATGAAAAATGTTTTATAAAATATGTGTTTCCTTCCTCTTGTCATTTTTGCTTTTTCTCTTTTTTTTTCCGAAGGGAAAAAATCATGTATGTTGCAGATAATTTCACTCTACACTAGTTATTATGGCCATTCCTCGCATTTGGGGACTCCGCGATGTGTTCATTTCAGTTACATTTTGCTGTTTGAGAATCAGAGATACTCAGAGTCGGGAGGAAGGTGTGGGTTGATCTGGGCTGATGTCCCGTCCAAAGTCGGACCCCTTCTACAGCTTCCCAGGCATTTGGCCATTCTGCCTTTGGTTGCATAGTTCAAGGGATGGGCCACCCACACACCCACCAGGGAAGCATCAGGGTGACAAGAAGATTACCTCAGTTAGTGGCCTGGGGTTGGACTTGAATCCTAGATCTATCACTTGGCTGCTGTGTGACTGTGGGCAAGCCCCTTAACTCCTGTGAGCGCTGGATGCCTCATCCGTGAAGTGAAAATAACATCCCTAACCCATAGAGGAGGTTTGAGGTTTCAAAAACATAATGACTCTAAGCGTCCTGGTACAGTACCTAGAATGCAGTAGGTACTCAACAAAAGTGCAGCCTATTCTGCAGGATGGCACCATCCATCCCCTGCTAGACAGATTCCCTGTTCTCCAGTCAGTCTGATGATGAGTGAAATCTGTCCCCAGGCGGCTTCTACCCACTGGTGGTGGCTCTATCTCTGGGGACAACACAGACCAAAGCTGTGCTCCTGCTTCTTCCACGTGATGGAAGTTGTCAGGCAAACATCCTGTCCCTTTGACTCTTCTCATCTCACCGAGCATCCCCGGTGATAACTGAATGAGCACACTGCATAGCATAGATTGCGTTAGGTGTCACGGGAAACCAGCCTGAGAGCCACACCTAAAAGTTGATCTGTACATGTAAAATGGAAATAGATCAGTGGGAAGGGCTACAAAGGTGTGTTCCATAAACACGTCTGGCTTCAGAGGCCCAGTCTGGGAGGTCTGATAGAAACGTCTAGTTGCAATAAATATCTGGTTCTTTATCCTAATACATTTCTCTTGAGTCTGTAACAGCTTCACTCTCCAAGCGTTTACTACTAATGAATTATGCAACATACCTAAAAACAAACAACTAAGATATACAGTGACTTCTTTAAATGATTTAATACATACAGTATTAACTAAATGTTGATAAATAAAGGACTCGTTTTTGGTCTTATCTCAAGAAAGGAAGAATCATCTGGAGGGAGTAGTGGTGATAAAAAGCTAGGAGCAAATGAGCACTCACCATTCCTAAGCTTCTCAGGAACTCACGAGGGTCTTCCAGGTCCCCTTCATGGGGATTTGGTGAATGTACCTGGTGATTTCACCTCGCTCAGATCTTTTCTGTCTTCTCCAGTCCCATTGCGACTGCGTTTTCTCAGACCCTTATCAGGTGTCTTCTGCATGAGTAGAATAGCCAGTCACTCTGCATCCGGGCTCAGCGGCTACCAATCCACAGAGCTCCAGGATCGTTTCTAAATCCAAGTGTATCACTCTTCTACTTTAAAATCCTTTGATGGGTTCTGATGGCTTCACAAATAAAACACAACTTCACAGTCTTGCACACAATACCATTCAAGATCTGCTTCCGGCTGATACTGCGGCCCCTGCCCTCCTTCCATCTAACTGCTTCTCTCATTTCACGCGTCCTGCTTGTTCCTGTCTCGACTTTGCTCCTGTCATTTGCTATGGGTAAAAAGTCCTACCCTCTCATTCTTCGTTTGGAAAATTTCTTTTTTTCCACATCTCAGCTTAAATGTCACTTCCTCTGGGAACTCTCCATGACTTCTGCAGGTGGCATTAAAATCTTGCTTCTCTGTGGTACACTTGGTACAGACTTCTGTATTAGAACTCAACACCCCATAGCATCTGGGTGTTTCTTCTCTATTTGACTTTGAGTTGTCTGAGGGCAAAGCCTATTTTGTTCAACTTTGTTCCCATCTCTGCTTCTCGTGCTGCCAGCTTTATTTCTGACTGCTAGAGAACAGAGGATTTATTTGGGGAATTGAGATCAAGTGGCAAGATGGGGATTTCATTTATAGATCATCTGTAGCATCCTGGTAGGCAATGTACTTCATGCCTTAGGGTCACATTCTCGTCTAATTTGTCCCAAGCCCATGAGGTAGATTTCTTAGCACCATTTTACCCAAGAGGCTGGGGTTGGGAGCGAGGTGAGGGATGACCTGCTCAGTGTCACAGAGTGGTTGGTGGTAAACCTCGTTCAAGAACCAGGAGTCCTGAATTTCCTACCTGATATCGCCCTGGGTTCTCTCCCTCTCTTTTTTTTTTCCTTAAAGATTGGCACCTGAGCTAACAACTGTTGCCAGTCTTCTTCTTTTCTTCTTCTTCTTCTTCTTCTTCTTCTTCTCCCCAAAGCCAGCCCTCCCCACCCCCCCAGTACATAGTTGTATACTCTAGTTGTGAATTCCTCTTGTTGTGTTATGTGGGACACCACCTCAGCACGGCCTGATGAGCAGCGCCGTGTCCGCTCCCAGGATCTGAACTGGCCAAACCCTGGGCCACCTAAGTGGAGCGCGTAAACTTAACCACTCGGCCACAGGGCCAGCCTCTCTCCCCCTTCTCTCTTGCTTCCAGATTTTCCCTTCTTCCGTCCAGATTCTCTCTTCCTTCTAGACTTTCCACCAACTACCCTTCTCTCTCTTTCTCATTTTTTCCCTTCTCCCCTCTTTCTTTCCCAATCTTTCTCTCCACTAAATTTTCCCCTGTCCTTTGCCTCCATTCCATCTCCTGTTCCAATGCCCATTTTCACTTCCATTCTCTGTTTGACTTTTTCCAGCCAGCAGTATTTCCCTAGAAAGGTGGACTTAATCTACTATCAGACCTTCCTTGCTCTGTGCTCGGTCTCCACGCACCTCCACTTCTTTGGCTGTGGATGAGCCTCTGGTCACCATGTCCCTCAACCTGATACCCATTTCCAACACACACGTGGCCCTCCTGAGGTCTGGATAGGTGGGCAGCTGTCCAGGCTGCCCATCAAGGAATCAACTGGATCAAAGAGAAGAGCTTAAAGACCAACTAGGTTGATTGAACATCTCTCTCTGCCCCAGCCAAGATCCTGATCCACCCAGGTCAAGAGACCTAAATCTATCACTTTCCCGTGGGAGCTAGAGTCTCCCCAGATTGGAGAATGAAATGGCACACGAGGTAGGTGCCTATCGCTACCTGAGCCCCGGAGTAAAACATGCAGCAAAGGTTTCCACGGGCCAGGTAAGCATCAACCTCTGAGGATGGAAAAGTACTAGCTGCTTTTGGAACTCATTTGCTCGCAAAAACTTTCCTGTGAGAAAAGCTTTTAAAACACATTGAAAATATACCTGTTCCACATCTTTGAAATAAATGCTGGGGAACCATAAAATGGCATTTGGGGTGGGGGGGGGGCTTGTTGATTATTTGATTGCAAACAATTTTGTTCATTTAACTATTCATTAACATAAAAAGATGAAAAATTCTTGGAATATATTTTGCATAGATTCAGAACTTAAAGAATTTAATCAAAAGTAAATACAACCTTGGGAAATTAAGCAATTAAATATTAGGGAACTAAACACTAGACTAGTATGATTGATACCTGTGGGTATTTTTTTCTTTCTCTTATGAGGAAGTCTTTGGTGATTAAAGTCTTGTAGGACCGTGAGGGACAGGTCTTGAGGGATCTGGTTCCCAGTACCCAAAGGGAAGGAGAGAAGCAAAAGACCTGGTCTTGCGGAGTCTGACTGGGAGACGTTTGCAGGTAGAAGCTGGGAAAAGCAGAGCATCCCCAGAGAAGTGGGGAGGTGAGAGAAAACTCAGTCACCATAAAGTAAGCGAAGGGAACTTCAGGAACTCTAAAAGGTAGACCTGGTAGCTCCGTTCCATGGGACTGTGAGAAACTTAAGAGCCAGCCTGTGTCTAACTCATCTTTGCTGCCCCAAATCCTAACCCAGTACCTGGGCATAGTAGACATCCAATAAATATTCACCGAGCGAATACTGACTAAGCTTCCTTGAATACTCCACTATATGCCAGACTGGTCTAAGGGCTTTACATAGATTAATTTGTTTAATTTTCACAACACTCTGAAGATGTAGATACTTTTATTATTGCCATTTTAAAAGGAGGACACTGAGGCACAGGGAACTTAAATAACTTGTTCAACATCACCCAGGTAGTAAGTGCCCAGCCAGGATTTGAACCTATAGAGTCTGGTTTTAGTGCTCACACTCTTGGTGACTTGTAGGGACTTGTCACCAAAATATAGGGAACTCATGAACCATGAACCTCTTGATTCCTTGCCAGAAAAAGGGCAAGTAGGGCTCTAGTGATCACCCTACTGGGGGTCCCTCTAGAGGCTATACCCTGTTTTGTGCCAGAAAAACACCCAATTTAATCTCATTTAATCTTCTTAATAACCCTATGAGGTAGGCAACATTATTCTCATTTAGAAAATTCAGACTCAGCAAGATAAAGGACTTGTTCAAAGTCACAAAGCTAGTAAATAGCAGAGCCAGTGTTTGGTTCATTATGGCAAGGTTCCATTGTCACATAAAAACTGTAATTCCTGGATTATCCTTGATCAGGTAATGTGGCCCAATCCCCCTTCCTCCATCTCTGTTCTCAGGACATCCGAGTGACATCCTCATCATCTGAACCATGCTCAAGACATGCCAGTGGGATAGAGGAATGGCAACAAAGGATAAAGGGACATTGCTTTACTCAAGAGAATGAGTCTGTTTAAAATAAATGTCCTAGGGGCTGGCCTGCTGGCACAGAGCAGTTAAATGTGCACGTCCCGCTTTGGCAGCCTGGGGTTCGCCAGTTCGGATCCCAGGTGTAGACGTGGCACCGCTTGGCAAAGCCATGCTGTGAGAGGCATCCCACATATAAAATAGAGGAAGATGGGCAGGGATGTTAGCTCAGGCCCAGGCTTCCTCAGCAAAAAGAGGAGGATTGGCAGCGGATGTTAGCTCAGAGCTAATCTTCCTCAAAAAATAAAATAAGAAATAAAATAAATGACCTAGACACTGAGCCAAATGCTTAGAGAGACATAAAGGTGATGTCAAGAAAGGAGAATTAAGTCACTGCCTCTTGGGCTGAGCCACCAGCCTGCCTGAGAGGTCCAGCAACCAGGAGCCCTGTCCGTGTTGTAATCACAGAGGAGTTCGGCTTCCCTGAAAGAAGCTCCCACAGGAATCCTGGACTCCATTCTCTTCAAGCACATGTTGCTCTCTGCTTTCAGCTTTTAACCGCGGTCTAGGGAGGCCTTTGTGAGTCCGATTCTTGAGCTCAGCGACGTCACCCAATCCTAGCTCAATGGCCGCCGTGACTGTGGCTCAGACAGTCAGACTCACAATCCTACACTTTCAACTGGAGTGTGGAAGACAAAGAAGCAGGAGCTGTGGAGAATTTGCTCAGTCTGATTCTCCAGACCTCCAGCAGTTTCCTGAACTCCTCATTACTTTTCCTGTAAGCTCCCCGTTTGGCACAAGGCCCTCCATTAGGTCACACCCCTTTCTCACCCAATTGTGACTTGGCAGGCTAACTTTGGTCCTCCCAGGCACATGAAGGAGGTCAGGCTCATTCTGCAGCTCCATTCTGCAGCCAACTTCAGGTTTTGCCCAGATTCCTGTCATGAGCTACACAGAAAGCCTTTAAAGCCCACGGTGAGAAGTGGGGCTGGAAGAGCTAATGTCTTGACATCAGGAAACAATAGCATCAGCTGAAAGCTGCCTTGGGAGTCTGGTACGTGATTCCCAACAGCTGAGCTGATCTCCATCTGTGGGCTGCATTTGGAACCATTGGCCTTCACTGCTAGAACTCATCCCTGTACATGTGTCCTTCAGGATGCTCAGCTTCTGTCCCAGTTTAGGAAATTGCCCACATTCGTGTCTGAGTCTCTAGCCCTTCACTCACTCTGCCTAATGAACCTTCACGGGAATCTGGCCCTCCGCGCATATCCATTTTCAGCTCACAAACAACTCTCTTCAGACAGCTCAACCACTGGGGAAGAAGGACCATAAACCTTCAAAACAGAAGAAGACTTGAGTAGAAGCCTGCTTTATCTCTTTCTGCGTGTGTGTGTGAGGAAGATAGGCCCTGAGCTAACATCTGCACCAATCTTCTTTTATTTTGTATGTGGGACACTGCCACAGTGTGGCTTGATTGGCTGTATGTAAGTCCACGCTGGGATCCGAACCTGTGAAGCCTCGGCTGCCGAAGCAGAGCGCACAACTTAACCACTACACCACTGGGCTGGCCCCTGCTTTACCTCTTAATAGCTGTGTGACTTAATCTTCCCAAATTTCAACATCTGTAAAATGGGAACAGATATAAGATTTACCGTAGGGTTGTCCTGAGCCTTGAATGAGATAATGTATTTAAAACCTGTTCAATGAACGGCCTCTTTCACTTCCACTTGAGTTTGTATCATCCATCTTTGTTTCTGTCCAATGGGATGCTACAGAAACATCTTATCAGTACTCCTTGAGTCCCTCCCATAACTAATATACTTCATATATACTAATATATTAGAATACATATATACCAATACACTTCATGTCATAGCTGTGATTTCGTAACTATTATTTCATTGGCTCTTAAAACATTCTTTTGAAGAAAGCAGCAAAGGAATCGTGTCTGTTCTACTGCTGTCTGCCTCTTTCAGCCCTTTAAAATGTGAGTGGTCTGCTCGTGGGAGTCACTTGTTATTTGCTTAGGCAGGTTCCCCATTCATTGACTTCCCAAGTTACCCACACGTCATTGGTTTGAAGTTGGGTTCCAGTTTTCAGACTGACACCTTTGGATTTAGTGACCAATATTTGAAATATCCATCTCACTCATACCTTCCCTCTACTTCTTGGGTGATCCTGTGGATTGTTAAGTGCCTTTATTCAGACCATCAGGACTCCACGCTTGGAGGCTGCCCGGCTCATTGGCTTCATTCACAGCACTCGTGGAGAAGAGGCACCTGCCCACAGCAGCCCAGTCCCCTGCCTGGCTTCGTGTTTCACCACTGGTGACCTCCTTATGCAGGGAACTCTTTCTGCGCTTACCTCTTTCCTAAGAGTTAATACCACTTGCTTGTATTTCCTTACAGTTGCCATGTCTTTTCAATTCTCCACGTATGGAGTTTAAGTATTGCTATGATACATACACAGTCACTCCTTTTCTTATCGGAGAGTAAACCCATGGGCTCTGACGGCCTGATGGGCCCAGAGGCTCTCAGCACTCAGTGAAACTGGAAGCCTGTATGGCAGATAGGGTCTGTCTTCATTATAGGGTCTGGCTCTCTAGTGTTCAGTGTCTGGTATTAACAATGGCCCCAGGCTAGTCGGGGTTCTAGTCTAAGCTTTGTCTCTCACTGCAAGGAACTTGGGCACGTTATTTCACTGTTTTCATCTGTAGCACTAGAATAATTATATCCGCCTTGATTAATTCCCAGGGTAGTTGTGAAGATCCAAAGATATGTGAATATATTTCAAAAAATTATAAAGTAACATACAAATGCATGATGTTCATATTATTAAATTTAATGGTAATCAAAGAAACTGGCTACGAACTAAAATGGTATAGAGAAATGAACCGTTTTAACTATGGGTCAGATGTTAACATTCGCAGCTAATCCTCGAAGTTCTGACTGTGTGAAAATATTTCAGGAATACTGGCCGATACTGAGCCAGAGTTCGGATTTTAACAGAAACACCTAAGTAGATATTCAAGAAATATGAAATCAGTATTTGCCTCTCTCATACTCTTTCCTTATCAGCCAGGTAAATATCTAGGCATACTTACACACACTCACGTGTATTCTCTTTCCCTCGATCATACCCCCCAACACACACACAAATGATGAAATATTGCCCAATTAAGAAATAACACAACAGCTTTTTTTTCTAGCTAAGGTTAGGAGGGAACTTATTGAGCTCTTACCACGTGCCAGTAGTGGGTTGGCTGCATGAAATACAGTGCATCATTTAGTTTCTACAACGCTACCATTAGGTAGGCATTGATGCCCTCATTTTACAGACAAGGAAAGTGAGACTGGGAAAAATGTGACTTGCTTCTAGTCACACTGTTAGTAGATGATAGAACTAGGATTCACACCCATGACTGTGTATCCAAAATCTCTGGACTTTTCACCACAGCATTATTTCCAGGGTAAATATAAAGATTCCTGAGATCCACCCTTGGAAATACTGGTTTGGTGGTACTAGGCTGAAACCTTCCAATCTCTATGCTTAACAAACATCCCAGAGAACCATGGAGGGCAGGCAGGGTTAGCACCACAAGATGCTACGGAGTCCAACCTGCCGCACGAGAAAGGATATAGAGTGGTGGTAACTTCTGGAAAGGATAAGGAATTGGTGAGGATGTCTGAGGAATCAGACAGACGCACACACACTCATCTTTCCTCTCCCTGCTCAGAAATGTAAGCTCCATTTACATTCCAGTCCAACTGAAGGGAGGGGTCTCTGTCTGTACTTTTCACTCAGGCACCCCAGGCACCTAGAACAGTGTCTCACACCCAACAGATCGCAATAAATACTTGCTAAATGGATGAATGAAATTCATCAGTTTACATGGCAAACAGATGGATGTGCAAACAGATTGGAGATGCACGTCTAAGTCTCTGTTTCTACATTTGCTCGTTTCGTTGTAAGACTTTTGAAATGGCTAATGCCTGGTGCAGATGTGCCAATTCAACAATGCGCTGGTCCTTTTCACAGCCCTGTAATTCTTCTTCTGAAATTGCTAATGAAAGTTGGAGACAAACATACCACAGTTCAGTTCAAAATTGGGCTCCTCAGCCCCTTTGGTTCATTTCCTCCCAAATTCATGAATTCAGGAAGAGCTTGTCAACTCTCTGAACGAGACAACTGTGGCAAAACAAATTTATGCATCCAATCAGAAATGAACAGAAGTGATTCCGCGGGTTTGATGGATGTGCCCCAACAAACCCCTGCCTCCCTCCGATGCCCGGGGGGCGGAGGGAGTTTGAAGGGAGGACATGAGAAATCTATTTGTGATGCACTATGGATCCCGAGTGGATGGGCCCGGAGGTAAGGAAGGCAGCAGGTGCATCCATCAGCATCGCCAACATCTGTCCTCCCTTCCAGCCACTCCACCGAGGCCCACTGACCACAGGCTGTCGCTAGGTCTAGCGCTTAGACATTCCGCTTGAGCAGAGTGTTCATAGCACTAGTGTCAGGGTGAGCCCAAGGGTTATAGGGGAAAATGTAACTGGGGCGGAGGAAGGATATAGGGCAAGGCTGGAAAACTGCCCCAGCGATGGCCCCCAGGTTGCTAAAGGATTCGGTGTTCCAGAGGACAGAATTCTGTACAGTTAATGCCCTTACTCCCAACCCCCAACCCCTTGTGGTCAGAAGTTGGGTAGATGTGCACCTGAATTCATTTTACCCCAAATCAAGCACGCAGATTTTCCCACGCCCAGGCTGTGCCATTCAGCCACAACCAGCTTCTCAGAAATCGCAATCCCAGCTCACATATTGGGCACTTCCTGTGTACCAGCTTCTGTGCTAAGCACTTTAAGACATGGTGTCTTTGAATCCTCATGATGAGATAGAAGTGAGAATCACCTATGCCTCACAAATGGAGAAGCTGATGCTCAAAGACTAATGGCTGAATAACTTATCCAGACAACACAGCCGGTGAGAGGTGGAGCCGAGGGTCTGTCTTCCCCAGAGCCTGAGCCACACTCCCTATGAATTGCCATTCTTTGAACTCGCACAACTCTGAGAACACCCCATCCTTCAGGCTTGGCTTTTAAGCTTATCTTCCCAACTCCCTGTCCCCCTTATCTCACTATGGACACTCAGATGACTTTCTGGTTAGTCTTGGGGTCTTTGTTCTGCAATTCTGCCCAAGCCTCGCACTTGGTACTGGGCTACACCTATAATTTACCTCAACAGCCATAGGTTCTCTTGGGCTTCTCTGTGGTGTTCAATAGTTACGATGTTTCAGGCAGCTCCTGGTATTTCTGCATAATGGAAAGCAAAGGGGAGGCAGAGAACCCTTTGACACTGGCGAATCAGTACACAGGGGGGAGTCACAGCATCATTAGGAATGAGACGATGGAGTCTCTGAGAAGCGTGTGGCTCCAGGAGGATTCTAAGCCACAGCTGCAGAGCTCAAATCCTGACTGGACTGCTGTGTGACCTGGGCACATTCCTTAAATTCTTTGGTCCTCTGACTCCACATCTGCAAAATGAGGAAAATTGTTCTTACAAGATAACGCAGGGTTGTTGTTAGGGTGAAGCATGTGGGTGCGTGGCCCACTACAGGATTCACTCATGTGGGCTCCCTTTAAACCATGTTACGAAAGGGATGGTTTCTGGAGAGCTCCTCACTGAGGAGTGGTTCCAGTGAGCACAAGGCTGGGTCTTCCCTGCTATTCTCTGCTACATTGATCCTGCTGCCCCAGAGCCGAACCCCCCAAATACCCTCTCACCCTTCACCTGCGCCTCAGGTGTGCCAAAAGCATGAGCTTACTGATCTTTGACCAAATCCATGCTCAGGGACGTTTTTAAGTAGAGAATGGAGCCTCCTTTCCGTGTGCACTCGAGAACCACAGTCCTGCGGCCCCTAGGAGGAAGGCGCTTCTAGATGCTCCCTCAGTGCTACAGCTCCCAGGTCGGGGCATCGTGGACGTCTGCTGGCCCTTAGCTAGCCTACTTTTGTGATCTGCACAGACTGCAGTCTCCTGGCTTCTTGGCTCAGAGCAGGCAGGAGGCTCAGAACAGGGAAACTGAGGAAGTTTCCCTGCCATGCACTCTCAGCCAGGTCCAGAGAGAGGAAAGGAGGGCAGGAGACAGGAACTATTGCTGCCCGGGGTCTGTTCTGGCCAGCTTCTGCACTCCTAACTGCCCACATGACGCCCAAAGCCCTCACAGGGTTGCGTGGTGGGCGCTGCCTCCCCCTTATTACCGAGGTAGAAACTCAGAGACGTTCAGGGACACGCTCAAGGTCACGCAGGTTTTGAATCTAGATCTGTCAGATGTAAGGCTCATGCTGTCTCCTTTACCCCGCTGCCCCGCATGGGAAGGGATGGCAGGGAAGGGAGGAAACTGAGGAGAAAAGGACCCTGGTTTCCGATTCCAGGGCGAGATCTGAGGCTCTGAATGTCAGACTCAGGCCTTGGACGCTCCCTCGCATGTGCCTCCAAGTCTTTCTTTCCTCCCACTAAGATTTCAGGAAGACAATCAGCAGGCAAGACTTGGACACCTGGCCTCTGCCTGGAACCAAGGAAGGTCATCTCATAATTAATTTGGTGACACAATTCATTGGAATGAGAAGGGTATTCTTCAATTGTTTTGTGGTGCAGAACTAACGCCTCATTAATCAGAAACACATTAACCGGAACCCCGGCACTAATAACACGAGAGAGAATAATGAGTCGACGTCATCGGGGACACAACGGCAGTCACATGATCATCCTTCAAAGGAGCCCACGGCGCTTGGAGCTGCAAGGTGGGCAGTAACGGGAGTGAAGAGAGGCAAGACTGGGCAAGAGGTGAGGAGAGCAATGCAGAGAGGAGGAGGAGGGGGCTCTGAAGCCCTTCTTCCCAGATGGTAGTGAGGAACGGAAAGGCACAGAATTTTGAGGGTTGTGATCCTGGGGATAAGACGTGGAGTCAGGGACCAGGCTGAGTTGGGGTATGAGGCAATCTTCCAGAAGCAAAAGAGTGTCCTCATGGAGCCATACAGTCCTGTGCTCTTCGTTCCCCTCATGGCATCCCTGGGCCCACCCAGACAAGAACAAAGACAGAGATAGGGCCTTCAGCTCATGTTCTGGTTTCCAATCTCACAAGCTGCTACTTCATTCGTTCCTCTGTCCATCCATTCATTCACCCATCCGCTCATCCATTCCATCAATAAACAGTCATTGTCGAGAGTCTTGACTTTGAACTGGAAAGACATCAGACAATGTGGTCACCCTGCGTACCTCATACTGATGGAAACTTCTGATTGACTGCTGGGTTGTGATAGACCTTGTGTGTGTCAGATTACATGAGAATGATATTCCAACATCCAAATTAAACAAACCCAGTTTTAGCTACTTTTCATTTATAAAACTGAAAATAAATTATTACATAATTGGTGCATTTTATTTTCAAACAAAAATTTTGAAATATGACTTTTAGTGGGGGCTGGTGAGAATAAGAAGTCCTAGATAATAATAATAAAAAAAAATGGAATCGTCTGTAGTAGCCTTAATCCTTCCTTCTAAACATGAGGAAACTGGACCCTTCTGAGAAGGAGGTTTTGCCCCAAATCAGTGCAGCTGTTCTGAGTCAAAGAAGGAAGTGAATCCCCGAGAGTCCTGACTCCCAGTTCCATGCACCTTCTGCCACATCAGATCATGGAAGCTTCTGGTGTCAGAAAGATGGGCGATCCTCCCAGTCATGACAGAGCTGGCCCAGTCATGCTAGCCCATAGGAGACAGGCCAACTAACCCAAGCAGAGTATGACCAGCCACTTGTTGGAGTCCCCATTCGCCTGCTGGCTGTGCAGGAAGCTGTTCTGAGCTTTCACACCCCGGGCCTCCTCAGCATTCCTCACCCTCATCCGCATCGCAGGCCAGAGCGTGGCCGGTGTCAGAACAAAGCCACCCTTCCCCCCAACTCAGAACTCAGCCTGATGGGGCCCCTGAAACAACACAGGGCTCAGGAGAGCGCTTGGAAACCTTGACAGAAACGGTTGAAAGGGTGACAAGGAGATCTCGCAGGAACCCAAAGTGAAGTAGCTTAGAGTCAGCGGAAGGGAATGTCAACTGACCAAAGACTCATTACCTGGGGGAGGAATTCTGCCTCTTGTTTATTTCAGTAGAAAGCATCTGCCATTTGGGTAGTGATGTCACTATATAGATATAAATACGCTTGTTGGTTTTAATATATTGAGCAAAGACTATTAGAAGTTTAAAAATTCTTATTTGTAAAAAGGCAAGAATGTTTATTTATTTATATCTTAACCCAAAGATCTAGCGTGCAATCAGACTTCAGCCCCTCTGTATGGCCTATGGGAGAGGAAGCGGGGACGGGGTGTTGTTGTTGTCATGAAAGTGATGGCTAGGTTCGAGCAGAGAGAAAGGGTCAAGTTTCGTCTTCACTCAAGAAGGGACTTTTCTTTCAGTGACCTGGAGGGGGATGGGAGGAATGCTGGCTTTACATTTAGCACCTTTTTAGGACCAACTCTCAGTCTACTTTGAGAGACAGGCTTATTGTAGGAATGTCCTAGGATGGTAACAAGTCTACTGAGCGCTTTTCAGTCCTTACTGTGGAGTCCTTGACTCTTGAACATTCCTTTTTAAACTCTTGTCTTTCTACTCTCTCAGTGTTATTTAAATAATCAAGTGGGTTTGAGTTCCTGATGCCTTCCAACCCTCCACTCTTCTCCCATTCTCTTCCTTCAGGGTCCTAGGACTGTTCCATAGTCTCCTTCCCCATCTCCAATCAAAATGCTTCAATGTCTTCCCACCTCCCTTGATGTACAAATTCCTTAAAAGTGACTTATTTTTTCACAGTCTGTTTCCTGCCTTCTCTTTGGTCTCATACCACCTCACAGTCTCCTTGAAATCTGTGTCCCATGCTAGGAACACACTTTTTTTATTTCTTGCTTCTAGGCTTTTCCACCATAAGACAGGTTTATAGATGAGGAAACCAAAGCTCCAAGAGATGAGGTAATTTTCCTAAGGTCGCATGATTATCAGGAGGAAGCAGAACTCTACTCTGGGCAGCCTGGTTGCTTCCCTCGGAGTCTTGCAGGATCACGTAGCAGGTAGAGAAGAGAGATTTCAACAACCCAGGCTCTCATCCAGTACGGTAATACCCTCTGCTTGTCGCGCCAGGGTTCTTCGCCCTGCCAGCAGGTGGACTGACCTCAGCCCCACAGTGGACTCTACCTGGGGAAGACGCGGAGAGGCTCACTGGCGCCACCTGGTGGTGAGTGCGCTCGCTCTCACTGCGCTCTCCGGGGCTGGCGCGGAGGGCTGCCGTGCGCTTCGCTCAAGCGCAAGAATGACTACCCATCTCGGCCTCATCTTCTTCCCTTCCTCCTCCTTCTTCTCTCCTTTCTCCCTTATGCCTCTTCTCCACCATCGTCTCTCACCTCTTTCATCTTTCTCCTCTTTCTTCTTCCTCTTTTTTCTTTTTTTGCCCTCTTTTTAAGCATTTGCTTTTTTCCCCCTCACAATCCCAGCAGGACCGCGTATTTGATCCTGACTCTCTTGATCCTTGGCATCCCACACGTTGTAACAGGAATTCAGCGGCCTCCTCCCTTCTCGCGTGCTCACGTTCCCGGTCTTCCGCGCACTGTCTGGTTTCATCCCACAGCGCTCTGCGCGGAGGCCTTAGGATCTGCGGTCAGGACAGGTGTGTTCGCATCATGTGCTTGCTAGGTTAGGGCCTATCAGACCTGGGGCAAGTCACTTCACTACCGACAACCTTTACTGCCTCGGCTGACAGCGGGGGTGATAACGAAGACCGCTCTCCTGGACTGAGGTGAAGATCAAACCAAACAGGGCTCTCCGAGAGCATTTGGTCAGCTGCGAAAGTATTCTCAAAACCACGCACCCGGAACACCTGCGCGTTCCCGTCGGGCGACCATCTTCCACGTGGCCCAGCCTCTGTTCTAGGAGCAGCTGGCCCCCTCTTTGCCACCCGCCCCACCACAGCTTTCTGATCACTGCGTCTGAGCCCTAGCCCACGGCTGACCTGTTCATTTGTCATCTGTCAAAGACCAGCTCCGGGTAAGCTCGGCCAGAGGCCCTCCCTGCGGCGAATCCCGGAACATCGGCCTTCCCCCTAGCGGCATATGCTTCTCTCTGTGCCTGTGGGGAAGGCGTTTCTAGTCATTTCGGGAGAAGCATGGGAAAAGATTTTCTTTTTAAATTCTCGGTGGCACTAACCCAGCTCTGAGCAAGAGTGACGCTCAGTCAATACTTGACTTGATTTCCTGAAGCTCTCCAGAGCTCTAGCTTGGTTCCAGTGCTGCAGAAGGAAAGGCTGAAGGCTCGTGAGCTATGCCAGCTCCGTCAGTGTTCTTCTGCAGAAGGGCAGCACGGGGCATGGAGCATTAGAGGATGAGAGAACTGGCTGTGAGCCCCAACTCTACCAGCCCTGGCTGTGTGATCTTAGGCATGTTACTTCACTTCTCTGGTCCTCAGTGCTTTTTTCTGTAAATGGGAATATTAATAGTAACTACCTCTTAGGGTTGTTGTGAGGATTAGGTGAGATAATGGTCGTTCCAAAAATTAGCAGTAGTTTATTTTTAGCTCCACCATCCCTAGTTTCTTCCCAATGATTCATCTGTCGTGATTCTCTTCCTCATAGTACAGACGGGTCTGTCAACTGCATGGGGACCGAGGGATCTGTAAGTTTGGATGGCCCATGCGGTGACAGACATGCTCAGAAGGTCGATGACCTTTGAATCCAGCCATACAGAGGCAGCCTTGTTGCTTTTTACTGCTGAGGACATTTTCACACACCCTCTCCTCCCCGTTTTCCCTTAAGTCATAGGTACAACAGATAGCATCATTGCACACCTGCTCCTACCCCACCCTCAAGCCCAGCCCACAGCAAAATGGCCAAGGCCGAATGTCCACTGTCACGCCAGGGGAGGCAGTGCTGAGACTGAAAGGAGGCTGCTGGCGAGTGCCAACTGAATTCAGCTGCTATGGGGCCCCAGAAGTTCTGATAAGGGGCCCGGGCACAGCAGGTGTCAAAGCAGGAGAGGCTGCCACAGGAGGGAGGTGGGTCAAGGAACCCCATCATTGGTCAAAGCAAGTGAAGCCACTGATCCCCAGGGGAAGGAAGGTGTGGCTCCTAGGAGCTCACATCAAAATCTTTGGACTCCAAATTTCAGTTCCAGCCAGATTTTTAAAACTCATTTGCTCCATTAGGAGGAGAAAAGAATTCTTAATTGAACACCTGCTATGGGCTTGGCACATTCACATACATGTTATTTCATTTAATCCTCAATAAAAATATTGTGAAATAGCCCAACTTAATGTGGCTCTGCTCTCATCTCCTCTGCTCTGCCTGCCCCCTGCTCTGTTCCACCACACTGGCCTCCATCCTGCACTTCAAACTCTCCAGTCTCACTCCTACCCCAGGGCCTTTGCACTTGCTGTTTCCTCTGCCTGGAAGGTTTTTACACTAGCTGTCACCGTGGCTTGCTCTCTTCCTCCTTTGGTCTATACTCATATATGCTGTTTTCTCAGAGAGGCCTGAATTGCAGCTCCCCATAGCTCTCCATAGCCCCTTCCCTGTTTTTACTTTTCCCTCCCTGGCAGTTATGGCTGTATTTATGTATATCTACAAATATAAAATACATTATATAATATAAATATAAATATATTTATATATTATAAACATTTTAAAATATATTTATATATTTAGTATATATTATAGAAACACACATGTATACTATATTATATATATATACAAATTCTACACACACACACACACACATATATATATATACATATATATAAAACTTCTTTACTATGCTTTTTATACTTCGTAACCTTTCCCTAGAACCTAAGCCCCTTTGAAGCAGATCAAGGTTGTGTGCCTGGCACTTAGAACAACACTTGGCATAGATCAAATACTCAGTAAATGTTAGTGGAAATAATGAATGGATACGTGAATGAATGGGGATCATTTTTGTTGCTTCACCAATGAGGAAGTGAGGCTCAGAGAAGTGAAATCCTATGGCCTGTGCTCATGCAGCCAGCGAGGCCTGAGCCAGGGTCAAAGCCCAGCCTGCCCGGCCTCAGAGCAGCGCAGCCTCTGCACCCTTCCTGACCCGGGGCAACGTGATGGAGCCCACAGGGCCTGGGAGGGTGTCAGGCTGCCACCAGGCGAGACAGAGGAGCTGAGAGTTCCCGGAAGACAAGTTCGAAGAACTAGAACTCAGTGCTGAGAGCTCATTCCTGTGCACTGTGCTGGAGGCAAAGCCAGGGCAGCCAATGACATCGTCACATTTTAGACTGAAAGCCAGAAAGGACCGGATATATGGCTAATGGTTGTGCGATCGCACTTCATCGTCCGTGGGAATTAAATATTGTCATCGTCAGCCTCATTTTATAGGCAGGAGATTCTATGCTCAGAGCATTTGAAACCCTTTTCCAGGGCCACACAGTCTGGGGCCTGAGACCCGTACCCCATGGCCCCTCTCCCCTCCCTAACTGTCCCTTGGTGCCTGATCCCTCTGGCCCCCTGGGGAAGTGGTGTTCAGGCCACTCTCCACCCACCAGCGTCACGAGCCCACCCTGACATGACAGGGCATGAGCGGCCAACCTGGCTCTGGCTCCGTCTGAGTACTCTGCCAGCCCCTGCCAGCCTGGGTCCCCGCCAGGCAATCAGCCTGTTTTCTCCAGATGCAGGGAGGTGTGGGGCGTCCCCGTGGCAGGAAATCGAGGGGTTTCATCCTGTGAAAAATCACGGAAGGCCTACTTTGAATTCCTCACCGTCAGGAGTATGCAGAGGTGCTGGAATCATTCCCATTTATCTGTCTCGAGGGTCAGACAGCTGATGACAGGAGTATTGCTTGACCTTGACCCTGGGGAGCCGGAGAGGGCATCCGCTGCTCCACTGTGAAAAATGACCTCTGCCAGGGCCTTGGTGAGTGAGAAGCTGTGATCATTTGGGCAGGGCCTGGATGGAAGTCTGCTTGTTCCGACTGTAAAGAAAGTGTTTACAAAGCTAACAAGCAACGTAAACAAGAACTGGAGGGAAATGGTACTGCTTCTAATGGGCTCAATATGCTAATTACAAATTATGCTTATCTTTTTGTATTAAAGCAGGTCCCCTCAGGAATTTATATGTTAGCTCATTCCTCTGAGTACTTGAAAGATATTAGATGGGTTTCTTTAAAAATATGTTATAATTTAGGCAAGTGTTAACATCTATTTACTCTTTCATCTGTTTATTCAATAAATATTTACTGAACTTATTCTGTGACAGGGATGGTGCAGGATACTGTAGGCACAGGAGGGAATGAAATAGAGGAGGCCCCTGCCCTCAGGAGCTTCTGCTCTAGTTGGGCACACTCTGTCCTGGTTGAACAGAGAGGGTATAGCCTGCTACATCTTCAGAAACCCAGCGAGGACATCCCAGAAAACACATTGAAGGCAGGCCAGCGCCCATGCTCGGCTGGGCTGCGGGAGGCAGCGTGGGAGGCCACGTGTCAACTGCTGCCCAGCTCCTCATAAGCCTTACTTGTGATGCCGGAGAGACCTAGGTTCCAATCCTAACCCTGCCACTGACTGGCTGTGTGACACGGACGAGTCACATGACCTCAACGAGCCTCGGGGAATTTATCTGTGAAACAGGAATACCAACTTGAACCTCGTGGGACTTTATGGATTAAATGAGGAAAAGGACATAAAATGCTTATGGCAACACAGAAAACAACATACGTACACATTTGTGTGTCAACAAGTGGCTATCTTCACTACACGCAGATATATGTGTCTGTGAACTTGTGAGATGAGTGTAAACATACTCACAGATGCACACGCGTATCCACACGCACACACGTGTTATGGCCACATTGTCCATGCGGGCTTTCTTCACCCCCACGTACACGGCCTCCTGTAGCCTGCTCCGGATTCCAAGTATGGAGAACACTGGGACAAGTCCTTTAAGAGCTTTTGTTTGTTGGTCTTCCCTCTCTCGCCTGTATGTTATTTATTTCATTTTATCCCCGTGGTTCGCTCCCTTCCTCCACTCCACACTCACCCCCTGCTCCTACAGGGAGACTGTCCACAGAAGATCTCTCTATTCTCAGAAGTCTAGGGTTCCTAGTTCACTGGAATCAGAATTTTTACTCCTGCTTTTCAAGCTTTGTCTCCAGGTTGCCCCCGGGATTGCTTGCTCTTTCCCTCCAGTGAACTCCGGGATGTAAGTCTGTGTTCCAAGGAATGTGTCAGTTTATTTGATGTTCCCGGTCAACTCGGTCACTCCCATCAACATTTCCCTTCATCCAGATAACACCTCCGGGCTTCTCCAGGATATTTGTAACTGAAGGTGGGAAAGCTATCCTCCTTGACTCTGCAACCTGCAGAATGGGTTCCCCTCAGACCCCCACCCTGAGTGCACCCACAGTGGACAGAAGTGCATGCACTTGCATTCAGGGACATGACACAGGCTCCCACATACCCTCTTTATTTTATCTGCTCTTTCTTTCTGCTCCCCTTTGCCTCATTACTTCAAGTCCATGTGCCAGAAGACAGACCTTTGGTGAAAGAGCAAGTTGAACCTTGCTGCTCCAGTGATGTATTTTATTCTATGTCTCATTAAGTCTTTATTCCACTCAAAACAAGTCTGAAATCCTCACTTTTTCATACTTCCTTCCAGATATTTAATGAAGATTGACATGTTAGTGAAATGAACCCAGGAGGTTGATGGGGGAACCAGAGGACTGGGTCCTCTGAAGAGGGGTCATTAGGATCTTCCCAAATGTGAGACAGCCTTGACTTTGGAGAAGACGCTCTGAGTGTTCTCCAGACGATATGGAGTTGACCCATGTAAGACACAGGCCTTCCCATGGAAGGGAGAATGTAATTCTTGCAACCAGCCCGTCCAGCATCTGGAGCGGAGTTCCAGTTCTAAGCTATGAGGTAGATAGAGGTTAGCTATAGGATCAGAGGACAAGGGAGATGACTTAATCCATTCAACAATTTAGCAAATGTTTATTGAGTACCTGTTCTGCAGCAGACATCCATCACTCTAGGTATTGGAGATGAATAAAGAAGGCAGACGCAATTCCAAACAATGCTTACAATCAAATGAGCAATATAGGCATTGAACACAAAAGCACACCCATAATTTTTCAAGTACAATAGTTATAAATGCTAAGAAGGACAAAATGAGGGTGCTGTGGGAATGTAACCTAGGGAATCTTGGCCTGCTGAGAGTAGTAAAAGGATTAGAGGGATGTTGCTTGAGGAAACTTCCCCGAGAGAGTGACATTTTAAACTAAGACTTGAAGGATAAACAGAAGTTGGCCAGAGGAAGAAGTGAGTGGAACATTCCAGAAAGAAGAAGTAGTACATACAAAGGCCCTGATTCACTAGGTGCCTGGCCCTAGAGGGGACAGAGGCCAAAGTGGTTGGAACATGGTGAGCGGGGCCACAGTAGTATGACATGGAACTGGCGACAGCAGTGGGGAGCTGATTGGAGAGACCCTTGCAGAGCATTCTGACACTTTTATAGTTTATCCTGAACTTTTCTGGTCCAGCAGCTGCAACCAGAGGCCAACTTGCTTTAACTATACTTACTTAGTTGTCTGTTTGCAAAAGTAGTTAGATAACACGTCACTAAAGCCCACCCTGTAGGTAACACCTCTGACATCTGGTCACTGCAGTAGCCATTGGGCCATCACGTAAGTTGTCTTTCAGGAACCTGGAGTCAGCTCTTGCTGGAATCAGCTGGTCCCAGCTGGTTAAGACCACTGACTCATCAACGGGGCCTGCACGAATGCCTGATAGCAGACCGTTTGACGTCAGGGGGCCCAAAGCTCCACCCTCAGATAACGCTAAGGCCACCAGGTTTTGAACATGCATCCTGCAAAGAGCCACGAAGCTTGACTACACTTGCGCACCCATATCATCAATTGCCTCAGTTCTCTTCACCTCCAATCACCTAGCCCCACACTTCAGACCACCCTTCTCCTTTATCCCATAAATACCCCTCATCCCATTTTCGGGGATGTCAGTTTGAGATTTGTTCTCCCATCTCCCTGCTCGGTTGCTTTGTGAATAAACCCTTTCTCTGCTGCAAACTCGTCTCGGTGACTGGCACAGCGTGCGGCAGGCAAAATGAGCAGGCTGGTTTGGTAACACAGCCACATCTTCTGGAGAAGTGAGACCCGGTCAAGGGCAGAGCAAAGGATGGCTGTTTGGCCCATCAGGACCTCTTCTAGAAAGGGGAAGTGTTGCTGCAGATTTGGGGGGACTGCCCTGAAAGAGCTCATTCAAAATGGAAAAACGAATATTTGGCCAATGTTTTTGTTATATTTTAAACTCTAGGCAATGTGCTCAGAAGGCATTCCTGGCCCTTCACCCACACTTCAATCTCACTTGAGATGATCAGGGCAGCAGTGATGATTTCTTTCATACAAACAAAAAGATAAATATTTCATGTTGGCTTTTAAGCTCATGTAAAATTATTTCCCCTGCAAATGGCTATTTTCAAATAACTGTGTCAAACTTTTCCCCGTGTCAGAGAAGCCACGTGGACATGTCATGAACCAAGTTCCCTGGCCAACTGTTGAAATGGCCTTCTTAAAGGGCTTATGGTGATCTCAGAAATTCCACCACAGGGCAGCGGCACCTAGAAGCCACATCTTTTCTTTCCCAGGTTAGTGTGTCTATTTAATCCTGGTTATATCAACACATCTGTAATGCCTCTTAAGTAGTCTTATCTCTGGTCAAGTCGATCTAATTTGCATGGCAATCTTTAACCTGATTTATTTTCCAACAATCAACAAACCAAAAACATTTAGTAAGGAAGGTTTTGACTACTTCTCCTTGTGAAAAATAATCCTTTGAAATTACATTATTTGTGTGATAAAAATGATGGAAAACTAGCCTGAAGGAGTTGAAATGAATTTTCAGGAATTGACTGCTTCAAAAAAATCCAGGGGTTCTTTGAGTGTGACAGAGTTAGGCCAACTGACCGTCTTTAGGCAGACTCTGAAGGGGTTGATAGAGCTGTGAGAGAAGATACAGCATCAGATCCACACAGACCCTGCTCGGCTCCTCAGGCTCTGAATTCCCAGACAACTCTTGCCCTTCCAGTCAGCAAAAATGAGGTTTTTGACACGAGCCAATGACTATGGGAGACGCCTGAGATAGGACAAAGTCTGACCTCTGTCCATGCCTCAACCATAGTTCCAAATCTCAGGGCCCATTTGAGTGTTACCATTTTTAACTTTAAGAATTGATAAGCTTCATACAAAAGAGACCTCAGCTTCTTGGACTGGCTAGGAGAAAGCAGTTGAAATTTGTGGATGGTCCAAATTGTTGACCTGTTTTTTTAATCAAATGCAATCTGGTTATTTAGAGTACAGATCAGAATAGGAAGGACCCCTGGAAAACTATGCCTGTGACCTCTTCTCCTGGCTCCCCTGGGCTCCTCCAGACTTCTTCTGCTCATCTTCATCACGGCCCACACTATTTTTGCATCTGACTTTTGATTCACCTGTGTATCAGTCATGAAAAAGATGACAAACTCAGAGGGGCAATTTGAGGAGAGTTTCACAGAAAGCAAGCATTTACAAAAACGTGGGCAGGGTTTAAGGAAACCAACAAGGACTAGTGCAGTAGCCTGAGCTGGGAATCATAGGGAGCTCTTACCACCCCAGGGCTGAAGGAGCAAGGGAAGGGAGTGGTTACCTGATAGGAGCTGTGACCTCTGATAGAGAGCCTCAGCCCAGTGTTTCCACTGGGAGAGAGTGAGAAGAAATATCCTGATCTTGTTGCCCTTCCACCCTCTGATCTCCCAGTGCTTCCCATTGATCAAACCTAACCAGAAGCCAGTAGGCAAAGGAAAACACTGAGGTGGGTCCGCAGCCTTCCAGAGCACAGGGTGGGGTCAAGAAGAGTAGAAAATGAATCTCAATGGGTGGGGCATGAGTGAATGGAACACATTCTGCACATACTGCTTGCCTTTCTCGCTGAGCTATGAGAGCCTTTTCTATGGGTGATGTGTGTTTCATTTTGTAGTCCAAGCCCCAAACTCAAGCCCTGACAAACAGAAAAGACTGAATAAATTCTAAGTAAATGAGTGAATGTAGGAATGGTGAATGGACGGATAATTAAATGAATGAATAACCAAATGACTGAATGAATGATGGTAGGATAACAGGGGTTTCCTTACTGGAGGTCTTTGGGTGATCTTCTGTGGTAGCCACCTAGGAACAATTTGTAATTAGCACATCAAATTCTTCTAAGGGCCTTGAAAGACTTACTCTCTTCTGCAGCTTAAGCAATCGTCACAGAAGCTTGTGTACAGGATGAAATTGCTTCCTTCGTAGCAGAGATAAAGCACCTCCCACCTCCTGTTCCAGAGACCTCCAATTCTGAATTAGGAGAGACATGAATTAATGAGTTCTTCGCGTAACAAGAAAAACCTCTTTTAATAACTGAGAGTTAAACAGAGTTTGGATCCCTGCTGATCTTATTGGCAAAATTAAATAAAAGTGACATTCTGCTGGCCCAAGCAAATTAGCAGCCAGCCTGTGTAAAGGCTCAGTTAACCCGAGACATTGTGTGATGTATAACCCATTGTTTGACGTACTTTCATAAGAGCAAGACGAAGTGTCCCATCCTTTAGACTCTAGTAATGTGCTTCATTGTTAAATTCAATAGGAAAAGCGATTCATACTGTGGTATGATTGAAAAGAAAATTGAATCCTTTTGATGTTATAAATGTGTCTATTACTGCGTGTGCACACAAATTTTCCATGGAAATTATGGTGAAAGTAGTGATTCTCCTCGAAAAATGCATTAGTGTTGACACATTCAATTTTATCTGCATCAGAATATAAATACCCTTTAACCATGGTCAAATTGTGCGGAATGTATATACCGCATCTGCATAAGTCACTTGTCTATCCATCTATTGAAAAAAAAAAGGCATCGAACTCCGGGAGCTATCCTGGTTCTCCATTTGCAGTTTTAAAAATATATATTATTGAAAGCACTGGTGTAAGATTTGTGTGAGGGTCTTTCTAATTTAAAAAACAGCTCCATAAAGCAAAAGTCTGTAATTTCATGGCCTGCTTATACAAAGCAAGTTTGAAAGCTTTGAGAGACCTGGCGAGTTGTAGTCTGAGTGTCATGCTAGCGTTGGCCACCAGGCCATTATTGGCCGTGCACCGACTGAGTGGTCATGGAACCTTCTTACAAGGAAGTAGGGAATGTCAGGGATGTACCACTCAGCTTGGCTCTGTGGTTCAAATCTCTTTGCTTACTAGCCAAATGAGGACAGTACAATGCCTGTCACCTTCCCCCACAAGCTGCTCCTTTTCTGCTCTGCTCCTCCATTCTCCTGACTCTGTCCTCCTCCAGAAGTGAAACTCCAGGGAGCCACTTCTCCTTTCTGGACTTCAGTCTCCTCTTCCGCAAATCGAGCCAGATGGTCTCTATGTCCCCCAAAGTTAGACGTTGGGAACTGTTTGAACACATTATGCTCTTTTTTGTTTCCATCCTGATTTCAGTCAGCATCCTTTTGGTCACAAACAGTAGAAAATTCAATACAAGATGGCTTAGGAAAAATTATAATTCATTGCTCCTCCACTATGCACCCCCCAAAAGAATTTCAGGGGCAAATCTGGCGAAGGGCATTGTCATCAGAATGGGGTCCCTCTCTGGCTCTTGGCTTCTCCCTTGGTGTTGAATCCATTTGCAAACTCTCTTGTGAGCCCTTCTCCTGGTGGCAAGATGACCACCCTCCTTGTTCACATCCTTTCTACTCCAAATCCGGCAGAGCAAAAAACAATGAATGTATTTTTGAGCAGTATGCCAGGACTTGGCTCTCCTTGACCCAAATCAGGTCAGTACCCAGCCCTGAACCAATTACTGCAGGCAGAGGCTTGCAAAGCTCTGATTCACTAGGCTGGAGTCACATCCACCCTTGGAGTTGAAGGTAAAGTTGGCTCAATCCATGGCATATGGACTGAGAGTTGGGGAGAGGTAGTCACTCCAAGATAAATTATGTTCCTGTTATTAAAAGAGGAGCAAATATGCCCTAGAAGGGAGACACATCTGCTGTAATGTGTTTACACAAGCAGTTTCTGTTGCCTCAAATACCTCCTTTTCGTTGTCAGTATGGTGAATCCTTGCTTATCCTTCAAGATCACGTTCAAATAATCTCTCCTCACTGAGCCCCCTGACTTCTTTACTCCCTCAGCACTGAAACACGCTTCTGTTATAGAATCTGTCATATGCATCTCACTTCTCCAACAAATATTTGTCGAACACCTATTAAGTGTAAAGCACTGTCAATGCAAAGGAGTTGGGATGCCAGGCTCTATGTGCCGGTTGCACGACAGGCTGGAAGGGAAACACGGGCCCAAGTTTGGGAAGAGGGCAGTGGAATGGTTGGCACAGCAATAGCAGAAACTAGCAGAAAAAGGTGGTGGAATAACTGGCTCTTCTAGGAGGACACAGGCAGGCCAAGACCACTCGATGCATATTTATTGGGTATCTACTATGTGCCAGATGCTCTCTAGGTAGCTGGGGTAAATCAGTGACAAAAAATGCAGAACTATCTATCTTTGTGGATGGAATGTGGAGGAGAAAGTTCCAGGCTGAAGAAGCAGCCAGTGCAAAGGCCCTGGCATAGGAGTGTGTTTGAACACAGATTGGCAAAATAACTAGTATGGCTGAGAGGGAGTGAGAAGGAGATGCCATCAGAAAGATCCTGGGTCAGATCATGGAGGCCAGAGCAGGCCATCGTAAGGATTTCAGCCTTTACTCTCCAACCCACCATCCGAGTCCCGAAGCAATGCTGACCCAGACAAAAATGCATCATCGGCCTGGGAGGAAATGGGGCTGGGATTAGACTTGACGCAGGAATTCTGAGTTCTCCCAAATGACCACCTTCCTCTCACTAGTGTATCCCAGGCTGTAAGAGCGGATTTCTGCCTCAGTTTCTCTATTAAGCATTCTTATTGACGAGCTAGCTCTGCTGAAACCCTAACATCTTTGACATAGCCTATAGCGCCTTGGTGGTGGTGGGAGAGGTGCAGGGATGAAGAACTGAAAGAAGGGTGGAGGGGTGGAAGGGCGGGAAGAGTTTAATGCTCAAGAACAGGGTCTGTGAGTCAGAGTTCTGGGTTTGAATCATGGCTCTGCCACTTACCATCTATGTAGCACTGGGTAGTTATTTGCGCTGAGCCTCATTTTCCTCATCTGTTAAACTGGAGCAAGAACACCTATTCCAAAATGCACCATATGAACATGTATGTAAACTGCATAGCGTAGAATATCCCTCGCTACATAATCACTATTACCATCCTGGGTATCTCTTGCAAATCCTCCTCACCTGAGGTTGAAATGGAGTTCTTTATCTTTCCAGGCACTGGTTTGGACATGTTTTCTCAGAGCCATGAAGCTGGTGCATGCTTGGACTTCCAGTGTCACCATCACCTGGGTTTTTGCTGCCCCTTACTTCCCTTGTTCCATTCCTCCCTAAAGATGATTTGGACCCCATTGGTTCTTAAAGTCAGTCTGGGATATGCCCAATGTCACCATATATTTGGACATGGAATATTTGGCTGCTGGCCACTCCTCTTCACTGGGGAGCAACCTGAGAATCGCCTTATTTATGTCCACATTGATTCCATCTTGTCTCATGCCCATTCCCAACCCAGAAACTTGGCTGGACCCAGCAGGACTTGTAGCCAAGCCTTAGCAGAATCATGCCACCTGGGTCTGCCGCATTATTCCTCATCCAGAAAGCAGTTTCTTCAGGTGCTACATAAGTAAAAAGCCTTTCCCTGGACTCCCTCATACAGATGTTGTCTTACATTCGCCTCCACAACAAAATTGACCAGGACAGTGGCCCTTTCCTAGGGTAAAACCCTCTTCTGGCATTTCTGCCTCTCGCTCTTTTCTGTCTCTCTCTCTATACAGAAGTCTCTGCCTCTCTCTCCCGTGTGAGCATTGCCTTGTAAATTGTTCAGAATCCAAGTCTGGGTGGGTTATTTACCCAGAGCGAATTATGGCTGGATGCTTTCCTATGTCAACATGTGCCACACTCATTTCTTATAAAGTAGTTCATTATTCTGTGGGGCATAAATAGTATTACCAGATTGATATGATTAAAGCTAGTGAGTCATTAATTAGCATCTAATTAAAAGAGATGAGTTACATACCCATGTACAGTAACTAATGTTATGTTCTCCTTAAAAAGAAGTAATTACGTGTACAGCAATTGTATTTTCAAAGAAACCACACCAAACCACATGTGTGCTTCTCTAGGGATGCAGGGACAATGCCCGCCTTGAGGCATCAGAAAATTGAGTTTGCTACCTAAAGATACGGGTGCCAATATGAGCCAGGATCTTTATGGTTACAGGAAGCTGGCTTCAGCTTTGCATGATTTCCAGAAACATCAACAGGGAAGCCATTGAGGCAGCCTCCTGGAACCCAAGCCCAGTCGCCGCTGATGCGTCCCGCCCAAACTTCCACTGTGATTATGAGCTCACACTGCCAAGTGTTCTCACATTCTCTGTCTAATTTAATTCTCAGAGAACCCACATTCCCATTTTATAAGCCAGAAAACTAAACCTCAGACAGGACTCAGTTGCAGCTGGTTTGATAAGTCTGGAGAATTTCTGAGGAAGCACCAGGATGCATCCAACCATCCAAGCCAGACATTCAAGGCTCCTGAACTTAATTTTGATGACTCCACCTAGCCTTCTTTCTTCCTCTTCCTTACTTCAGACCTTGTTTTCAGCCGAGCTGCTCTCCACCATGTTTGCCGTGATGTCTTGATTCTGCTCGCAGTCAACAGAGAAGGATCTCAGCCTCTCCTCCATCTGTCCTCATCCCACCTCGCCTTGTGGATGCAGGCCAGTTCTTGTTCCATCCATGCGTCTTTGACTGAGCCACGGTCTAGTCACGCTTCCTCTTAACAGATCTGTATGACAGAACTCACACTGGAAGAAGGTCAGTGTCCACCTGAGTCCGACTCTTCACGATGCAGACATTTCCACGACGGCATCCCTCATACGTAGTCACTGAGCGTTGTTTTACAGCACTGGCAAGCTGCTGGTTTCCATTCTTACTATTCATTACCTCTGATTATCAAAGGAATACACAAAAAATAATCTGGAAGGAAGTACAAAAAATAGCAGTGGTTACTTACATAGAAAGAACTAGGATGGGAATATGAAGAGAGCAACGTCACATTGTCAAGGGGAACTTTTATTTCACCAGTTATATCTTTTATATCACTATTATATTCATGTATAGCTTGTGTAATAAAAAACAGCAAATAAATAGAAGCAAAACATTCCCATTGAAAGAATATTGTGTATTTACAGAAAGGATAAATAAAAATAGAACAAAATACAACTCTCTTGCCTGTAGAAAACTGCTATTATCTATCTACCTATGTTTGGTATTTTTATTCTATTTTTATTAAACTCTGTATTTAGACATCAAGATACTGTATAAAATTGAGAATCTTTTTTTAACATATGCATCTTTCATGTTATTAAAAAGTTTTTATTAACACAAATTTTAATTATGGCATATTCTTCCATTGAGAGTTTGAAACATCACCCTTGCAATCTTTCCTATGGTTGGACATATATGTTTCCAGTATTTCTACAGTATAAGTATTGCTGAGGAAAACATCTGTTTTTAATTGGAAAGTCTAAATTATTCATATTTCTTGTCATAACTGGTATGCTCATTTGTTCTCGTTCTGTTATTTTTATTATATTTCATCCTTCTTTGCTGTTTCCTTTGGACTATCCTCTCTTTCATTATTTTTTCCCTATGGTAGTTTTAAAGGTATATATGTTGTTTTTAATCTACTAAATGTTTCCTTTTAAACTTAGTACTTAATGGTGAACTATTCAAAGTTCTCTTCTAAAGAGTCTAACCTTATTTCTCCAGTACAATGATGGCTAGCTAATTCTACTGTCACATCCATCCACTGAGTCCTTAATTTCACTTGTTATAATGTTCTTGATTTTATAATTTCAATTTGATCTATTTTCATAGAACTCATTTCTCTAGAATCTTAGTCTAATTGTTGCAGATTTTTCATAGATGCCCTTTATTTGATTAAAAGAATTATACCATTTTTTTCCTTCGTAAGTTTTGAAGCTATGATATTAGGTACATATAGACTTAAAATTTTCATATCTTCATAGGGGAATTTGTCATTTGGCATTATGAATTATATATGCTTATTTCAAGTATATTTGCCTTAAAAATTTCCTTATCTGATATTACTGTGGCTACATCAGCTTTTTTTTCTCTTCTTTTTTGAAGTATAAATGATATAGAATGAAATGTACTTCAGTGAATTTTAGCAAACTCATATACATATGCAACCCATATCCCTAGCAATATACAAAATATTTTCATCACCCCAGAGAGTTGGGCAGAGCTGAAAGTCAGTCTTTTCTAAATCTTTTACTATAGACAAAAGAGATGCATTTCATAGCCATGTACCTTCTGCCTGTTTATATATAACAGTATGTACATTATGTTCTCTCTGTGTCCAGCTTGTTTCATAGAATGATGTCTGTGAAATTCATCCCTATTGTTGCATGTCTTGAAAACTTGTTTCTTTTTGTTTCTGAGTAGTACCCCATTATATAAATATACCACAACTTATTTATGCACTTACCTGTTGAAAGACATTTGTGTTCTTTCCAGTTTGAGATTATTATGACTAAGGCGTCTATGACCATTCTTGTACAAGCATTTGTATGAACTAACTTGGCATTTCTTTTGAATAAATGCCTAGGAAAGGAATTGCTAGGTCATAGGGTTTGTGTATATTTAACTTCATAAGAAACTGCCCAATTGCTTTTCAAAGAGGCTTACCATTTTACACTCCTACCAGACGTATATGAGAGTTCTGATTGTCCCACACTCTCATGTTGAGGAAGGTCCCAACTATTTCCAGTTTACCGAGAGATTTTATCATGAATGTGTACTGAAATACTTTTTCTGCAGCTGTTGAAATTATATTGTTTTTCTTCTATAGTTTGTTTGTGAATCTCCTTTAGTCTGTCAATTAATATTTTAATGTTAAACAATCTTGTATGCCTAGAACAAATCCCACTTGGTCATGATATCTTACCAATTTTATGCATTACTGGATATGATTTGCTAATATTTTAATAAGAGTTTTGGTGTCTTTGTTCATGAAGGTTATTGTTCTGTAATTTTCTCTTCTTGCAGTATCTTTGCCTGATTTTGGTATTAAGGTTATCCTGGCTTCATGAAACGACTTGGAAAGTGTTCTTTTGTTCTGTATTTTCTAGAGAGTTTTGGTAGAACTGGTGTTATTTCTTTCTTAAAGATATACTAAAGTTCACTAGTGAAGCCACTGAGTCTGGAGTTTTCTTCACAATAATGTTATCAGTTACAAGTTCAATTTATTTAGCAGACATGGGACTATATATGGATAATCATTTTTTCTTGTGTTGGTTTTGATAATTTGCATCATTCAAGGAATTTATCTAATTTATCCAACATGTAAAATTTATTGGCGTAAAATTTATCATACTATGCCTTTATCCTTTTAACATCTGCAGGATCTACAGTGCTGTCCTCTCTGTCATTTCTGATATTGGTAAATTGTGATTTCTCGTTTTCTTCTTGATCAGTTTAGCTGGAGGTTTGTCAATATTTTTGTTTTAATTTCCCCCCCAAATACCAGCTTTTGGTTTCATTGGTTTTGTCTGTTGTTTGTCTATTTTACACTTCATTGATTTGTGCTGTTTATTATGTTTTTCCTTCCTAATTTGGTTTAATTTGCTCTTCTTTTTCTAGCTTCCCAAGGTGAGACCTTAGATTATTGGTCTGTTTTTCTTTCAGTTAGTTTGATTAAGGTAGAATTTAAAATAGAATAAAATGCACCCATTTTGGGGGGAGGGGTATAGTTCAATGAGTTATGAAATGTGTAGACACCTGGGTCACCAGCACAGTTAATACGTTGAACATTTTCATCTCCCTGAAGAGTTTCCTCATGCTCCTTTTCAGGAAATTCTCCAACTTCAAGGCAGCCACCGCTGTGGTTATTTTCCACAACAAATAAACGTTTTTGTCACTCAGTGCAATAATTTTGGGATTTACTCGTGTTATTGTGCTGCTCAGAAGCTGTAGCATGCCACTTTATAAATATACCAAAATTTGTCTATTTGCTCAAGGACTGATGGACATTTGGGACATTATGAATAAAGCTGATTTGACCTGTCATGTACAAGCCTCCTTGTGGACATATAGGATTTTTTCTCAGGTACATGTTAAAAAGAACTACTGGGTCACATGATGAGTGTATGTATAACTTCATAAGAAAATGAAAAATGTTTTCTAAGGTTATTGCACTGTTCTATGCTCTTGCCAGCACTGTGTGAAAGTTCTAGCTGCTCTACCTCATTGTCAACACTTAAAATCCACGAGTTTTGAGGGCTGGCCTTGTGGTATAATGGTTAATTTCGGCACACTCTGCTTTGGTGGCCCAGGTTTGTGGGTTTGGATCCCAGGTGCGGATCTGTACCATTTGTCAGCTGTACTGTGGTGGCTTCCCACATACGAAATAGAGGAAGTTTGGCACAGATGTTAGCTCAGGGCTGATCTTCCTCAAGCAAAAAAAGAAAAGAAAATTCACAAGTTTTTCAGTTTACCCATTCTAGTGAGTATCTGATAGTTTCTCATCATGATGTTAACTTGTATTTTCCTCATGACTGATGCTGTTGATCATCTTTTCTTGTACTTATTGGCCTTTCATTTGTCTTTTTGTGTGTGCATCGTGTCCATTCAAATATTTTGCTCATTTATCATTGGGTTATTTCTATTATTATGATTTACTTAGAAGATTTCTTTATGTACTCTGGATACCAGTGTTTCATAAGATTCATGTTCTATGAATATTTTCTCCCCATTTGTGACTTGCTTTCTCATTTACTTTCTGTCTTTCTTTTCCTCCCCAAAGTTATATATTCTAGATGTAAGTCCTTCTAGTTCTTCTGTGTGAGCTGCCACCACGCCATGGCTACTGACAGACAAGGGGTGTGGCTCTGGCCCTGGGAACCGAACCCAGGCTGCCGACCTTAACCCCTAGGCCATCGGGGGTGGCTCGCTTTCTCATTTTCTTAATGGTTCTTTTGAAGAGTAGAAGTTCTTAATTTTATTAGAATCCAGTTCATCCATTCTTTCTTTTATGGTTTGTGCTGTTTGTGTCCTAAGATATCTTTGCTTGCTATAAGATCACAAAGATTACTTTATGTTTTATTCTAAAAGTTTTACATTTTTAGCTTTGCGTTTAGGTCTATGATTCATTTTGAGTTAATTTTTGCATATAGCGTGCAATAGAGTCAAGGTTGGTGCTTTTTGTTTGTTTATTTTTTTTACCACATGGTTATCCCGTTGTTCCATTCCCATTTGTTGAAAAGACTAACCTTTTTCCATTGAATTATTTTGGAATTTTCATAAAAATTGAACTACTACATGCATGAGTCTATTTCTGAGCTCTAATCTCTTTTGTTCATTTATATGTCTCTCTTTATGAAAATACCATTGACTCTTCATTACTGAGGATTTCTAGTAGGTCTTGAAATTAGATGGTATAAATTGTGTTCAAGTTTGTTTTTCGTTGCCAGATTTATTTGGGTTATTCTTTTGATTTCGTTGGTTTTCTTCATTGTTTGTTCATTTTCTCTTATATTAACTTTTATTCTTTTTGCTATTATATCCTTCCTTCTATTTACTTCGAGTTTAATTTGTTCTTTCTACTTTCTTGACATGAAAGATTAGATCATTGATTTTAAGTATTTGGTTTTTTTTTAATTAAAAAAAACTAAAAATTTTCCCCTAAGTACTGCTTTAGTTAAACACACAAATTTTGTGTTTTATTTTCATTATTATTCATTTCAAAATATTTTCTAATTTTTCCTGTGGTTTCTTCCTTGACTTTTGTATTGTTTAGAAATGTGTTGCTTAATTGCCAAAGATTAGAGTGTTTTCTGCATATCTTCTTGTTTTATAATTCAATCTTGTTGTAACCTAATAACATATCGTGCAGAATTTCAAACCTTTGAAATTTACTTAAACTTTCTTCGTGGTCCAGTATTTGGTATATCTCAGTGACTGTTCCATATGCACTTGAATAAAATATGTCTTCTGCAGCTGTTGAGTATAGATAGTGTCATATAAATGTTAATTAGGCTACTTTGATAGTGTTTTTCAAATTATCTACATTCCTACTAAATTTTGTCTGTTTTCTGAATCAGTGACTGTTGGAGGAATGTTAAAATTTCTAACAGTAATTGTGGATTTTTCTATTTCTCTTTTCAGTTCTACCAGATGGTATTTTCTGCATTTTGAAGATCTATTATTAGCTGCATACTCATTCAGGATTATTAAGCTTTCTTGATGGATTGGCACTTTTATCATTATGAAATATTCCTCTTTATCTCTGGTAATAACTCTGCCTTAATGTTAGCTTTGTCCGATGTTAAGAAGCCACTTCAGCTTCTTATGATTAGTGTTTTCATGCTGTATCATTTTCAATCTTTTCCTTCTAAGCTACTTGTTTTTATACTAAAAATTTTCTTGGCTGTACTGTTGTATATCGTACATTGTTGGATGTCACTTTCATATCTAATCTAATCTCTGCCTTTTAGTTAAGGTCTTAATGCCATTTATGTTTAACATAGTTATTAACATAATTGCATTTACATATATCTTACAATTTTTTCTGTTTATCATATCTCTTTTCTGACCAATTTCCTCCTTTTTTGCCATGTTTTTTGAACTAATTGAGGGCTGTTTTTTAAATTCTAATTTATCTCTTCTCTCTTTCTATAAACTATAACTCTTTGTTTTATTATTATTTTTTTAGTGGTTGCACTAGAGATTGCAATATGTTTTCTTAATTTATTGTAATCTACCATGAGTTAATATATCACCGCTCATATCATATAATGTACTAACCTCACAAGAATATACTTCTATTTATCCCCATCTTTTGTGCTGTTGTTGTCATACATTTTTATTTCTACAGATGTTATCATCCCACAATATATAATTATTTTTGCTTTAAATAGTCGATTATATCTTAAAGAAATTAAATGAAAAAAAAGTCTCATATTTACCTATGTGTTTACCATTTCTAGCACTCCTCATTCCTTCATGTAGATTCAATTTTATATCTAGTGTCATTTTCCTTCATTTTGAAGAACTTCCTTTAACATTCCTTGTCATACAGGTCTGCTGGTGACATATTCTCTCAGATTTTGCTTATTGGAAAATATTTTCATTGTGCCCTTATTTGTGGATGGTATTTTGTCTACCTATAGAATTCTGGGTTGGCAGCTTTCCCTTTCAGCACTTTAAAAGTGTTGTTCCTCTGTCTTCTATCTTGCTTTGTTTTTGATAAATCAGTGTGTGCGTTTACTCTGAGTACCTCTGTGTGTGTGTGTGCATGTGTGTGCATGTGCTTTAAGTGTGTCCTAATCATGCATCAGAGAGCCTCTTGAATCTGTGGGTTGATAGCTTTCCTCAGTTTTGTAAAATTCTCTAGTATTACTTCAAATATTGTTTCTTCAAACTCTCTCTTTTCTCTCCTTTTGAAGCTACAAATTCTTTTATACTAGATCTTTTTCAAATTGTGATATACTTCTTGCACTGTCTCATTAATTTCCATTTCCATCTCCTTTTCTCTCTGTGCTTCATTCCAAATATTCTACAGATCTGTCTTCTAATTCATGAATTCTCTTTTTTGCTTCTAATTAATAGTTAATATGTTGTGACACCATCTCCACCAAATACAGGAACTGTGTTTTTCAGCTCTAGAATTTCTGTTTAATGATTTCGTATAGATTCTAGGTCAATTTCTCCACCTTTTTATCTATATTCTTAAACATATTACTTATATCTGATAAAAAGTCTATGTTAGATAACTTCAAATAACTAGGTCATCAATAAGCGTGTCTCTATTGCCTTTTTTCTCTGATTTTTAGTCATTTAGTGCTGTTTCCTGAAAGGCAATTTAACTTCTAATTAACGTTAGACATGTTTTTTAAATAAAAAGTAGTAGAGACTATGCGTGCATTATCTTCCTCCACTGATTTTTTTTCTTTCTGGAAAGCAGAGTGTGAGCAAATCACTTTTATCCAACCATGGATTGAAATTACTTGCGGATGGGTTTCAGGAATTGCAAGGGCTGGTTTATTTGTAGATTGTCTTAGGTATAGCTCTTCAGGTGTCGCAGCTGAAAGCCTAGGGTTTCCTTGCTACATCTGAACTCCCATTTTTGTGTTTCCAGGGCCGTGAAACTGCTAAAACTCTTGTTATCATTTTAGTCTCTTAGCAGTCACTTTCTCTTTGTTTCTTTGGTTTTTCGCCTCTTTCTGGGAGTATGTGCAGCTAAAGATTCAGCAAATGCTTTGAGGAAGGTCAGGCTCACTTCTCTGAGGTTCCTTTTACTTCTGGGATGTTGGCCCCTCAATCCTGGTTACCTCGATAGCCTAGGAATCTAATTTTTGTCTTCTGGCACAATGAGAATGCCATAAATCTTAGGCTGCCACTTTCTGCTCAGTGTCTGTGCCTCACGTTCTGAACGAGAAAATGCTCCAAGAGGAAGAAAACAATGATAGATAGATGGGGTCTCAATGTGTCTCTCTTCTCTCTGAGATTTGTGCTCTCCAGTTCTCCCTGCTTTGCTTCTTCTCTTATGCCTTTAAATGGTTGCATCTATTTTTTGACATTTATCCAGTTTTCATAGTTGTTCTTTGTGATGGAATTGGTCTAATACAAGGTATTCTGTCATAGCCAGAGGCAGAAGTCACCACTTTTATTTTTGTCAAAAAATATACTTGGGCCTATGCTACGAATTCATCTGTAATTATTTACCTCCTTCAAAGAAGGTGGATGATACATCTTTTCCCATCCTTATTTTACTTGCTACCATTGGTTTTACTGGATGTAAGATGATAATTTTACCCAGTTAATTATTATTAATTTTATAAATTAAGAATCTTCTCTTTCGAGAATTATTTATGACACTTTCCTCTGTTTTGTAACCATATTTACTACAGTTATTTAGAATAAATTATGTGTTTAAGTGCTTTCACTTGCTCGTTATCGGTTCTTCCACATCATGACTTCACTATTTATGAGTTCTAAATTTTGATTCTTTTTTTTTTTCAGCTAGCTGAAGTAGATCTTGGGGTAATTTTTCAGGAAGAATGCATGAGTCCAATACTTTGTGAGTCTTTGCAGAACTGAGATTATTGGTCTGTTGACTTCATATATGAACCACAATTTTCAGGTATTCAATCATTTACCTAAAAAAATGTCAAACACTTAACCTGAGCAAAGCACTTTGCTAGATGCTAGGAATACAGTGGTATGCAAAATGTGCACAGTTGGCACTTTTATGAATTTTACACTCTAGTGGGAAAAACAGATATTAACAGCTCATCTCACAATTAATTACTGGTGATCATGGTGACAAAGGAGATTAACAGAATTCTAGTCGGGAGAGAAGCAAGGGATGCAGAAAAGTCTTCTATGAAAAGATAATCATTAAATGAAGACCCAAGAAATGACTTGACTGACCTTTTATGATAAATTCTAAGCATATGAAAGAACTTGATGCTGGATGGAATTTGAAAGAAGGGCAGTGTAGCTGGTGTGCAGGGTAGAGAGGAGGATGGAGTGCAATGCAGCTGGTGCAATGGGCAAAAGCAGATGACACAGAGCCTTGAAGGCCTCATTCAGGGTTGGAGTTTTTATGCAAAACAAAGTCACTGGAGGGGTCTGAGCAGCGATGCAGTGTGATCAGGCCTGACTTTTTATTAAAATCACACTGATTGTGCTGTGTAGAATGATTCAGAAAGGGGCAAGGAGATGGAGATGGACCGACTGAAGGAGGCTATTTGCTATTGCAAAGGTTCCAGTGAGAGTTGATAGTGGCTTGGTTTAAACTGGTGGCAGTGGAAACTGTAAGAGGCTGATATGTTTAAGAAATGTTGGAGATATCTTCTACTCTTCTATTTCTCACTCACCCAACATCAAATCCATTAGCAATGTCTGTCTGATGTTCCTTTGAGTTATATCCAGTCCAATCACTTCTTACCATCCCTTCTTCTTTCACCCTCATCCACTCCCCATCATCTCTTGTCTGGATTATTGCAGGAGCCTCCAAGCTACTCTTCCTGTGTTTACCTTTGCTTCTCTTTACAGAATGATCCTGTTAAAACATAAATCAGATTAGGTCATCCTTTCAAATCTCTCCAACAATTTCCCATTTCACTCAGACTGACAAGTTCTAACAATGGCCACAAGGCCAAACATGATCTGCCCTTGTTATTTCTGGTATCATCTCTTGCCACTCTCTGCTTTGCCCATTCTAGTCCAGCTACTATGACCTCCTTGTCATTCCCCCACCATGCCTAGAGCCTTTGTGCTTGCTGTTCCTTTGGCGAGGAACACTCTTCTCCTAAATCTTTGCACAGCTTGCTCCCTTATATTATTCCAGGCTCTACTCAAATGTCTCAGCTTAAGAGACATCCTCCCTGACCATTCTATAAGAACCTCTGCTCCACTGCCAGTCTCTCTCCTCTTATCCTGCTTTATCTTCCTTCATATCACCAGCATATTGAATAGCTTTGTATTTATTTGTGTAGTGTCTGTTTTCCTCAACTGGAATGTGAGCTACTTGAGAGCAGATGTATTGTTGTGTTTATTGTTACATAGTCAGAAATATCCACCATATGAAAGATTTGGTTCAATATGACAGGAAAGGGAAGGTGCTGAGGACGACTCCCAGACTTCTGGCTTAGGCAGTAGGGTGGCTGGGAGTACCTTTCACCCCAAACAGGCAACTGGAGGAGTTTGGGGTTTGGGAGAGATTGTGAGTTCAAGAGTGGACAGGCTGAGCTTTATAAAGCCATAGAACATCAAGTGGGGCTGCTTAGTAGCCAGTTGGGCACACGGGCTTGTAAAACAATACATATATGGGAGTCTTAGGATTTAGGGTGACCAGCTCATCCCAATTTGCTTGGGATTTTTCCTGGTTTTAGTATTGACTGTCCCACATCCTGGGAAACCCCTCAGTCTTGGACAAATCATGCAGGTTGGTCACCCTACAGTCAGCATGTAGGTGGTAACTGAAGTCATGGGCATGAATGGGATCATGAGAATGCACAAAGGTAGGAAAGATGGCGGCTGGGCTTGAGCCCTGAGGCACTCCTCAGATAAAGGCAGGTGAGCATGCCCCGTCTCCCGCGGGCCGTGGCTCCCTGTGGGCTTGGAGGCATGATGCGTGGTAACTGCTCAATCATATTTCTTGTGAGTGAAAGAAAAAAATGTTTAAAGGTTGAACAAATGAGGTCCAAAGGAGACTGTGAAAGAGAGAGAAGTAGGAGAGCTTTAAATGAAAGCTTTAAACATCTTGTCACTCCTGTCTTCTGCTCAAAACTCATCAAAGCTTTTCTTTCTCAGGTAAACATTAGAGACCCTGCAGGCTTTCCTCATACCAGCCCTCTCCCCCAGACTCAAAACGCAGTCTTTGTACATCTCTGCCTGTTAAATGTTCTTCCTCTTTTATCTGCAATAGTAGGAGAGGGAACTGGAATTAAGAGGGACTTAATCTCTTTTTATTTTCTCCTTCCCCTCTTCTATGCTTTTTGTTGTTGTTATTGTTGTTATTGTTTTGGTATTATGTTTCTCTAATTTTAGGCAACCTGGTGAGTATATCTTGGTAGCTTCTTATGGGCTTAGTTTGCATGTCTACAATGAGTAATGGTATTGAGGGCTTCTCTTGGTCATTTGGACATCTTTTGTGAAGTGCCTCTTTAAAGCTTTTTGTCTATTTTTCTATTGAATTGTTTATATTTTTCTTATTCTTTGGCACAAATTCTTTACATATTCTGAATAGCAATCTTTTGTCAGATTTTTATTGTAAATATCTTCTTCAATTCTGTGACTTACCTGTTTCCCTTTTAATGGTGTCTTTGATGAGTTCTTAGTTTAAAAGTATTCCAGTGTACCATTCGTCTTCATGGTTTGTGCTTTTTATGTCCTACTAAAAAGATTTTTTTCTTTGCCTATCCAAGATCTTGAAGATATTCCCCTATATTTTCTTCTGGAAGCTTTATTGTTTTACTTTTCACGTTTAGATCTACACTATCTGGAACTCCATCTTTCTCACACTGTACTACAGTGCCACTGTTCTTACAAATCAAGTGGCCATATGTGTATGGGACTGTTTCTGGATTTTCCACTCTGTCCCATTCATTTATTTGTCTATCTTTGTGCTAATACCACACTACCTTAACTGCTGTAGCTTTCTAATAAGTCTTGATATCTGGTCTTCTGCTTCCTCCAAGTCATTCTTGAGTTGGGATATTAATAGTGTGCATGGTAACTACCCATCCAGCTGCCTCTGAAATCAGATGTGGGCCTAGGGGATGTGGCACATGGCATCAGAGGGTCTGCTCAATGTATGTTGATCCTATTGGCCCTAGTGTGAGATACTAACTCCTTACCAAGGTCCACATGCTCATCCCTGCCTGTGTCCCCAAGCTCATCTCTCCACTCTCCTAACTCCTTTTCTGTTTCTTTGAAAACAGACATTTCAGACTTGTTCCCATCTTAGCACTCTTGCACTCATGGTTCTTTCTCTCTAGATCTCTCTTCCCCAGATCATCACAAAGTTAGATCCTTCTCATTATTCAAATGTCAGCTCAAATGCCCCTTTCTCAGAGAGACTCCTCTGATCACCTTCCCTGAATGAACTTTCCTTGCCCTTCCTGCCCTTGCCCACACTCCATCACATTGCCCAGTGCGATTATAAGACTTAACAGTGCCTGAAGTAACATCTGTTCGTTTAATTGTTTATTTGGCATATTATAGTTTTTTCTCCCACTAAAATGTAACTTCCACTGGCTGCAGGATCTTGTCAGTCTTTGGCATCATTGCTGGAGGCTTAGCTACTAGAACTGTGTTAGGCACCTAGAAAGTGCTCAATCGATATTGGTGGATGGAATTTGCTTTTCTTTACTCACAGTCTCAATATCGTCTGGGGAACTAGTTTCCTTCCTCTTCTGGGTGAAGCTTTGAGATGTTTGAAAAGAGCAACCACTTCTCCCTGGAATTTTCTCTTCTTAAAATTAAGTTTCTTTAGTTGCTTCTCCTTGTATACCAATGAATCTCTGGCTTAGCTGTTTGGTTTATCATGCAGTTAATTCATCAACACTTTAGGCAACACTTTGTACCTCCTCTTTATGAACCTATTCCTACCATATACACACAAATACATCTTGCCTTGCCTGATGCTGCCCGTGGCCAGGGAACTCAGGAAGGATTTGCTGAATGAAAGGCTGAGTGAAACGTGCTACCAGCCACGGACCCCTGGGTACTCAGGCCTTGGAGGGTGAAGGGATCAGCCATGGCTTCCCCGGCCAGATTTATTGCTCCCCCTTTCACTGCATCCTCTCTCCCACTCCCAGGGCCTTAGTAAATCACTTGGTGTTATTCCTTCACTTACACATTTTTTATGACTGTCCTTTTAGGACCACATAAATCAGATGTCAAATCAGCTTATTAGCAGGGGCTATTTTTTTTCTCTCCTGTCAACAACCTGGTATTTTAATTCACTTTGGGTTTTTCTGTTTCTATTCATAACCCTTCTCTGGGATGTTGGATGCTGGCAGAAGGGTTTGCTCCAAAGGAAAATCAGGGGGAGTTTGGCTAGATATCAGACAACAAATGTGTAGTCTTATAATGATGAGAACGGTAGAAAAAGGAAGCTTCCACCTTTGCCACTGAAAGATGACCTTAATCTCTGGGTTCTTCAGGAGGTTTTCCTAATTGGCTGAGGAAAAGTGAAGGATTTTCCCCAGGCCCGTAGGATTGGAGAAACATCAACTTTAGGGCGGAGATTAGAAGTCAGTCCATCATTCAGAACATACTTGAGGGAACAGATGAAAGACTGTGAAGAGGGAGGAAGTTCGGCTCCAGGCTCGCTCAGCTGTTACGTGGGTCTACTAGTCTACTATAACTTTGTCACTAATCTTAATGTCTGGTAAACTGAGATCCTTTATATATTATTTTTCTTATATATTATATTCTTATATATTATATTTTCTTATATATTCTATATATTACTTTCTTATTTTTCCAAAAGGTCTTGATAATTTTTTAAAAACCAACTTTTTAAATTTGTATATGATAAAACATACAGGTTTTAGGTGCACCATTTGATGAGCCTTGACATACCCATGTGTAAGTAACCAGTACCCCTACAAGGAATAAACTCATTATATAGTAACACAAATAACACTTGTTTATGAAAAATGATTTTATTTTCCAAAACAAACAAAATAAAGATGGGAACTGTTTCACAATTTTGTGAATTTCTTCAATGTTTAGTTTAACAGAGATGGCTAGACTCTTGTATCTGTCTGCATTCTCTCTGTTACGATACCACACACCATGCAGCCTCTGGAAAAGTACACTGTGCACTCATGAGACAATGCAGATGAAAACGCGAAGAACATCATAGTATTATGAATAGCTTTTACCTCATGGACTCCATGGAAGGGACTCAGGGACCTGCCAGGGGTCCCAGGACACCACTTAGAGAAGCACTTTTGAGGACAATCATGTCAGCTGTGAAAAAAGACAGTTTTACCTCTCCTAATTCAATTTTTACATCATTTATCTTTTTTCTTATCCTTTTTCTCTGGCTAAGACCTCCACTACAATGTATATCAGAAGCAGCAAGAGCAGACAACACTGCCTTACTCCCAAACTTTGGAGAAAGTTTTTAAATTATCAGCTTTTACCACAATGTTGAGTTCTGTAGATGGTTTGTGGCAGATTGTGGGGTTTCCTGTAGTGTAGTTTTCTGAGGGTGTTTGTTTGTTTCGTTTTATTTCTTAACCTGTATCAACTTCACATTTCTGGAGTAAACCACACTTTATAATACTTTTATATATTGTTGGATTAAATTTGCTAATATTTTGTAGAGGAATTTTGCTCCGACATTTGTTAAATTTATTGGCCTCTACCTTCTTTTCTTGTAATATCTTTGTCAGGCTTTGTTATTGGCATTTATGTTGACCTCATAAATTGGGCTGGGAAGCATTCTCTCCTCCTTTATTTTCTAAATGAGTTTAGTGCTATTATTTTGCATTTAAATGTTTTGATAGAATTCACCAGTGAAACCATCTGGGTCTGGCTCTGTTTGTGTGAAAGCTTTGATTATAAAATTAAGTTCTTAGATATAGGCAGTTTCATTTTTCAATTTTTCTTTCTTGAGGCAGTTTTGGTAAATCGCGCTTTTCAAAAAATTAGTCCTTTTCTTCTGTGTTGTTGCATGTATTTATATGAAGTTCTAATATTCTCTTATTATCTTTTTAATGTCTATCATATCTGCAATAATATTCTCTTGGATTCCTGATATTGTTAACTTGTGTTTTCTTCATTTTTTTTCTTATTCAGTTTTGAAGGAATTTGTTAATATTAATATTTTCTAAGAAACAAATTTATACTTTGGTAATAGTCTCGTTTTTTCTATCTCATTGATTTTTGCTCTTTTCTGTACTTTTTTATCATCAGATTTAATTTGCTTGTTTTTTGTTCCTTGCTTCATAATTTGAAAACTTAGTGAATTGATTTCAAACCTTCTTCTTTTCTAATAGAGGCTTCTTAATGCATCCATTTGTCTCTAGGCACTGTGATACTTGCCTCCTATAGGTTTTGTTTTCATCATGCAATGTACAATAGTTTTTGTTCCCTTTTAATTTCTTCTTTGACCAATGGATTATTTAGACGTGTATTATTTAAATTTTAAATATTGGAGATTTTTTTTTTACATATCTTATTGCTATGGTTTTCTAATTCAAAACACTTGTGGTTAGAGAATATATGCTATAAAATGCTAATCTTTTGATGAAAGCATATGGTCTATCTTGATGAACATTTTACATGCACTTGAAAATAATATGTATTCTACAACGCTAGTGCTTAATTTTAAACTTTGTGCACATGTTCAAAATTTACAAGTAACTACTAAAATTCAAAATAGAATGTATAACTTATACACCAAAAGAAGAAAAAACTTGATCATTTCGATAGAAAGAATGGAAAACCTAAAACAAAACAAGAAGAATATCAATAAATAAAAATGACACTGTAATAGGATGAAAATATACCAATGATTATAATGTACACAAATTTTATTTTCTTATGAAAGAGGTTGTGTTCGTGTTAAAGAACACAACAAAATTCAGTTATATGCTGTTTATAAGAAATGCAGCTAAAATGCAAAACATAAAAGCTGAAAATAAAGGGAAAAGGAAAATATATTAGACAAATGTCAACAAATGAAACTATTATGGTTGTATTACTAACAGGCAAAATGGGCTTAATGCAAAAACCAGTGTTGGGGGAAAGAGGCAGCTGTATAATGATACAAGATGAAAATTCTGGTAAACATCAATATTTTAAACTCAGTCTTAATAATGTAGCCTTAAAATAAATCATGCCATAATTGAAAAAAAATGTAAGGATAAGTTGAAAAATCCACAAATGTATAAGAAATTCTAATTCAGCTCTCTCAGGAATTGGTAGGTCAAGCAGCCAAAAATTCTAAGAATGGGAACAACACAACTCATCAACTACATAGCGAACTCTTATGCAGAATCCTGAATTGAACTGTTAGAGTGCTGGTTCTAACTTGAGTGGCATCAAAATGGCCCAGAGAGCTTGTTAAAACAGAGGCCTAGACCCGTCCTTAGAGCTTCTGATTCAGTAGACCTGGGGTGAGCTTGAAAATTTGCATTTCTACAAGGTCCAGGTAATGCTGATGCTGCTGGTCGGGTGCCACACTTTAGGAACCACTACAGTAAAGAATAGATTCTTTCCAGGTTTACACGAACTGTTTACAAAGGTTGAGCGTGTACTGGTCCACAAAACAAATCTCAAAGCAAATTCCGAGAAGCTGGTGCCATCTGTATCGTGTACACTGACCCCAATGTACTTAGGTTACAAAGCAACTTACAAAAGAGAACCCAAACCACCCACAAGAATGGACATTAAATAAACACATATACACATTAAAAAAAATAACTCATGGGTCATAAAATAAATCATGATAAGAATTAGAAAATATTTAGAACTAAATATTGCTAAATAAGCTACAAGTCAAAACCTGTGGGGTGAACCTAAATTATAGGATAAACAAAATCAAAAAAATTAATAATAAATTGAAAATTTTTCCAACAAGGAAAAAAATAAGAGAAGGCATAAATGTAAAATGCCATGAATGAAAATTGAGACTTAGCAAATACAGCAGAGATGTAAGAAATCAGAGAACACGATGACTGCCTGCATGGCAACACATTTGAACACAAGATCAATGCATTCCAACCCTGCTACATTAGACTTATTGGGGGCTATTTGAAAAATAGTGATTCCTGGCCGCCTCCCAGCTGAAATAAACCAGAATCTCTGAGGGAGGGGCAGGCCATCAGCTCCAGCAGGGAGTTCTGACGGGCAGCCAGGGTCCAGAGCCACTGCCCTAAGCAGTTAGAGGCGCAGTAGGGACGATCCGCCCTCCTGAGGGCGTTCTCTGAAAGAGCAGTGGTGGAAGGGCCCCCTTTCCTCCCTCCAACAAGACATGAATAGCAGATATCACAGAGCACTAAAATCTGTCGCCTCTTCCCGCATCTCCACTATGGGTAAATCTAATGTCACCGTGATGCTTTAACAACGGAACGTCTGGTCTTCCGTGGCTAAGATGACACCCGCAGAAGTGAGCATCCCTTTCCAGCCCAGGGGTCCTGGGACTCTTCTCCTTTGAGTCAACAGTATATGTTTTCTTCTCTCCTTTGTGATCCTGATTTATTTTTGGAATCAGAACTGAGAGGACAAGCAGTGCTTTCTTCAAAATAAGCTTAATGATAGTTGCCATATAGGGAGCATTGTATATACGACATAGAAGATCAGTTTAAGACAGACAAATCCCAAAGGCCTTATTGAGTATAAAGTCTAATTCAATCTAAGGGATTCACATGCACACACCGAGGGCACACACCTGCACACACACATTTATTGGGTTGTGTAAGACAGTCTTTGACTAAACACGAGTTTGAGTGGTGGTATCAGTCAGGGAGGAAGTGTAGAAAACAGAAATATTCTATTTTAAGAAAAGAAGGATTTGATAAAGGGAACTGGGTGCTTGCGAAATCACTGGAAGGTCTAAAGGAGCAGGCTCCAGGCTAGGCCTCCAGAGATGATTCTAGAATGACGACGCCACGCTGGTCCATTGACAGAACCCCTGTCTCTGCTGCACTGTTGCGCCAGAGGGAAATCAGGAAATTGCTGGGCCAACTCCCGGCCTAGGCTCACACGCACACAGCAGTGATTTGTGAGTCACGAGCCTTGGCCAAAAGTGATGTCTGTGGCCGACATGCTGTGGTTTCTAGGTCCACTGAAAAAATAGATGCTTCCCTGCCATGCCTTCTCCCCAGCTAACTCGCTTCCAAACTGCATTTCACTGTCAGAACCTAAGTGACAGGAAAACCTTAACTTCAAGGCAGTCTGGGACATGCAGTTGTCAGCTCTTTGGGCTGCTCAGTTCAAGAAGGCACGCCAGGAGGAGGGGGAGCCGGACAGTCTCCCCAGGGGAGACTGAAGAGAACGGGGAACTAAACCCTTGAGGCCTTGCTGCCTTCCTCTCTCGCTGCCCCTCAGGAGAGAACACTCATCAAACTGGCCGTGGGGACCTGTCCATTTCTACTGCATAAAAATATTTCACATGTGTCTCCTCTGTCAGCTGTCTTCTGCCAGTGCCTTAGATCAAACTTTCATCATCTTTTGGCCTAGGCCACTGCAAGAGCCTTCGGACAAGTCTTTCCTTCTATTGTTTTCTTGCTATGAACCATTTTGCACAGCATTTCTATATGAATCTTTAAAAAATAGAGTTCCTCTATCAATACATTCATCTGACTATCATTTTATGATGCTATAAACATTGTCTTTAATGCTGTATATTCTCATCTCTCGGCATATAGTAGATATTCAAAATTGTTGTTGAATGAATGCATAATCACAGCATTTCGCAAGTGTGACATGTATATATGGAGTGATTTAAGGTGGGACACGGGTGAATTATCTTTATTTTAATAGCTATGTCATTATATTAAGTATATTAGAAAATATAATTAGCACCTCACACCTATGACATAGATATTGTTTAGGATGAAGCTAAAGTAAAGAGCGAGCTTATGTTAACAAAACAGAGGGACATTAGAGTGAACATAGGATGCAAATATAAAAATTCATGATGATAGAATGTGAATGACGAATCCTGGAAACAACTACTAGTGTCATTCTTCGGCTGAAAGATGCCCAAGGTCCCCTGCACCTTGAGGGTAGCATCCAAGCTCCTGAGTGGAAGTCCCCTCTTACCTGATCTCAAACTGTGGATTCAGCCCACCTTCCACGACCCCCATTCCATTCTCCAAACGCTGTATGCTCCACAGCCTCATGCAAGTGCTTACTGCTCCCCCAGTGTCGTTGTCATTCACTTCCTTTTCTCTGCACATGCAGTCCTCTGCCTGAGATGCGTGCTCTCCAGTGAATAGTAGAACTCCTATTCATCCTTCAAAACTCGATTCAGATGTCAAAGTTGCAATTGTAATGAGCTAAAATAGAGAAGTCATAGATGAATACAAGGTGATAACCCAGAGAGGCCCCATGCGAAACAATATTTAGGTAAGTTCCTCTTAATCTGATGAGAGGTCTTTCCACTTAGAGATACCAGAACTCAATTTTTGTAGCTCTCTTAGAGCTGATTGCATTCAGAAGGAATGCCCCACATGAGTTCAATAGACTGTTATGGCTCTTCATTAGACATCATATCCGTGTCCACGCATGTGATTATTAGCTCCTCCTTCCTCAGTGCCTTTGGCCCTGTCCTTACGAGGATGAAACACCAGCCTCTCCTCGAAGGCCCTACACTGCCCATCGCAGCCCAGGCTCGCACGCTCCCTGGCCGTCTCTGCAAAGCCTCCGGTATCAGCACTTCGAATTGGCATTTCACAGCTGGAATAATACTATTTTTCTCTTGCTATTTTTTCCAGAGTGTACAAGATGCTTAATTGTAGAAAAATTGGAAGTATTAAAAAATTGAAATGGAAAAAGAAATCACTCATGATCCCACTCCCCAGAGGCAAAAAATATTAACATTTTGGCACATTTCCCCTCAGTTTCTTTTCCACTCTCCTCTCCCACCCCCCCCAGTTTTATGTACTGTGCTTGCATTCTCCTTTACTCACTTCCCATGACTCTTCTATGTTATTAAAAATTCTTTTCAAACATTAATTGCATTAACTAACCATCCCTTAAACACCAGCTATTTCTAGGGTTTTTATTATACATAATGCTGCAATAAACATTTTTGTGCATAAATCCATGTCTGCATTTTAGACTCTAAAAAATCTAGAACTGATACCTAGATGGGAAATCATTGGTTCATAAGTTAAGAATGCCATAAGGCCAAACTAGGAATACGCCTGTCTCTTAACTTCTATTTTAAGGATTTTTCCACTTCAACAAATTATTATAGTCCTTTGTCAAAATTCATGTGAAAAAAATAAATCATGGGCAGTTTCTTCCCTGGACTGGCACACTATCCTCAGCAGCACACAACTGAAGCCATTGACATGCTAGAAAAGTCTCTTTAGAATCCCCCACAGTGTCCTTCTGAGACGCTCTTGTCCTGAGCTGGAAAATCCAGGAGTCCCTGCTGTTGATTTGTGCCTGGACTATAACCGCTTCACTCTTTTAGGTTAATACCTTGGTGGGACTCTGCCATCTCTCTGTTTATTTTTTCAGGTAAAATTGTGTAGGAAACCTTGCAGTCTGGGCAAAGATTGAGATGTTTTAACTGCTGTGCAAACATTCTGAAGTCTTCATTTCCTGGTTTCCACTGACCCCATTGGAACGAGCTCATTGCAATCGGACACAAGCACCATAAGAACTTGTTCTTTCATTTCTGGGATGTAAGTTTGCATAGTCACACAGCTGATTTGGTACTGACTTTATGCAAATCATAGCAAACTCCTCTTCTGTCTGGTCACATACTCAATGCGTGGGTTGCATCTTTGTGAGAGAAACAATTTGTGCCTTCTTCCAGGTGGCCGCAGCCCTGCGTCAGAGACACTTGGGGCTCAGCCCCACTTGCCTCTCAGGTGGGCACGTTAGGGTCAGGCCAATATGCACAGGTAGGTAGGACCCTTGATTTCATCCTCCCAGGCAGAGACTTTTCCTGGGTTATCAATGTGACCCTCCATCTAAGACCCTCCTCTCAATAGTCCTTTGATATAAGTGACTGGCAGCATGCTCTTCAGATGACGTCTCTGGGCAGCAAAGGGCAACCAGATATGGAAGAAGCCAATTAAATGGCAAAGGTGAGTGAGATAAGATCCTTCCTCCTGTTTCTATACCGGAGAGCATTCTGAGGGGACTGTGAGGGCAGGTATTGTAGTGTTTCACCCTTGTTCTCTTGGGCCTTTCATTGCAGATTCTGGCAGCCAATCCCCAGCATCGCATCTCCACCTGCTCGTTTTCCTTGGTGATGGGAGCCCCGCTATGCCCTTGTGCACATCAGGCCAGAAGGGGTGGAGAATTAACACCCCTCCTCCAGCAGCCATTGACCGATGAGGGATGAGACAAGAATTGGTGTCAA